>NC_092339.1:24745000-25072500 GCF_046630445.1 Rutidosis leptorrhynchoides | reverse complement strand
AGCAGACCATGAAGGAGGCTGTGGACAAATCACAAAGACTAAATCTACCTTCAAAGAATCCAAATGATTCAGAGTCTACTGAAATCATTAGCGAATACCTTGCTCCTTACTCTAAAACCTTTGCGGACAATATTCTTCATCATCATCTTATCTTAAATATTCTAAGATATCATCGTATCTCCCATTATAAATATCCTCCATATTTTTGAAGATATTTTTCGAAACCATTCTTATCTGAAATCATTACCTCTTCGCGCTATCTGTGTTACATCATAAAATAAACTATTTTAGTTTCTAAAATCTGAAAAATTCGAAAAAATGGATGTTTTGAAGTAATGTTGGGAACTGAAGCATGAGTTAGTATAATATAATGACACTTGATCAACGTGATTATATTACAGTAAGTCATGTTGAGTTTCTAATGGAACGTGACAAAGGTTCACAGATCCCACCCTCATCATGAACCATGTTACATAACTCTTTCATTCTATTTAACCTCTAAACTATCAAGAAAATATTTTCTTAATGATTCGGTCTTTTTTCCGGATATTCTGGTAATTTGACAAATCAAGATCGTGCCATTACAATTTATTTCTTTGAACATTAATTATGTTCATCCGAAATTCATACCTACAAATTCTGGACCATTATCCGCTTAACATAAGGTCGGGAAGAGAAATCGAAAGCATGGAGCTCTGAAATAAAAAGGAGAATATAAGCCCGATAACAACTCCGAAATTTACAAACCGTGTATATCAATGCGTATAGCAATATAAAGACACGGGAGAATGAAAAACACTATAACCCCAAGGTAATGGTAAAAGAAAGTAACTTCCTCTGGTGGTAGATGAAAAAGAAGAATGACAGATATAAAAGTTAGGAGTATATCAAGAATCAGAACTGGATGAAACATTTCACAATCTTTTGGAAGTATGAAATGAGGAAGAAGATGTAGGAGTGGTGAAAATAATGAAACAGAAGAGGTCAATTTATAGCGAAATAACAGACAGAGCAATCAAGATAGATGACCGCATATAATTAAAGAAGATCTTAATCTCCTTAATTCCCGAAGAATCAAATCTTATTTAGATTATGAAGACTTTCTATTCCTTAAATTCCGAAAATCAATCGTTACTATATCAAGAGATAAGACGCATCTCTATTCTCTATTTCACTTTATTACGATAACTTCCCTCATACGCTTCAAGTAATTGGATTGTTTTATCCATATTATTCAACGGTGATAAAACTCTATTTATCGACTCATATTCGTCATAAAAACATTTTTATTGTTAGCCATGACAACCTCACTCAAATTTCGGGAAGAAATTTCTTTAACGGGTAGGTACTGTGATGACCGGAAAATTCTGGCCAAATTTAAACTTAATCTTGTATGATTAACGTTTCCGACACGATAAACAAAGTCTATGAAGTTAAATCTCAAAATATTGAACTGTTCAATTAACCTTCGATTGTTCTCAACGAAACGCGAACAATTATATATAGATACATATACTATAACTTGAAAATGTAACAAAGTGTTGAGGATATGATATTGTGCATTAAACTTATTGGTTTGATTATCTGATTGATATATTTAACTACAGAGTTAAAAGATTATGCCAAATGATTCTAGTAAAAGATATTTACTGAGTCTCTTAAGAATTATGATATTATTACGTGTCTCTGTTGAGAGGTCCACGTTGATTTGAGAAATCATTCATTTTTAACGGTATTCGGAATAAATGGTGAATTATTTGTTTAAATAACGTAATTTGGACACATACAATAATAAGGAATATTAACTGATAAGAATTAATTATATGAATAACTTGCGATACGTATTTTAAAACTTGTTTATAAATATTGAGAATAGATATTAACTTGGTTATGAAATGTTTGATAAATACTATTATATTGATAAATAACGAGACAATGATTTATAGAAGTAAATGACCAAAATACTCGAAAGTTTAAGATATACTTTGGGTGGTATAATTTAGGGATAATTTAAGGCTATATTTTGATAAAGGTACGTGTCCTAGAATGTAAATTACAAGTTTTCTCAGCGTACGAAGGGACACTCGAAAAATCGGAACCGGGACATAAGTCGCGTAACAACGTACGACTTATCGGAACAAAAATTACAAGTTAACTATGCATGTGAATTTAATATAATATATAATTAATTATATAAATTAAATATATTATATATATTATTAATAATTATGTCGACAAACAAAAATACAAAAAAATGTGAGCTGGATTTTGGGGCCATGCGATCGCATGGAAAATAGGCATAAAACCCATGGATCGCATGGGGTCAGATTTCAGGAAAAGTTTATAAATTGAATTCGTTTTGCTTCGAGACACACACACACCCCAATCCATCTATCTCCCTCTGTAATATATATTTATATATTATTATTATTATTATTATTATTATTATTATTATTATATTATTATTATTATTATTTATTAATATTATAATTAATTTTAATACTATTAGTAGTATTATTATTAATTAATATTGTACATAAAATACTACGACGAGGTCATGAGCGTGTCACTTCAAAATATGTTTTTGAGCGGGATAGAGCTAAGGAAATTATGGGTTATTGCCAAGGAGGTTATGGGTAATGTTCGGGGGTATATTTCTGAATCAAATCTAGTGTTTATCATTTTCGTTACGTCTACGTACTTTCCTACAATATTGAATCTCAATACTGATACGTAAGCACTCATATTTTATCTTTTTTATATATTAATAGTGTATACATGTCTAGTGCTCGAGTATATATATTTATACATGTTTGTATGCTAAATTTTGTCGTTAAACAGTTTATAATGAATCCCGAATTAAATACAAATATTACTGGTAAAAGGTATATGATATACATGTTTTTGGAAAGCTGGCGAAAAATTAGTAACTTTTCATTTAGGCACCGAATAGTTTCGATGAACGGATTAAAAGATATGATCAACTGAATTATGACTGACGTTAATTGAAATTGCTTTTGAATCTGCAATTAAGATTTAAACAACTTGTTTACGAGATTGATAAATTGGATTTTTGAATATTACCAACCGAGTAAATGAATTCTTATATAAGGTACGTCTCGTTTTGTTAAATTATTGTCAAAATTGACTTTTTGAAACAACATTGGATAACTTTTGTATGTCAATATCGAGCATTAGGATTGTGATACACTATGACCTGACCTAGCTTGATAGACATGTATTGACCAACATATGTTCTCTAGGTTGAGATCTACGGTTATTTGGTAATTCGAGTTTCGATCACATTTTGGTGAACGACTTTATATGCGGCTAAGGTGAGTTTCATAAGATCCCTTTTACTCTCTACATTTTTGGGCTGAGAATACATGCAAATGCTTTATTAACCGATATACAATATTTATATGCGTGAGTTTTATTTGCTCCCTTTTTAATTGCTTCTGCAATCTATATTTTTGGGCTGAGAATACATGCACTTTATTTTAAACGCAATGGATACAAGTACATACTAAATTCTACACTTAGTTTGAAACGAAAATCCCTTAGCTTTGGTAACTAGTAACTGCCGGTTATAAGAACTGGTGGGCGAGAGTAGTAGTATATGGATCCATAGGGCTTGATATCCCCGTCCGAGCTAGAGCACTAGCCTTTTAACGGACGTATGCTATTTGAGAAGCGTACATGTTAGTTTGCGTGTATTATTAAGATGATTATACAAAGGGTATAAATTATATATATGTTAAGTTTAGTTACCAGGGTGCTCAATTTCGTAGAATATTTTGATAAACGTTTCTGGATGAAACAACTGAAATCTTGTGATCCACCTTTATATACAGATTATGCGCAACATTAAAACTATGAACTCACCAACCTTTGTGTTGACACTTGTTATCATGTTTATTCTCAGGTTCCCTAGAAGTCTTCCGCTGTTTGCTTATATGTTAGACAAGCTATGTGCATGGAGTCTTACATGGCATATTTATCAAGGAAATGTTGCATTCACCAAATCATCACCATGTATCTTATTTTGACTGCATTGTCAATGGAAGTACTATTGTAAACTATTATTTACGGTGATTGTCTATATGTAGAAATTATCAGATGTCGAAAACCTTTGATTTAAATATTCATATATGGTGTACCTTTTCAAAAGAATGCAATGTTTACAAAACGTATCATATAGAGGTCAAATACCTCGCAATGAAATCGATGAATGACGTGTTCGTCCATATGGATTTGGAGCGATCGTCACAGCCGAATATGCCCCTTTTTAGCTTGGTAGCCTAAGAATTTGGGAACATACCCCCAAATTGACGCGAATCCTAAAGATAGATCTATCGGGCCCAACAAGCCCCATTCTAGAATTTGGAATGCTTTAGTACTTCGAAATTATCATGTCCGATAGGTGTCCCGGAATGATGGGGATATTCTATATGCATCTTGTTAATGTCGGTTACCAGGTGTTCAACATATGAATGATTTTTATCTCCATGTATTTGATGTATATTGAAATATGAAATCTTGTGGTCTATTATTACGATTTGATAAATATATAGGTTAAACCTATAACTCACCAACATTTTTGTTGACGTTTAAAGCATGTTTATTCTCAGGTGATTATTAAGAGCTTCCGCTGTTGCTTGCTAAAATATGGACAAGATTTGGTGTCAGCATGTTTGTATAATATTGTTTAAAACTGCATTCGAGATTTACTTTGTTGTAACAGATTAATATTGTAAACCAATATGTATTGGTAGTGTGTAAGTGTGATACTTTTTTTAGATTATCATTTCTGGATAATCTAGGTGGTGTCCTTTTAACCTTGTCGATAAAATAAAGGTTATGGTTTATTTTTAAAAACGAATGCAGTCTTTGAAAAACGTCTCATATAGAGGTTAAAACCTCGCAACGAAATCAATTAATATGGAACGTTTATAATTAATATGAACGGGACATTTCATGTCTGAGGTACTTATTCAGTAAACATAATTTGTAGACCAAAAAGTTACTCCAACCTAGTCGAAAGATTAGCTTAGTACAGAGTAACACAAACCCAATTATTTTAACATAATTGGGTTTTTCTAACCCCCTTTGACTTGTTAACCAGCATGTCTGACCCATCCATTTTGCTACCACCACTAATCATAAATATGAAATAAATGGCACACAAATTTTTTATATAGTCCTTGTGATCATATAATTCATAACTCTCATCTTATGTGTGCACATCAGATATCAAGAAACTTGTAATAAAATTAGATTATTTAAATTCAGACATCATGAAAGCAAGTAGTATACCTGAAGTAAGAACCTAAATTCAGACAAAAAAATAGAATAAGTTACATGTATTAGAACCAAATAATCATTCCGAATAACTTGTAGTGTGTCACTTATAAACCAAACAGAGACATACCGATTAACTCTTGATCGATTCATTCCAATATATCCCTAAATTTTATGCGCCCAAGGAATCTGCACAAAAATATTAAAGCAGATCTAGCTTAAATATATAAGGTCAATTTATAATTATGTAGTCTGAATGATAATAAAGCATTACAAATTCATGAAACACAAAAGTTAATATCATTAGGAATGATGGGCTGAAAAAGTATACACTCAAAACTAAAATAATTATACATTTCTATAAAATGAAACAGAAATCAATGAAACACACAACCGCATAATAGAGGCGCTCTTAATTATTTGTTTCACTACCCACCAACTGATTCTCGCATAATGCTTGCAACACTGAACTTGTAGTAGTAGCCTTCTGATCATCAAACAAAAAAAAAAGTTAGATAAGCATGTAATAACTTAACATACCAAATTCACAAAATAGCAACGATGCACCTTATTAGCAGAGATATGTTTTAATGTCAATTCTTTAACTTGCTTCCTTTATTCCTTAACTGCATCATCCTTATTTCATTTAAACTCATCTGCTTCTTCTCTTTCTCCTTCTCATCTTTCTCTTTCTTGCTTTTCATCACCTACTTATACAAAATCGATCTGTAGTTTTCTTCCTTAATCTCAGTTTTCTCTTTATCATCTGAAACACTACTTAGGTTCTTGAATAGTGTACGTTTCTTGATTGGCGTCACACGGGTTTGGTGACCAACATTTAAGATTAAAGAGTTTTGTACCAGGAGACAGGGGGCTGAAAAATCTATGAATTGATTCTTCTCTGCGATAGAAGAATCTTCAAAACCTTGTGTTACTTACACTAAAATCTGCATACACCTTCTCAATGATATCGTTTTCAGGGTAGAGCTCCGGCTGAAGATCAGAAACTTCCTTGATCTTTGTGGGGAGGTTATCCATTACAAAGGTTTCATCAACTCTACAATATAATGATTATAACATTATGTTAACAGAAGCACTCGTGATGTACAAAACGAATTGAATTGAATAAACCTAATTCAAAAATGATCTTTGTATAAAAAAACAGAATTAAACACAAAAAAAGAATTAAAAACGTAAATCGGATATCACCTGCTTGCAATACCAATCAGGCATCCTAATTTCTTGAATTCAAATCGCATACTAAATTAATGAAACGACATCTTTAACCAAAATCAAATCGAAATAGAACAATCGTGATATTACATGAAATCCAATTATTGATATTACCTATTTCAAACCCTAATCCATTAGATCAAACCCTAATCCAATTATTGATATTCCAATTCGAATCTTTAATGATTTGCATCATATATTGATTGAAGCGAAAAGCCTGTATATTCGATTCGATGTTTCAATATATGATAGGAATATAAATCCGATGGAATTGATTTTGTTGAATTGGTTCATTGTGAATGAAAAAGCTTATGGAATTGATTGTGTTGAATAGGTTTATTTGTGAAAGAACTGATGATTTTGTTTTATTGTATACGTTAGACGGTAGATGGAGGATGGAGGGTATTGTGGCCACTCAACAAATGAATTTGAGGAGAGAGACAAATGTTAGACGGTAGATGTTGTATACGTTAGACAATGGAGGGTATGTTGGTCCATCCGGTTTAACCATCCAGGCATAGCTTGGATGGTCACTAGGACTTCCTGTGAGGGGAGCCACCCGGGTTCGAATCTTGGCAAAGCCATCTTCGTTCAAAAAGGGAGCTCACCTGAGGATGCTTTACCTGGTAGCGGTGGAGGCCTGGCTTGCCGTTTACCCGGAGGTTTACCAACTAGAGGGGAGCCATTATGGCTTGTCGCTAGGGGTGTTCCCTCGTCATCAAAAAAAAAAAATTTGAGGAGAGAGACAAATGTTGAGTGATCACTTGATCCAATGGTTGTTTTTGAAAGTTGGTTTTTGATCTAATGGTTATTTCTCTTTCATTTGAATTTTTTTTAAAAAGATTAGGCAAATAGTACTTTGTTATTATATATAACTAGTTTATAACCCGCGCATTCGCGGGTATTTTATCATACAAGATTCTAATATATATTCTTAATAACTTAAATAATGATATAAGTAATTTATGTTAATGATACAAGTAATAGTAGTGAAATATATTTGAATAATAAATCAACAAATATAAAAAAACATTAACATTATAACCCACAATTTTTCGGGTTCTTAAAATAAAAGATTATGAAATCTATTTTGAGTGGTATCAGAAATGTATTTAGAAATGTATTTGAATGAATAATCATTGGCAAACAAAACAAATATAATTACGGTGGAATATATTCCATTATGTTATAAAAATACTTGTGCGGTAAATTAGACAATTGAGTAACACAAAGTACGATACAATGGTTGAATCAATTCATTTCAAGTGTGAAAACAAAGGGAATAGTCAAACAAAGTACGATACACTGCAATACATTATATTTTGTGACAAAATTACTTTACTAATGAAGCTCTAAAATATAATCAACACCACCAACATCAAGATCACCATCACCAATAGGCATAGCACACCCATACATCTTCCTTCAAGTCAATCAAAAAGTTACGGAGTATTATCTTTACCTAATTGTTTTTGTTTACTCAAACGCCATATATGTATAACTGTATAAGCAAAGAATAATAAGCAAAGAAAGGAAACAGAAAGTGTTACCCACAAACATATATACAAACACATCGTCGAATAAAAATAGCAACCGAAGTGAATAAGTAATATGTCTCAAATAAGTTAATATGAAAACATTTCATTTAGTCAACTTATTAGAGGGTAAGAATAACATATCAGAATGTGACTGGAATATACCAAAAGTCCAAAGTAACTGTAATTGTTACTGGAATATACCAAAAGTTATTCACAATAATTAGGGTGTTCATCTGATTCCGTTAGTAAAGCTTGTCTAAGCACCTAAGATATCTTCAACATTTACAATGAGCTTAGTATGATATCAGTATCTTAAAAATGTAAAAAAGTGTCCAAAAAGATTAAGCATAATGAAATAATACGTTTTGTAGTCGCATTATACCTTAACATTTGCATACCACAATGAGTTATCATAACAAAATAAATAATGGATAAACACTTGATTAGAACTAAAACTGAAATGTATAGAAAGTTGCACAAAAAAAGAAATACTTACAGCATCATTGACCTTTTGCAAATATCAGTTATTGTGACCATAAAGAAGGCCTGACCTTTTGCATCCTTTTCCTGCAGCTGAGTTATTGTGACTATCGTCACTTTAGATTCTAAAACAAACAAAAAATCAGCTTGCATATATAAAGTTCTGCAAATAAAAATGTATTTTTCGTTAATGCATTTGTAAATTGCCTTAGAAGCACTGAAACAACAAATACGGTAATTGGAAGCATTGAAACAACAGATACAGATGCATCACACTAAATTTAATGGAAACAAACAAAGTAGGAATTGTAAAGAAAGCCATACCATAATATGTAAAACACCTCCTGAATCGGTGTTATAGTCCAGGAAATCAAAGCAGTTTTTCACACTTGTTACCGAATAAACATCAACAACCAAAGGAGATTTCTAAAGAGAGCCATACCAGAATATTTGAGCTCTTTATCGAGTAAGAAATCGGACATTTACACGTATAAACCGTCCTTCGAATCTGTACGAAACCAACAACGTCAATAATAGAGCGGTGTCTCATAAATAGGAAACCCTAATACAATACCGTCGTACAGAAACCCTAACGCAATCAACGGTCAAAAAATATGGAAACCTACTAAGCGAGCAAGAAAGGAGCGACAAACCATCGAAACACATACCGGAAGTCCGACTCTGGATGTAACCACCACCATCAACAACATTCCCACCATACAAAAATCCAGCGGTACAATCATCGGATTGAAAAATTAGTAAACCCTAATAAGGGAACAAAAGGGAAAATCAAACCCAATATGGCGTTTGATGAAGACGATAACCAAAAAATCGCCAGAAGAACAAACGCGAAACCAAAATCGCTAGAAGACGATGGAGAAATTGAGAAGAAAACCCTAGCTACTAAAATATCTTATATGGAAAAAGACCAAAATACCCGTTTTGAGTAAAATAATGTGGTGAACAGTAAAAGGCTACTCTGTTTTAACGCCATTCTAAACGATATTTTTTTTTTTAAATTGGTGTCTGCCCAGACCCAGTTATTTGCCGCGGCGCGGCTCCTTTCGTCGCGACGCGACATATAAAGGGATTTTATCCCATGTTTAGCAGCCTTTCTGTTTCCAAAATACGTTCAAGGCCTCGGCGCGGCACACATTGTCGCGGTGCGACGTATAACGTGAGCTGGGACTGATCTGCAACACAATTTCAAAACCACAATTTGACCAATTTATCAACTCAAAACGCATTATATCATCATAAAGCATATTTAAACTTGATTAAACCAGTTTCTTACATTATTCAACATTACGAACATCGTTTAAGTCAAGAAAACGTGTTTACACATTTCAAATACATCATTTGGTCCCAAAACTTGACGGAGCATAAATATCAAATACATAAGACTTGGCGTTGATAAGCGGTACCATTAGTGCTTGATTCAAAATAGAGACTTGCATTACTACAATGCCAATGCTCCTCTAGCCTCAAACGGTTCCTTGCCTTCTCGATGACCTTTTGTTCCTAAAAACATAAGCAACACGGGGGTAAGATTTTACACTTAGTGAGTTATAGGCGAATAATGAAGCATAAAACTTTGGGCATAACAATCACATTACTTGTCTTTCAACCTAACAGTTGCTTACTTACTTTCGGATCCGACTCTTACTTACCATAGACATGACCTACTAGGCCGACCCTTGTAATCATGTCTAAGCTAACCATAGGCATACTCTTATGCCTAAGCTACCATAATCTCTTTTCATTCTCATAAACATACATAGACACTTAAAGTGTCTAAGCTAAATCATACCATAGACAAGATTACTAGCAAGGTAATAATCTTGCCTAAGCTACACATCAACCATAGATACAATTATTAGGTGAACCTAATAATTCTATCTAAGCTACTCAACTAGTGCACTTAGTCGTTACTCTCT
Organism: Rutidosis leptorrhynchoides; assembly: GCF_046630445.1. Classification (NCBI taxonomy): domain Eukaryota; kingdom Viridiplantae; phylum Streptophyta; class Magnoliopsida; order Asterales; family Asteraceae; genus Rutidosis; species Rutidosis leptorrhynchoides. The sequence continues at coordinate 25,062,011 of NC_092339.1, read as the reverse complement.
TGCACGGATGCAATCCGAGAACACTAAGCCACTCTTGACCCGCCCATTTTACCCCCTATAAACTCACCTTGATTAAACGGATTTCCTTGATCACTTGAGGCTCCTTTACCTTGATTAGCACCTATACATGAGCTAATCTCATCAATAACATAACTCAATCAAAATTACAACATTCATAAACTTTCACACCTTCATACACATATACATTGACTTAACCCCCTATTGCTACTATATACATATGAACACTTACACACATAGCATTTTGATCTCATCTTTTCCAATATAACAACATTATCAATCCAACATTATTTCCTTAATCATGCAATTCTCTAGTTCGTCTCTTATAATCATAACATGCAATTTCCTTCAATTCTTCCATTAAAAATCAAATGTGCATAAATCCATTTCCATTACTCGCAACCCTAAATCATCAATTATTCAAATTCCATGACTTACAACAATTCATACATGAACATTCTTCTTCATAATTACCAACTAGAACACATAAATATTTCATTGAGGCATTTCATCAAACACCTAGTGTGCATGACTTGATTCTAAGCTAAAACATCACCAATTTCACCATATTCATATCACACACTCAAAATGTAAGTTCATACTTGAACTTACCCCCAAAATTACTAACAAATTCGTTTAGAATCATTCAAGTGTGCACAATTTCAACAAACAATATCATTTAAGCATAAGATTCATCACAATCATCCAATAATAGCAATACTTAGACATAGAAACTCATACCTTGTCTTTAAGAGTTCAAGAACCCTAATTGTGCACAAAGAAGATGAAATTGAAGATTTAAAACTTGTTAGGATGATTAGAGTACTCTAGATTTCACTAATTTATGCTTGCATGAACACAATTTCATTGATTTGAACTCCTCTTCTTCCTCCTTGTGAATGTTGACACTAGCACACACACACACACACAAGTCTCTATATTTTATTTTACAACTGATAATGATTTATCAGTATTTTCTTTTCTTTTATTAAAACAACTATGTCTTATTTGCAATTTCTACCCTTCCCATCAACACTCTATTATGGGAGGTCCTTAATTCTAACTTTGCACCTTTAGTCCCTTCTAACTTAACTAACAAACTTAACTCTTGTCCATTTATTTATAAAAAAATCATTTCATCCATGTATATATAAAATAATAAAATTTCATAAAATAATACCTTAAATAATTGGGATGTTACAACTCTCCTCCTCTTGGATTGTTCGCGTCCTCGCGAACCATTCTTGATGCAACGATGGATAATACTTCATAAGCCATTCTTTGGGTTCCCATGTACATTCGGAACCCTTCCTAAATTGCCATAACACTTTCAATAACATTACCGACTTATTTCTCAATTGCTTAACCTTTTGATCCAAAATCTTTATTTGCTTTTCCGCATATCTTAACTTATCATCAACCTCAATCTCGTTCAAAGGGACATAAGTTGATTCATCCGCCAAACACTTTCTCAATTGTGACACGTGAAATGTGTCATGTATATTACTCAATTCATCGGGCAAGGCCAAACGATAGGCTACCTTCCCGACTTTTGCCACTATCTCAAATGGTCCCACAAACCTTGGACCCTATTTTCCCCTTTTTCTAAAACGGATAATACCCTTCCATGGGGAAACTTTAAGCATTACCTTATCACCCACTTGAAATTCTATCGGCTTCCTCCTTTTATCTACATAGGACTTTTGTCAATCTTGTGCCGCTTTTATTCTTTCACGAATTTGATCTATCATTTCGGTGGTTTGTTGTACCACTTCCGTGCTTCCTAATTCCCTTTGACCCACTTCACCCCAACATATTGGAGTTCTACACCTCCTTCCATACAACATCTCATAAGGCGCCATTCCGATTGTAGAATGATAACTATTATTGTACGAAAATTCAACTAAAGGTAGGTGAGCATCCCAACTACCACCAAAATCAATGACGCACGCCCTTAACATATCCTCAAGAGTTTGTATTGTTCGCTCACTTTGACCATCCGTTTGTGGGTGAAACGCGGTACTCACGTGCAACTTAGTGCCCATCTCTTCTTGAAACTTTCTCCAATATCGTGATGTAAACCGGGTGTCTCGGTCCGAAACAATGGAAACCGGCACTCCATGCCTTGCAACAACCTCTTTCATATATAACTTAGACATTGTTTCCGATGATGAAGCTTCTCTTATTGCCAAAAATAGTGCGCTCTTAGTCAATCTATCAACAATAACCCAAATGGAGTCGTGTTGTCGAGGGGTCTTAGGCAACTTAGTCACTAAATCCATTGTAATGTGTTCCCATTTCCAAACCGGTACTTCTAATGGTTGCAACTTACCATAAGGCATTTGATGATCGGCTTTCACTTGAAGACAAGTAAGACATTTATGCATATACTTAACTATATCCCTCTTCATTCCCGGCCACCAATAGTCTTTCCTTAGATCTCTATACATTTTCGTAGCACCGGGGTGAATTGAATACTTAGATTTGTGAGCTAAGTCAAGGAGCTCACTTCTAACACCACTTTGTAAAGGTACCCAAATTCTCCCATATCTAAGCCTTAGACCACGAGAATCTATTATAAAATCATTAACTTGCCCCTTGATTCTTTCTTTTCTCACGTTATCGGGGAATAATGCTTCACTTTGTGCAACTCGGATACTATCAAATATTTGAGGTGATATTACCATAACCAAACTCGTTATCTTAATCGGTTGGTGACTCGACTTCCTACTAAGAGCATCCGCCACCACATTAGCTTTTCCGGGGTGATACAAAATTTCACAATCATAATCTTTCACCAAGTCGAGTCCTCTCCTTTGTCTATCATTTAAATCCCTTTGATCGAATAAATACTTCAAGTTCTTATGATCGGTATAAATAGAGAACTTAACGCCATAAAGATAATGACGCCAAATTTTCAAAGCAAAAACCACGGCCGTTAATTCTAAGTCATGGGTGGGATAACGTTTTTCATGTTCCTTCAATTGTCGGGACGCATAAGCTATAACTTTCCCATTTTGCATTAACACACACCCTAAACCTTTCTTAGAAGCATCGCAATAAACCGTCATATTCTCATTCCCTTCCGGTAAAACTAGTATAGGAGCTTGAACAAGTTTCTCCTTAAGGAGTTGAAACGCTTGTTCTTGTTTTTCTTCCCATCTCCATGGCACCCTTTTACGAGTCAACTTTGTGAGTGGGGTGGCTATTCTAGAAAAATCTTGTATAAACCGTCGATAATACCCCGCTAAGCCTAGAAAACTCCTAACTTCGGTGGGGTTCGTAGGTGGTTCCCATCTCATTATCGCCTCAATCTTTACCGGATCAACACAAATACCCTTCTTATTAATGACATGTCCCAAAAATTGAACTTCACGAAGCCAAAACTCGCATTTAGAGAACTTAGCGAACAAATTTTCTCTCCTTAAAGTCTCTAATACTAGTCGTAAATGTACCGCATGCTCCTCTTCCCCTTTAGAATACACCAAAATATCATCAATAAATACAATCACAAACCTATCGAGCATCGGTCGACAAACCCTATTCATCAAATCCATAAACGCGGCCGGAGCATTAGTTAACCCAAAAGGCATAACCACAAATTCATAATGACCATACCTCGTACGAAAAGCCGTTTTAGGGATATCTTCTTCCCTCACCTTTAATTGATGATAACCCGACCTTAGATCTATCTTTGAAAAGAAACATGCACCTTGTAATTGATCAAACAAATCATCTATCCTCGGCAATGGATATTTATTCTTAATAGTAACCTTATTCAATTCACGATAATCTATACACATTCTCATTGTCCCATCCTTCTTTTTCACAAACAAAATCGGAGCTCCCCAAGGTGAACTACTAGGACGAATGAAACCCTTATCTATCAAATCTTGTAGTTGAGTCATCATTTCTCTCATTTTCGACGGGGCTAATCGATAAGGGGCTTTGGCGATTGGCGTGGCTCCGGGAATCAAATCTATTCTAAACTCTACCTCTCTTTCGGGAGGTACACCGGGCAACTCATTCGGAAACACATCTGGAAATTCATTAACTACCGATACATCACTTATTTCAACAACCTTCTTCGAATTATCAACCACATGTGCCAAGAACGCACAACACCCATGAGACAAAAATCTTTTAGCCCTAGCATACGTGCATATAGGAATAGCACGCCTAGCCCGTTCCCCGTAAATCCATATAACCTTCCCACTTGGTGATTGAACTAATACAATTTTCTTACGACACAAAATTATCCCTTCATTGTCATCTAGCCAATCCATACCCACAATTACTTGAAATTCTCCCATATGCATGGGTATTAAATCTATAACAAACTTTTCATCATACAAAATAATTTCACATCCCTTAATGATACTATACACCATGACGGTTTTATTATCCACTACCTCAACCTCTAAAGGATGCTCTAACATACTTGGGGTCATGTCAAAATGTTTACAAAAAGAATAAGAAACAAACGACCGCGTAGCACCGGAATCAAACAAAACATGCGCAGGTAAAGAGTTTACAATAAAGGTACCTGACACCACATTTTGGGACTCCTTCGCTTCAAGTGCGGTAATCAGATGAGCTCGGGCTCTTGGTCAGCTATCACTAGTCTTCGGTTTCGTCTTAACCTCCTTCTTAACGCTACTACTAGCTAAATCCTTCTTATACTCCGGACATTCGGCTTGAAAGTGACCCTTTTCAAAACAATAATAACACTGTTTACCCTTCTTAGGACATTCGGCGGCCCTATGACCCGGCTTCCCACATGAATAACAATCGGTAGTTCCCGCTTTACACTCACCCGCATGATTCTTACCACACCTATTACACGACTTCACTTCTTTACCACCACTCTTTCCCGACATGAAACCCCCTTTCGACTTGTGCGGGGACTCGGAATTAAACTTACCTTTCTTCGGGCTCATACTTTGCGTTGACTTTGAATCTTGCTCTAACTTTCATTTAAATGCGGCTTTCTTCCTAAGTTCATGTTTTCTCACAAGAGCCCTATTCATCATCTCGGCTAAGGTCTTATACGTACCCTTATCAATGAACTCACTTATTTCGGGGTTTAGTTTCTCATGATAGTGATCCATCATCAACTTGGGGCTTGAAACAAAGTCCGGGCAAAACCTGGACTTATCATTAAACTCGGCATTAAACTCGGTCACCGATTTACTTCCATGTTCGATATTCATAAATTCGGATTTCAACCTACTAACTTCGGCGGGTGGAGCAAATTGAGTCATAAACATTTCACGAAATTTATCCCACGAAAAGCTTGTTGTCACATCCCGCCCATGTGACTTAACTATAAAATTCCACCATTCATAACCACTTCCATTCATTTGATGAGCCGCGTAAATTACTTTTAAATGCTCGGGGCATCCACACAACATAAAAGTTTCTTCCAACTCATCAATCCACCTTTGACTAATAATTAGGTCAACCTTACCATGAAACTCCGGTGGATGGAAATTTGCAAAATTCTTATACTCAAAACGATCATCTTTCTTTCTCGGGGCTTCTACTTCTTCCTGTCTTACTCCACTTCCCCCTTCTCCTCTTAAAGTAGGATTATTGGTCATAAGTGTCTTTAACTTTTCGTCCAATTAATCATTTATCAACGTCTTTATCTTTTCTAAGAGGGTTGGGGTGTATCGTATCAAAGCTTGTCCTATTTGTCCCGAGATATCATTTGGCATAGTAACCTCATCGGATTCATTTTGTGAGCCTTCAATAGACTCCATTGATGGGGTGTGGACGTACTCATCGTCCTCATCATTACCTCTGTTTGGGGATACGATAGCCATTCTGAAACAAAACACCCAACTCATTAGTTCAAATACCTGCATCATTATTTATCATAACCAAGCAAACCGAAAGAATTCTTAACTCAATTCACCATGACCATAGTAGATGTTCATGCGTACTAAAATGAAGTAATGACAATGGCCTGTTGTCATTACACCATCTTATTACGCACTTAATCCATTATGACCCATGGCTAATAAGTATTAAACTCCTTACTTAAATCAACCATGATCTTAGCATTACACTACAAGTCTCGTCAACGACTCTATCCTATGGAGCATGGCACAATCATTCGACCTTAACATTTATGCAAGTCCTAAACCGCTTACCCTTTAACAACAATGGTTTAAGCCTAGATAATCCCTATCGTGGGTTATCCAAGTCCCTTAAACCATAGCTCTGATACCAACTTTTAACGCCATTCTAAACGATAAATTTTTTTATTTTTTTATTTTTTTTTTAAATTGGTGTCTGCCCAGACCCAGTTATTTGCCGCGGCGCGGCTCCTTTCGTCGCGGCGCGACATATAAAGGGATTTTATCCCATGTTTAGCAGCCTTTCTGTTTCTAAAATACGTTCAAGGCCGCGGCGCGACACACATTGTCGCGGCGCTACGTATAACGTGAGCTGGGACTGATCTGAAACACAATTTCAAAACCACAATTTGACCAATTTATCAACTTAAAACGCATTATTTCATCATAAAGCATATTTAAACTTGATTAAACCAGTTTCTTACATCATTCAACATTACGAACATCGTTTAAGTCAAGAAAATGTGTTTTCACATTTCAAATACATCATTTGGTCCCAAAACTTGACGGAGCATAAATATCAAATACATAAGACTTGGCGTTGATAAGCGGTACAATTAGAGCTTGATTCAAAATAGAGACTTGCATTACTACAATGCCAATGCTCCTCTAGCCTCAAACGGGTTCCTTGCCTTCTCGATGACCTTTTGTTCCTAAAAACATAAGCAACACGGGGGTAAGCTTTTACACTTAGTGAGTTATAGGCGAATAATGAAGCATAAAACTTTGGGCATAACAATCACATTACTTGTCTTTCAACCTAACAGTTGCTTACTTAGTTTCGGATCCGACTCTTACTTACCATAGACATGACCTACTAGGCCGACCCTAGTAATCATGTCTAAGCTAACCATAGGCATACTCTTATGCCTAAGCTACCATAATCTCATTTCATTCTCATAAACATACATAGACACTTAAAGTGTCTAAGCTAAATCATACCATAGACAAGATTACTAGCAAGGTAATAATCTTGCCTAAGCTACACATCAACCATAGATACAATTATTAGGTGAACCTAATAATTCTATCTAAGCTACTCAACTAGTGCACTTCGTTACTCTCTTGCACGAATGCAATCCGAGAACACTAAGCCACTCTTGACCCGCCCATTTTACCCCCTATAAACTCACCTTGATTAAACGGATTTCCTTGATCACTTGAGGCTCCTTTACCTTGATTAGCACCTATACATGAGCTAATCTCATCAATAACATAACTCAATCAAAATTACAACATTCATAAACTTTCACACCTTCATACACATATACATTGACTTAACCCCCTATTGCTACTATATACATATGAACACTTACACACATAGCATTTTGATCTCATCTTTTCCAATATAACAACATTATCAATCCAACATTATTTCCTTAATCATGCAATTCTCTAGTTCGTCTCTTATAATCATAACATGCAATTTCCTTCAATTCTTCCATTAAAAATCAAATGTGCATAAATCCATTTTCATTACTAGCAACCCTAAATCATCAATTATTTAAATTCCATGACTTACAACAATTCATACATGAACATTCTTCTTCATAATTACCAACTAGAACACATAAACATTTCATTGAGGCATTTCATCAAACACCTAGTGTGCATGACTTGATTCTAAGCTAAAACATCACCAATTTCACCATATTCATATCACACACTCAAAATGTAAGTTCATACTTGAACTTACTCCCAAAATTACTAACAAATTCATTTAGAATCATTCAAGTGTGCACAATTTCAACAAACAACATCATTTAAGCATAAGATTCATCACAATCATCCAATAATAGCAATACTTAGACATAGAAACTCATACCTTGTCTTTAAGAGTTCAAGAACCCTAATTGTGCACAAAGAAGATGAAATTCAAGATTTAAAGCTTGTTAGGATGACTAGAGTACTCTAGATTTCACTAATTTATGCTTGCATGAACACAATTTCATTGATTTGAACTCCTCTTCTTCCTCCTTGTGAATGTCGACACTAGCACACACACACACAAGTCTCTGTATTTTATTTTACAACTGATAATGATTTATCAGTATTTTCTTTTTTTTATTAAAACAACTATGTCTTATTTGCAATTTCTACCCTTCCTATCAAAACTCTATTATGGGAGGTCCTTAATTCTAACTTTGCACCTTTAGTCCCTTCTAACTTAACTAACAAACTTAACTCTTGTCCATTTATTTATACAAAAATCATTTCATCCATGTATATATAAAATAATAAAATTTCATAAAATAATACCTTAAATAATTGGTATGTTACATCTGTATTGATATTTAGGATAATTACTATGACAATGATGAATCAACCAACACTCTTTTTGAAACCTATAACATCCACAACTCAAAAATCTCTTATTTTGGAACTCAATAAGCTTCTCTTATAAAATGTTTGATATCTATGCCCGAAACCACACCGAAATTATTCATGAAAGAACACTCAATCCATATGCAATGAAGCATGAATTTGTTAAAGATATGGCAATGGATAAGAGAAAAACTTACCAAAATTACAGTAGACTTCTTATTGCATATTTCAGAGTGACATGTATAATTATACGCGTAAACGACATCCACTTATCCACTAATACTAAGTGTGTTATTTTAAAAACTTCAAATGTTGAATAGATATCAATCCTTAGTAAACGTTTTAGAACAACACTTTTCTGAGCTTTTTTCAATACCGCATTTCTCTAAATAATATAACACATTCACTTATATGATTCCTTTTGGTTCAGGTTCAGTGTTATATGGGTCATCTTCACTTCTACCAAGATGAAGCCACATTCATTAGTTATCAGACAAAATATAAAACTTGACCCATATAAAAAAATCTTAAGTGTATACATTTCCCTCTCAATGAAGCCCATATTTTCAAATTGTAACAATCAAAATCCTATATTCCATAGAAAAAAAATAGTATCAGTCTTGAGGTTAATAAAATCAAGAAAACTTACCAAAAGAAAAGCAAAAAGCTCCTCCAGGTAAGTGTAGACACTAATAATCATGTTATAGCAAGTTATCATTAGTAATGCAATCAATTCGAGGCCCTGGAAACTGTCCATTTATCAATATTCCCTACAAAAACAACACAAACCCAATGAACAAAACGAAATAAATAATAAAAAAATAATGTGATATTTATGAATTTAGAATAGAACGTATCAGTTGCTTAAAACCCAATGGATACATATCATCATAAGTGACTTTCCAAGTGAACACCCATGACCCTACAAATCCAAGTACAAAACCTTCACGAATAAGATACAAATAGCACATGTGACGATATTAAAAATAGTTTTCGATTGTGTTGAAATACGTGCACTTTTCTGTAAAGCTTTACCACCATCAGAAAACTTTAAAAATTTGATATCATGTTCGGTAGAATATCCCTCAACTTGTACTACTTGTGACCACTTTCTTAAAACTAAAACGGAGGAAACAAATGTAAAAACATCAAATTTATATAAAAATATCTATATTAAGTAAATAGAACCTAATCCATTCCACATTTTATAACAGCAAAGAAGTGATATTCAGATGAAAAAAATGTAGAATTCTAGAATGAAAATGAAAATCATAAAACTCAATTAAGCATAGTATTGCAATTAGAGACCCATCAAATACTCAAAATTAACAATAAACAAAAAAATCAAATAAGATTACAAACCTGAACAAAATGACAATTGAAATTAGGGAGATAGTGCGTCTAAACTTCTAAAAAAAGAAACAAAAACAAATAAGGTGAAAGAATATTAGAACATGGAGATATATGTATGTGAAAGGTACCTTTTAACTTCTTTCAACTAGGTTCTAATCATCATCATCATCATCATCATCATCATCATCTTCTCTGATACATCAAACACAATGATTATGTGCATAAATAGTTGCATATATACATAATACATTACATACTTGAATCAACATGCTAAGAGTTCACAGTATTAAATGGGTCCATATTGCCCCATGTAACTAAATACATACTAACCATACCATTCTAAATCTAAGTTTTCAGTATTGAACATAAATACAAAATTAATCAAACAAAACATCAATAATTTGCTCATATCATGGGTTCATCAATCAGTAGTTTCATATATTATTATGAAAACACTTTAAAGCAAAACTTAATCTTTGTATCTAGCCAGCTGAAATATTCAGATTAACATGTAACTATATATTTTATATCCGAAAACCATACAGTATCCACAAAAACATAATGCTACATAGTATTTAGAACAAACAACAAAAATAAGTGGAAAAAGCCTAATCAACCGTGTTTCATTGTACATACATATAAAACTAAGCGCAAGAATCAATAGTATTAACTATCACTTCTTAACAATATGCCATGATTAATTCAATATTCTGGAACTATATCAGAAATCATACCATTTTTTTGTTTCAGACATTTCATAGAGAACTTCTCATGCACCAGAAAATCACTATTTGCCCCAAACTTTACGTACTCAAACAAACACATCGACAGTCACCGATATCGTTATAGTATCCAGTTATACCTACAAAAATAAAGACCAATATCGAAAACATTAAACAAATATGAAATGCCATATTCAAGTCATACTAAAAAATTCAAATCACATAAAAAGTCATTTTCAATTCAATTTACTCTACCTTCTGTTGCAACCACATGAGAGACGAAATGGGGAAAGTTCAAAGCAGAACAGCCACCAACTGTAAAACAGACACAAAAAATAAAGGCAAACAAATCAACAATAAAAATCCAACAACACAGTACAAAAGCATCACCGGGTGTCAAACATACATGCATTATTAGTAGCTACAGCTAAGCACCGAGTACCTTCATTACGACTTTTTTTCACAGCCGGAGAAGTGGAGCACGCAACACCAGTCGCACCATCAGACAAAGATGGTGGAGTAGGTTCTAAACACTTGCCTAACTTCCTCTTTGGTGGCATTATAACACAGAGCAATAACCACTTTCAAACACAAAATTAACTCTATTTGAATGAGAGAAAAAAAAAAAAAAAACAATCACCAGTCCAAAATTCTCACTCATTCGAAAAACATCTAAAAGTAACAAACAAAATCTAATCCAATTTCACAAAATTTAACAGAAACGGAAGAATAAAGAAAGGAAGAAACTTGACCACAATACCTGATTACGAAGTTGCTACTAAAATCGACAAATAGCAAAAGGCCGGCGAAGTGAATTACAGCAAAGACTATGGCAAATCAGAAAGAAAAAAAAAAGATTGAAATCAGAGCATGCAATTAAGTTTTTTGGCGTTGGATTGATTTATGAACACGTTCCGATCTGACTCGATTTCATTGCCGGATCATTTATTATATTATTACCGATTTAATTGTCCCAAAGCGAGACTTATTTACAGATTCCAAAGAATGGATACGAACGTAATGAAGTTGAACAAATTGAGATTTAGGTGCACCGTTTGACATAGAACGGTTGTTTCCCTAATTAATCGGCCGGAGTTCCTTTTAGTAAATGACTCAAGGGCAGCAGGGGTAATAAATCCCCTCAACTGCCTCTACAAAACGTAAATGACGTTATCATGAATTTAGACGGATCAGATTTACATTAAGGATGTAATCTAATGGTAGGAGTTTTGACAAGTGTCCTTTTTGCAAAAAAAATGGCATCATAATTTTTTTCTAATTAAGGATAAGAGAGATGTAGATGTAGATAGTTCAACGTGTTTAGTGTTTGGATACTTCATACCAGTATTATGCAAAATGGAAAGTAGAAACAATATAAAGTCGTAGATAGCTGACATTCTTCGTACGGAAATGGACACCTAACAAGAATCCTGCCTACTTCTACTTATTATAACTTCTTGACAACGACTCTTCTTTTCTGTTTCACATCCCTTGTCATTAACTTAATTTCGGGTTATGCAACATTTTTGGAATACAACTTCTCTTATAATTTGCCCTTTTTAAAAAGACAATCACAACCTCAAAACTTCAACACGATTTTATAACAAAATACTCCGTATATATAAATGTCTACTATTAGTCTATTATACATGAACATTCAACCTCTATGTTAAAGGGGTCTCTCACGTACCGTTAAATTATAAGCCCTTCAATATTAGCATTGGTATTATAGAATTTTTTTCCTTATGGTATCTTCTTTAGATAATCAAAAATATCCTAAAGATTTGTAAACGAAGTTCATGTAAGTTGCAAAGATGAAGTGACGAATCTTAAGCTTGAAGTAATGGGGCACTCATTCATCATTGTTGTGGAATAAGCTGTGCAAATGTAACCAGGGGCGGACCTATGAAGGGTCAGGGTGGGTCGGCCGCCCCCGGTGGATTTACAATTTTTAGTGTAAATTTTTTCGGTTTTTCAATTTTGCTCCCGGTGGAATTTTTTTTTGCCCCAAACCCTTCATATTTTGTCCCAAAACCTCCATATTTTGCCCCAAAACCTTCGTATTTTGCCAAAAAATCTCTAAATTTTGCTCAAAAAACTATATTTTGCCCCAAAACCTCCATATTTTGTCAACCAAAAAAAAATCTCTACGTTTTAGAAAAAAATTTCGCCCCCGGTGAAAAAATTTCCTGGATCCGCCACTGAATGTAACAACAAACATCGTTACGAATCAAATAAAATATTCTTATGACCCAAACTCAATATACAAGATTTTTTTAAAAAAAAAAAAAAAAATACTCCGTAGCAATTTTTATTAGATTTCTTGCAAAAATAGAAAAAGAATTTTTTTTTTTTTTTTTTTTTTACAGAAATGGTAAAACCGAAGTTTGAAACTTCGGTTTTGCCAAAACCGAAGTTTCAAACTTCGATTTTGCCTGCTGTGTCGGTCGAAACCCTAAACCGAAGTTTTGGCAAAACCGAAGTTTCAAACTTCGGTTTTACCATTTTTGTAAAAAAAAAAAAAAAAAAAAAAAAAATTTCCTATTTTTGCAAGAAATCTTATTAAAATTACTATTTAAAAAAAAAATCCAATATACAATATACAATAAAAGCTTTAATTATCACTCTTTGCAGCATTGTGTACTTTTGTTGATGTATCAATAGAATTTTTTTTTTATTATAGAAAAAGAAAAACAGTTATAGATCAATGGGCATCAAGAGGGCCCAAACGATAAAAAATGAGCGAGTCGTGTTGACGTTGGTCCCCTTTGTCTCCACTCTCCGCTCCCCATCACTCCGGACAAGATTTATCGCAAGCTTCTTAGATCAAACCACTAAACCTTGATAAAATAATGGCGTGAACAGTTATAGTTGTTATTATGCATAACAGTTATACGATAATTTTAAAGTAACAATTATATAAATAATACAATATATTATTATTATGCACCTTAAACACGTACAACTAGAGATGACAATGGATATTTCATCCATCGGCATCCACCCGATCCGATCCATTTTATAATGGATATGGATGAGGTAAATGAATGGTTAACGAATATGAATATCAATATGGATGATCTAAATATTTTGTGGATCGGATATGGATGACAATTTATCATTCGCGGATTAATCCGTTAATTAACATCCGAAATACATCTATATATACATGTATACTTACTGAAATATATGCATACACATCTACATATCGATATACATATACATATAACCTACAAATTCTTAAATTATTAACGAAAATAAGATGTGTGATAGTCACAATTTTAAAATTGTTACTGACAATATTCAAAGTTACATATTTAGATTAGTTTAAACGTATATTTACTTATATTATAACGTATTTTGCTCAATTAAATTCACAATAAACGATAAATTACAATAAAAACATGTGTAACAAATAAACAACATAGAGATTAAATGTTTACATTTGGTATAATCTATATTAAATTGATAAAATCGTCGTTAAATTAACATTTCATTTGATATCCAACAGATATCCATTAACCCGCTTAATCTATCGGATATGGATTTGAACGGATGAACTGAAATTAAATAGATATGGATGAGCAAAAATTTAATGGATATAAATGTGAATATGACTTTATTTGATACATATCGTATCCATTGTCATCCCTACGTACAACCACTGGCGGATCCAATGTATTAGAGGGGGGGGGGCCCGTAGATTTCGAAATTTTAGTGCAAATTTTTTCGTTTTTTCGATATTGCCCCCGGTGAAATTTTTTTTACCCCAAACCCTTCATATTTTACCCCAAAACCTTCGTATTTTGCTCAAAACCTCCAAATTTTGCCCAAAACCTTCAAATTTTGCTCAAAAAACTCTATGTTTTGCCCCAAAACCTCTATATTTTGAAAAAAAAAAAAAAATTTGCCCCCGTGAAAAATTTTCATGGATCCGCCACTGCGTACAACCCTAAAGACTCGTGTTAGAAAAGTATATATATATATACACACACATAGCAAGTGTGATGAAGAAGAGATAAGAAAGTTGATTACGTCTATAAAGCAATTAACTATTGAAATTTAGGAACATAATAAGTTTTTATTCAGATTAGATAGCCAACTTTTAGTAATAAACACGTAAGGAGCGTGCAACAGGAAACAAGATTAGTATTATAGAAAAAACAACTTCGGGACATAATGACAGGGGCGGACCTATGAAGGGTCAGGGTGTGTCACCCGCCTCCAGTGGATTTACAATTTTTAGTGTAAATTTTTTCAGTTTTTCGATTTTAACCCCGGTGGAATTTTTTTTTGCTCAAAACCCTTCATATTTTGTTCCAAAACCTTCATATTTTGCCTCAAAACCTTAGTATTTTGCCCAAAAATCTCTGAATTTTGCTCAAAAATCTCTATATTTTGCCCCAAAACTTCCATATTTTGCCCAAAAAAATCTCTACGTTTAGAAAAAAATTTCGCCTCTGGTGAAAAAATTTTCTTGATCCGCCACTGCATAATGACTTAATTATGAAATCATCACTACTTTATTATGTCTTCGGATTCAAGTTTACTTTGTTTATCCCTCCATTGGCGAACACAATGAAGGGTTCCTTTTTTGTTTTATTCATATCAATTTTACTGTTTATAGAAAAAAATACAATCAGTTTATAAATTTATACATCATTTTTTATAATATTATTTTTGTTTGAAAAGTATACTCCGTCCATCCCATATTTATTGTCACCAGACAAAAAACACACAGTTTAAGGAAATCTCACTAACTTCATTTCTCCACCAATGAAATATTTTCTCTCTCCAGATCCACCAATGAAATATCTTCTTTCATTTCCATTTATGAAAGTGGACAATTAATTTGGGACATCCCAAAATAGAATAGTGGACAATAATATAGGGACGGAGGGAGTATTATTTTTGTTATAAATAATATTGTAAATGTAAATTGTAATATTCAAATACAAAATCCGGACTATAATATCGGAGCAGATGAAGTATTTGAACGTAACATCGATGTTTGATATGTTCAAAATAGTTCACATTATTATTAGAAAATTCAATGCAACAAATTATATTTTTAGCAGTTTACTTACGCAAACTTGATAGACTGGTTCAATTCAATTAATTAACCTTCATTTTCATGTGATAAATTATTACTGAAAATGGTGGAATCTCGGTAACTATCCTTAATAATGTATAGTCGATTCTTTACAAGGTTCTTCATCACATGCAATGTCCGCTCTCGGTAAAAAAATTTGGCAAGCCGTGAAATGGGTATATGCATATTATATTTGGAAGAATCGAAATATACATGTTTTTCACAAGAGTTCGTTGATAGTCCCGGTGCTAGTAAATGAAATACAAGTGAAGTCTTTTGAATGATTTCGTGTAGACTCAAAGGAAAGAAGATTGAGTGGCTTAGTTGGTTATCTAATCCTTCTTCGTTTTTAGAATTGTAGCTATCGTGTGTGGTGCAACCTTTGCACCCTTGTTTTTTGTAGCTCGTATGTTTTTTCGCCTCGACCTAGTTATTGTATGGTTGAGGCTTCGTTTGTATCCTTTTTATAGTTAATATATTTTACCTTGCCTTTCAAAAAAAATAAATTATTACTGAAAATTTGAATTTATTAAAAATAACACAAATTGTTGTAAGCTAGTACGGAGTATTCTATCCAAAAAATTACTACGTAATCAATATTTATTTACTGTCTTACATTCTTTATAGGGAAAATTTCACAAAACACAATCAACCCGAAAGCAAAATCCACATTTCTAAACTCATTGACAAAAATACCCTCCCACAAATATAGTGTGATCACACCTACCCCACACACTCCTTTTCTACGCTCCGTAATCCACAATCTCCTTTTACTTTTCCCAATTTTCACTTTACCCTCCTTTACTTTCCAAAAGCAATTATCAGTCCCTATCACAGAACACCACCATTCATTTCCACCACCGACGGCAAAGTCTCCGCCAACGGCGTCGTTTCAATTAATCCTCCACCAACACACCGAGTTCATGAAGCAGAGACATATATTACACACACGTAATGTAAATTATAACACTAATTATAATTAATTAATCACAAACTTTAAAACAGAGGTAAATTTCTGTTTAATCCGTTAACGTTACCAAATAAACCGACTACATCATGTTTATTCGAAAGATATGATCGAAGACGTTTACCTCCTTTACTCAAATTGATCTCATCTGTCGTTTTAATTTCATCATCAGCACCTGCAACTTTCGAAGTTTTTTCATATTTTTTAACATTAAAATTACCATCGCTGTTGCTCCGGTGAAGTAAGTTACGAAACGGTAACGTCCACCGTTTCGATGTATTTCCAGTTGAATTACTCTTTTTACACCGTTCCGGCGACTCTAATTTCGGCTTCCACACACAGTACGTTCCCGGAGCAACGCCGTCTAGATCGTCCGATTCTGATGACGAACACGATACCGATTCACGTTCTTCTCTGAAAAGCTTGCTTAACGGACGCCGTTTAGGCGGTGGTGAAATTGTAACGGAGTTTAACTTATTAGAAATGACGTCATCCAACAACAAACTTCGGTCGAATAACGGATATCGAGGGAGAATTTCGCCATTGTAAAAAATCTCATCAGCGGAAATAGGAGATGAAGATGAATTAAATTGATTTGTTTGCAAAATTGCGAACTCGAATTCCTTCTCTTCGTCCTCTTCTACAGGTCCTGCTTCAGGTTGATTTTCATCATGATTATTGTCATCGGTGAAATTATAGATATCATCGTCTTCTTCATGACCATTTTCGTTGCGGTATTCTTCAACAACCCTAGCGGCAATATCGGCTAGGTTGTTAGATGAATAACTGGTGAAACTAGGAGAAATTGAGGTTACAGAATTGGATTGCATATCTACTGCCGGTATCGGAGTTAATGGTTATTATGATAATTTCTGTGAAAGAAATTAGAAATTGTTTAAAGTGAGATTTATATACGGGGGTGGACGCGGTTCTATTCTAGTGGAATGGGCCTATTCTTTAGGCCAAGGATTCTGAGTATGACTTTTAACTTTTTTTTATTGTAACTAATTTTCGATATAAATTGTTTTAAATTAATTAAAACTAGTCCGGATCCGGCCTGCGCGATGCGGCGGAAGCTTTCGGCTTGTGTATTCATATTTAACGTAGCGTTGTGTATTTACAGAGGGAAAAACGGCCAATGTCTTAGGCGCCGTTTTAGGTGTCGTTGTTTTAAGCGTTTTTAAAAAGTGTCCGTTTCGAACGTAGTTAGTTTCGTTTTGTTAAAAAAAAACATTTCGAGTGTAACGGTGCTGTCGGAAAAATTTAACTTGCGGCGAACAGAAAGATACGGACTGTCGTTGTGTTAAGCGTTTTTTAAAAAGTGTCTGTTTCGCGTATAGTTAGTCCCGTTGGGTTCGTGAGACTTTTTCGAGTTGAACGGTAGTCTCGGAAAAATTTAACTCGCACCGAGCGAGAAGATAGGGCCCGTTACAAATTCGGGGAAATTAGTTTCTTTTATTTTAATAAAATTATATGTTTTCACTTTCTACCCCTGAAAAAGTGTAAACTTGAGAGGTTGTTGTGTAAATTGAGCCGAAGTTGAGGGAACTATTGTAGTGTGAACGCAAACGCAAAACTACAACTAAAACTACACATTTGGGCTGTTTTAGTGTGTATATATATATATATATATATATATATATATATATATATATATATATATATATATATATATATATATATATATATATATATAATATAATATTATAATATAATATCATATAATACATAAAAATTAGAACGTACTCCGTATGAGTTTTGGAAATCATTTGTTACTCCGTCACAAAAAAGTTACCGTCCTTGAATGGTAAGGGCAGCTATTTAAATCTAAACAAATTATTGTTATCACATATATATTAGAAGTTAACAGACTTAATTGTTATAATAATAATAATAATATAGATATGGATAGTCAATTTTGGTGTATACATATAGTCAATTTTGGTACACAAAGTATGTATTTTTATATTGAGATTTTAGGCTATAAATACTCATGAATGCAAGCATTAAACTTGCACCATTTCTCACACTTACAAAGTGTTTCTTTCTTTCTCTCCATTATCATCTTTGTTCTTACACTTCATTATTAGTATTCTAAATCAAGAATCAAATCACTAAAGGTAGTTATAAGCCTACTGAATTATAACATCAAGAATCAAACCACTAAAGGTAGTTATAAGCCTACTGAATTATAACATCAAGAATCAAACCACTAAAGGTAGTTATAAGCCTACTGAATTATAACACGTTATCAGCACGATAATCTTAATACTAAATATGGTTGGCTCTGCCACCAAAATGATATATGGTCGGTTATACCACCAAAATGATATATGGTCGGTTATACCACCAGAATGATATAGGTCGGTTATACCACCTGAAAAAATATATGGTCGACACTGTCGCCAAATTTTCATTTATGTTTACTAATATTTATATTTTTGTTATATAACATTTATTTATGATTGCTTACACATGGTCGACACTGTCACCTACTTATCATTTATGTTATATTAAATTTATGTTTAATGTTTATATACTTATGAATATAAATTGACTCTAATTTATCATGATGTTTGTTTTAATTTTTGATAATAGAAAATGTCGAATCTGGAAAAGCTTAAATTTACTCCTTTAGAATCAACTGGAAACAACTACATGCCATGGGTTATAAAAGTAAAAATGCATCTTAAATCAATGGGCATTCTTGAAACCATAAATGAAAACAACACTTGTTCTGAAAAAGAACAAGCTACGGCATGTTGCTTTATTCATCAACATATTGATGAATGCTTACAAAATAATTATGTGACTGTAGAAGATCCCCATGTTTTATGGGAAGGTCTCAAAAGCAGATTCAATAATCAAAGAGAAATTTTACTTCCAGCTGCAATGGAACAATGGAGAACATTAAGGTTCCAAGACTTTAAGAAAGTAAATGAATACAGCTCAGCTCTGTATAATACATGTTCACAACTTAAATTCTGTGGACATGAAATTAGTGATGCAGACATGATGGAGAAAACTTTCTCCACAATGAATGCTGCAAACATCACAGTGCAAAGAAATTTGAGAATGCTAAAGTTCAAAACATATCCTGAACTTAATTCATATCTCTTAGTTGCAGAGCAAAATGATGAGCTATTAATGAAAAATCAGCAATCCCGTCCTACTGGTACACTTGCAATCCCTGAAGCAAATACTGCAAATAATTATAAACAGGGACAAGGACGCGGGCAAGGTCGTGGTTATAATAACCATCACCATCATCATGCCAAAAGCCATAACTATGGTAGAAACCATCCTTATGGTAATGGTAATGGGCGTGGACGTGGTCGTGGTCGTGGCCGTGGTGGTCAAAGAAATAGTAATCCACGAAAATATAAATATCAACCACAAAACAAGCCCATTAAACAAGATGTTGAAGAAAATTCTTCTAAAAATTCTGAAGAATCTTGCTACAGATGTGGTAGAATGGGCCACTGGGCTAATACTTGCCGAACATCTAAACATCTTGTTAAGATGTATCAGGATTCGCTGAAAGGTAAAGAAAAGGAAGTAAATTTTGTGGATAATATTGATCCAACAGTCACTGAGAAACCATCTGATTTATATGAAGATTTCTTGAATGTTTAAGTTGTGTGTCTTTTGAAAAATAAACGATTTAATATCGTCTGTCTTTGTCATTATGTTTGCTAAATGTTTCAGTACTATCTATTTGCGTTTAAAATATTGTGTAATATTAATGTACTCACTATTTATTTCTTATATATGAAGTTCAATATGAATTTTGCTGGAATACAACATCAATCAAGTGGTGGAGATCTCTGTATAGCAGACAGTGGAACTACACACACTATACTTAAATCCGAGAAATATTTTATTGATCTAAAACCAACGGAAGGAACTATACATACAATATCAGGACCTGCTAACTTGATAAAAGGGATAGGAAAGGCAAATTTCATACTACCAAATGGTACAAAATTTTTAATAAATGATGCCTTATTTTCTCCCAAGTCAAGCAGAAATTTATTGAGTTTCTCCGACATATACCTTAACGGGTATGATTATCAGTCAGTGACAACAGAAAATGAGAAATATTTAAGTATCACTGACAAGAGTCATGTGGTTGAAAAACTGCCAAGACTTAGTTCTGGATTACATTATACACATATAAATGTACCAGAAATACATATGGTAGTTAACGAAAAATATATTGATCCTGGTGTATTCAGTTTATGGCATAACAGATTAGGCCATCCAGGATCAACAATGATGAAAAGGATTATTGAATGTACTCATGGACATCCACTAAAGGATAGAAAAATCCATCATGATACAATGGTTCCATGTACATCTTGCTCTCTTGGAAAATTGATAACTAGACCCTCACCACTTAAGGTTGAGAAAGAATCACCAATGTTTCTTGAAAGAATTCAAGGTGATATATGTGGACCAATTCATCCACCATGTGGACCATTTAGATATTTCATGGTTCTAATAGACGCATCTAGCAGATGGTCTCATGTTTGTCTGTTATCAAGCCGTAATGTGGCATTTGCAAAATTTCTTGCCCAAATTATTAAATTGAGAGCTCATTTTCCTGATTACACCATTAAAAGGGTGAGACTTGATAATGCTGGTGAATTTACATCTCAAGCATTTAATGACTATTGCATGTCTATAGGAATTGTTGTTGAACATTCTGTTGCTCATGTGCATACACAAAATGGTTTAGCCGAGTCATTGATTAAACGTTTACAGTTAATCGCTAGACCATTGATAATGAGAACAAAACTCCCTGTATCTATATGGGGTCATGCAATTTTACATGCTGCTGCATTGATTCGCATCAGACCAAGTGCAAGTCATAAATATTCCCCCCTACAACTTGCTTTTGGTCAAGAGCCAAATATTTCCCATCTTAGAACATTTGGTTGTGCAGTGTATGTTCCAATTGCGACACCACAACGTACAAAAATGGGTCCTCAAAGGAGGTTGGGAATATATGTTGGATATAAAACATCTTCAATATTAAGGTATATTGAACCTATGACAGGTGACGTTTTTACAGCACGTTTTGCTGATTGTCATTTTAATGAAACATTGTTCCCTAGATTAGGGGGAGAAATGAAAAATAAAGAAAATGATGTTTCATGGTGTGAACCTCAATTAAAGTATCTTGATCCTCGCACAAAAGAATGCGAGACAGAAGTTCAAAAGATAATGCATATACAAGAACTTGCAAATCAATTGCCTGATGCATTTACAGATACAAAAACGGTGACAAAATCATATATACCAGCAGTAAATACTCCAGCTCGAATTGAAATTCCAAAAGCTGGCAATAACGTCACTCATGAATCTTTGCCACGTCAGAAACGTGGAAGACCAATCGGTTCAAAGGATAAAAATCCTCGAAAAAGAAAATCAGCTGATAATGAAGTAAAAGAAAGTGTTCAAGAAGAACCACAAATCAGTACTCCTACTGCAGAGGAGATTGATGATGTCAATACAGAAATTGCAATCAATTATGCATATTCAAAAATATTATGGAACCGAAATGAAATGAAAAATCTTGATGAGAAATTTTCATTTAATGTTGCATATGACATCATGAATAATGATGATGATCCAGAACCAACATCTATGGTTGAATGTCAAAATAGACATGATTGGACTCAATGGAAAGAAGCAATACGAGCTGAATTAGAATCACTCAATAAAAGAAAAGTTTTCGGATCCATCATTCTCACTCCTAAAGATGTGAAACCTGTAGGATACAGATGGATTTTTGTCCGAAAAAGAAATGAGAAAAATGAAGTTACAAGGTATAAAGCTAGACTTGTAGCTCAAGGTTTTTCTCAAAGACCGGGAATTGATTATGAAGAAACTTATTCTCCTGTTATGGATGCAATTACTTTTAGGTACTTAATCAGTCTGGCAGTTTCTAAAAATTTAGAAATGCATCTCATGGATGTTGTGGCTGCTTATCTATATGGATCACTTGATAGTGATATATATATGAAGATACCTGAAGGATTTAAGGTACCAGAAGCATCAAATGCAAAACCCAAAGAAATGTATTCGATTAAATTACAAAGATCTTTATATGGGTTAAAACAATCGGGACGTATGTGGTATAACCGATTAAGTGATTACTTGATAAGCAAAGGGTATACAAATAATCTTACTTGCCCTTGTGTTTTCATTAAGAAAACAACATCCGGATATGTGATCATAGCTGTTTATGTTGATGATCTTAACATCATAGGTACAAATAAAGAGATCCATGAAGCCATTCAACTTCTAAAGAAAGAATTTGAAATGAAAGATCTCGGAAAAACCAAGTATTGCCTTGGTTTACAAATTGAGCATATGCCTAATGGTTTACTTGTACATCAAACAACATATACTGAAAAGATTTTGAAACGTTTCAATATGGACAAGGCAAAACCATTAAGTACTCCTATGGTTGTTAGATCACTCAATGTTGAAGCTGATCCATTTCGTCCATGTGAAGATCAAGAAGACATTCTTGGACCAGAAGTACCATATCTTAGTGCAATTGGAGCTCTTATGTATCTTACAAATTGTACAAGACCTGACATTTCTTTTGCAGTTAATTTGTTGGCAAGGTTCAGCTCTGCTCCTACCAAAAGACACTGGAATGGGATCAAACACATATTTTGATACCTTCGAGGAACTACTGATTTAGGATTATTTTATTCTAACGAATCAAAACAAGATTTGGTTGGTTATGCAGATGCAGGTTATTTATCTGATCCACATAAAGCTAAATCTCAAACTGGATATGTATTCCTAAATGGAGGTACTGCAATATCATGGCGTTCTCAAAAACAAACACTTGTTGCTACATCGTCAAATCATGCCGAAGTGATTGCATTACATGAAGCTACTCGAGAATGTTTTTGGTTGAGATCAATGACACAACTCATTACTGATTCTTGTGGACTAGAACGCGATAAAAGTCCAACAACTATCTATGAAGATAATGCAGCTTGCATAGCACAGATGAAAGAAGGGTATATCAAAAGTGACCGAACAAAACACATACCACCTAGATTCTTCTCATACACTCAAAATCTCATTAAGGACAACCAGATTGAAATGAGATATGTGCAATCTAGCAAAAACTCTGCTGATCTTTTCACGAAAGCACTTCCAACTGCTATTTTCAGAACACACGTTCATAACATTGGCATGAGACATGTTCAAAAGATGTAACAGCTGAAGCGATGTCTACTTGAGGGGGAGTCAACTCCATGCTGCACTCTTTTTCCCTTAGCTAAAGTTTTTTCCCACTGGGTTTTCTTTAGCAAGGTTTTTAACGAGGCAGTAATTTATAGTTGATCTTCAACAAAATAAAATTGCTATCCAAGGGGGAGTGTTATAATAATAATAATAATATAGATATGGATAGTCAATTTTGGTGTATACATATAGTCAATTTTGGTACACAAAGTATGTATTTTTATATTGAGATTTTAGGCTATAAATACTCATGAATGCAAGCATTAAACTTGCACCATTTCTCACACTTACAAAGTGTTTCTTTCTTTCTCTCCATTATCATCTTTGTTCTTACACTTCATTATTAGTATTCTAAATCAAGAATCAAATCACTAAAGGTAGTTATAAGCCTACTGAATTATAACATCAAGAATCAAACCACTAAAGGTAGTTATAAGCCTACTGAATTATAACATCAAGAATCAAACCACTAAAGGTAGTTATAAGCCTACTGAATTATAACATTAATATCATTCTTTTAAATTTTAAAAGGCAGTTGAACTATATTATGAGAAATAACAAGTGGGCATGGAGATTGGATCCTTGTGTTGTTTCAACACAAAATCTCTTTTCTCGTAAATGTTGAACGAATACTTCCAAGAAATGAACGAGATTACGAGACTATGAGAAATAACCTTCATTCTTTTTTTGAACAACAATTGGTTTGGGATTACCCAGGGGACTTAACCACTCACGCGATCATCTCTCGCAGTTGTTATACCCGCCTCTCTACCTGCGTGCCCAAAAGGAAACCTGCATCAAATCTAAACGGAGCATGAACGGTAAAATCCTTGTAACACCCTGAATTTTTTTTTAAATCACAGCGGAAGTCTTAATTCACATAAATACCCTTAGTTAATTACGAACATAATTATCACAAATCATTAGCTATTTACTTATTACAAACCACCGGTGTTACGTTAAACAACTAGTTACATATTTATAAAAGTTAAGACATCAGAGTTCGTCTTGTCAAACATATCGTCAACCCAACTCCCGTCCCTACTAGCACTAAGATCGAAAACTTGCAAGGGAGGAGGTGAGGGGGGTTAGCACGAGGCTAAGTGAATGGAATCATCTAACAGATCTAGCATACAGTACCAACTTGTACAACTACAGCAACTACAACAATCCATAACAGGCAACTGACAACTAATAACTAGCAACTATCAACTGGCAACAATCAACTAGCAACTATGCTCCAACTAGAGACTCGGCGGCTTGTACGAGCACACGACCACTAGCTGATCAGTCTAGCGTCTACCGAAAGTCCTTACTACTGAATCCCCAGTATAGTAAATCCACACGCAGGTGATGCGTCATTCAGCACTATACTCAACAAACAGTAGCCAACTGGACCCAACCACAACAAGGTTAACCTCTCTGAGCTGAACCTAACAACAATAGGTTCCAACAGGCAACTACAACTTGTGCACACAACTGTTAAGCAACTACCACTACGAACAACTGTTCCTACGACTAGCATGGCAACTCTACGCTGATTATTATTACAACATATCTACTAAGCATAGCAACTATAACAGTATAACATAGTAGCACAACTTGCTACTCTATACTACACCCGGAGATAATCCCACTCACCGATTACCAGCTACAGCTCAGTTATCTTACTTCTGAGCTTCTTCCTTGTTCTTATCACCTGAGAACAACACAACGAAGTCAATATACATATCTCAATCAATAGTATAATCAAATCATACTATAAACTAGGTCATAACACCATATATTCATAATTTTATGAGTCTACATCATGACTCCATTCAATAATGGCATACAGGTGCGTGCAAAACACGACATACACGCTAAAACTCCTTTTTCGACCCAAAAACAGTTGGATCTAGTTTCTTAAAAGTTCACCATTGAAAAGTATTCTTTATTACGATTCTAACGATAATTTATTCATCAAAAACGGAGTTACGTTTTGAAAGTTACGCCAGTTTCAATTTCATAAAAGGTACTGTAGCAAATAGTGAAACTGTATCAAATAGTGACAATGTAGCAACTCGGGTACTGTAGCAACGCGGGTACTGTAGCAACTCGGCAATGTAGCAAATAGTGACACTGTAGCAAATAGTGACACTGTAGCAAATCGGAACTGTAGCAACTCGGGGTACTGTAGCAACTCGGGGTACTGTAGCAAACTGAGTTTCGAACCAATTTCGCTGATTTTGTGATTTCTTCCCCAAAAACTCGATTTCTAAGTGTTTTTGACCAAATTTTAAGCACAAGAAAGTTACTAAACATATATACAACATATTTCTAACATCAATTAAGCATAATAAATATATTTCATGAAGATTCAAGCCTAATTTCACACTTTTAGTCAAGAACACAAAAAAAACTCAATTTCAACAAGAATCAAAGCATGAATCGACGAAGCACTTACCTTGTGATGATCACCAACACACAAGTAACAGATTACTAGCTCGAATTCAACAAACTAACAAGCTTTGATCTTTAGGGTTTGAGAGGATGAATGAGTTAGGTACGTTCTTAATTAGGAAAAGTCTAGAAAATGGGTGAAAGAAGCAGATACATACACTTAAGGGGTTTAAAACTCATACCCTACGACACACGGGTATTTACCAGTTATCTAATATCTTTCGTACATCGTTAGGAGGCCCTAACGGAGTCCACATTCAACAAACGAACCTGTTCTGTGACCCTTGTCACAAACTGGTCTCAATTAAACAACCAAATAATTATAAACATATAATTATTAAAATCACTAATTACACCATACCCTAAGGGTACAATGGTCATTTCATCTAGGCCCAAAACGCGGGTGTTACAAATCTACCCTCCTTAAAAGAGATTCCGTCCTCGGAATCGGGTCAACTATGGTCAACAAACCCAAAAATTGTTACTCGAACCGCCAAAACACATGGTTAACTTTATCAATCTTATCCCCAATACCGACAATATCCACCACAATTGCATAGGGAAATGAGATTCTTGACGTCAATACACTCCCGGTACAAAATAAGTTGTCATAATCTTCATCGATCAACGTCCGTTAATCCACTTAAGCCCACAAATTACACGATCAAGTTAAATAATCAGAGTCAAATTCGTGTTTCTTCGCCATTCCGCATCATAAATTTCACGATCTGTCATCCAATTCAACTCTTTATACTGTCCACTTTTCCCAATTATCCAAAGCTTAGGCAATAGAATTAGTCATCATGCTAAAATCTATACCTATGTCTACGAAATTGCCTCGTAAGTCAACAGAACTTCACAGGTTATTCATCTCATATCCAGTCACATCACAATCCAATATAGCAAAGGCCGCCTAATTTTCCTTCAGCTTCCCAGAAATTCCGTATGATTTATCACAATATACTTCTGTTGGCCAGACACAAGCATATTATCCTAAATCATACCTTCATTCTGAGTTGCTCGTAACGAAAAAAATTCTACTTGTCTCATTCACTAACTTATGTCCAATCAATCTCCTCAATAAGCATCGGTAATTAATTTAACTACTTTATGACTAATCAATCACAACATCTGTCCAATCATAGTTACTCAAAACATTGTCCATCAAATACTCAAATATAATCTACCAACATTACTACACATCCAACAAGCATAGGAAATCGCAACATATGTTCATCAATGTCAAAAATACGCTCAACTAGCAGTATCATACATCTGTTTAAGCAAAGGAATTATCCAATCAGCACAGTCCTCTTTCTATCATATCTGTTACAACAGTGTTACTATCATATAATCTCATGTCGACAAAAAGTCCACTACATCAGGGTACCCAACACATCTCTATCAAAGTCACAGTTTTCAATCTCAAAATTAACCTAAAGGTCTCCCTTACCCAACCAGGCACACAAGGGTCGCAACTAAGCATACAACAACATAGCACAACAAAATAAATCTTACACTACCAACAAGATTTATCAATCTAAAACACACATATATGTATATATACACAATCATACATATATACAACTAAACAGTACGAGGATTTTGAATCATACCTGCATTCACATCATAATCAACATCTGCATCTGCAACCATTTGATAAGCTCTTGCTGTTGTCGTAGGTGGATTCTTTCTTTTCTGCCCAACTGGAGAACCAGAAGATCCACCTACTGATCCCGACTGCGCTCCTGGCCCCGCCCCAGAACCTGATCCTCTTACATACGGACACTGAGCTGACCTATGCCCCACTTGATGACATTTCCAACATACATCCTCTTGGAATGAACACATTCGAATCTCGTGCCCCACAATACCACATCTCAAACATCTTTTGGTTGAATCTGAACAAGGACCACTATGAGATGATCTGCAACTATAGCACCAAGAATTCTGACTTGATGCTGACCCACTATGTTCTGACCCACTCTTCTGTTTCAACTTAACAGACTTCTTTGACCTAGAGTCTGAATGACTCATCACCTGATCTTGTTGTGGCATCTCATAACCTACTATTCTATTCCTTGCTGCTCTGACGTCATCCTCTACCATCTTTGCCCATAACAAACGCTTGCGATAACGTCGTCGCCATCCTAACCATTGTTCTGTACTCCAGTAAAATTATATTAACAAAGTGCTGAATTCTGGACTGCTCATCTGGAACCCACTGTTGCACAAACCTTAATTTATCCATATACTGCTCAATCACCTCATCTATCGTCATCTGAGGTGTCATTTTCATTGCCAGAAATTCCGTCTTAATTCGATTGAGGTCATAAGACGAACAATACTGCTCACAAACTTTACTATAAAATTGTTCCCAAGTAATCATGTTCACTTGCTCTTTTGGTATACTAGAAATAACCGTATCCCACCAAACCATTGCCCTATTCTTCAGCATACGACTTTTATAAATAACCTGCAATTCTGGTTCACACTGACATGCCTCAAAAACCTTTTCTATCTCTCTTAACCAGTTAAGTGTTACCGTTGGGTTAGAACTTCCTGAGTACTCTGGTGGATTACAATTCAGAAACTGTTTGAAGGTACATTTCTTTGGTTGTTGAAACATCGGCGTCTGATACGGACCCCACATCTGATTTGGGAACTGTTGATTAAACTGAGGTGACATCTGATACTGTTGAGGAAACTGATATTGAGGTGGTAACCATTGCTGTTGTTGGAAAGCACTTCCAATTTGCTGATAATTATTTGACTGCACCGGATACCCACTAATCGTCTGATTCGGTACACTACCACTTGGATTCACGGTTACCTGACGTTGTTCTAATTCCCTTATTTGATCACGTGCTTCCTTTAACATACTTTGCAAATCTAAAATTTGTTCCTGCGGATCCTCTTCTGACACATATCCGTCTTCATCTGGGGCTCTGAATGTTCCGGGGGCTGACGGACCAGTTGCGTTTCCTGTATTATCTGCCATATCTGCACTATCACAACATCTCACACAAACTCTTAGTGGAAAATAGGTTAGTACCTATCAACTAACACATGTAATCCCTACATTCACTTAACCCGTTCCCTCATATATGTTTGACACAACACAAGGTTTGGGAACATGACATTCAACACAATGTACATGCGGCCAAACCTATGCTCTGATACCAAGTTGTAACACCCTGATTTTTTTTTAAATCACAGCAGAAGTCTTAATTCACATAAATACCCTTAGTTAATTACGAACATGATTATCACAAATCATTAGCTATTTATTTATTACAAACCACCGGTGTTACGTTAAACAACTAGTTACATATTTATAAAAGTTAAGACATCAGAGTTCGTCTTGTCAAACATATCGTCAACTCAACTCCCGTCCCTACCAGCACTAAGATCGAAAACCTGCAAGGGAGGAGGTGAGGGGGGTTAGCACGAGGCTAAGTGAATGGAATCATCTAACAGATCTAGCATACAGTACCAACTTGTACAACTACAGCAACTACAACAATCCATAACAGGCAACTGACAACTAATAACTAGCAACTATCAACTGGCAACAATCAACTAGCAACTATGCTCCAACTAGAGACTCGGTGGCTTGTATGAGCACACGACCACTAGCTGATCAGTCTAGCATCTACCGAAAGTTCTTACTACTGAATCCCCAGTATAGTAAATCCACACGCAGGTGATGCGTCATTCAGCACTATACTCAACAAACAGTAGCCAACTGGACCCAACCACAACAAGGTTGACCTCTCTGAGCTGAACCTAACAACAATAGGTTCCAACAGGCAACTACAACTTGTGCACACAACTGTTAAGCAACTACCACTACGAACAACTGTTCCTACGACTAGCATGGCAACTCTACGATGATCATTATTACAACATATCTACTAAGCATAGCAACTATAACAGTATAACATAGTAGCACAACTTGCTACTCTATACTACACCCGGAGATAATCCCACTCACCGATTACCAGCTACAGCTCAGTTATCTTACTTCTGAGCTTCTTCCTTGTTCTTATCACCTGAGAACAACACAACGAAGTCAACATACATATCTCAATCAATAGTATAATCAAATCATACTATAAACTAGGTCATAACACCATATATTCATAATTTTATGAGTCTACATCATGACTCCATTCAATAATGGCATACAGGTGCGTGCAAAACACGACATACACGCTAAAACTCCTTTTTTGACCCAAAAACAGTTTGATCTAGTTTCTTAAAAGTTCACCATTGAAAAGTATTCTTTATTACGATTCTAACGATAATTTATTCATCAAAAACGGAGTTACGTTTTGAAAGTTACGCCAGTTTCAATTTCATAAAAGGTACTGTAGCAAATAGTGAAACTGTATCAAATAGTGACACTGTAGCAACTCGGGTACTGTAGCAACTCGGCAATGTAGCAAATAGTGACACTGTAGCAAATAGTGACACTGTAGCAACTCGGGGTACTGTAGCAACACGGGGTACTGTAGCAAACTGAGTTTCGAACCAATTTCGCTGATTTTGTGATTTCTTCCCCAAAAACTCGATTTCTAAGTGTTTTTGACCAAATTTTAAGCACAAGAAAGTTACTAAACATATATACAACATATTTCTAACATCAATTAAGCATAATAAACATATTTCATGAAGATTCAAGCCTAATTTCACACTTTTAGTCAAGAACACAAAAAAAACCCAATTTCAACAAGAATCAAAGCATGAATCGACGAAGCACTTACTTTGTGATGATCACCAACACACAAGTAACAGATTACTAGCTCGAATTCAACAAACTAACAAGCTTTGATCTTTAGGGTTTGAGAGGATGAATGAGTTAGGTACGTTCTTAATTAGGAAAAGTCTAGAAAATGGGTGAAAGAAGCAGATACATACACTTAAGGGGTTTAAAACCCATACCCCACGACACACGGGTATTTACCAGTTATCTAATATCTTTCGTACATCGTTAGGAGGCCCTAACGGAGTTCAAATTCAACAAACGAACCTGTTCTGTGACCCTTGTCACAAACTGGTCTCAACTAAACAACCAAATAATTATAAACATATAATTATTAAAATCACTAATTACACCATACCCTAAGGGTACAATGGTCATTTCATCTAGGCCCAAAACGCGGGTGTTACAATTCTCCTCCCGTTTACCCTCCCAACACGATGTGGGAAAGGTGTCATGAGTGATATTTCATGACAGAGATAAAATTGTGGGTTAATATGTAGCCAACGGAGGTCGAACTCCTGACCTCCCCTAAAGGAGGCAGGCTACCAACCGCTGAACCACATCACAACTTCAAACCTTCATTCTAAAAAGGGTTGAAATCTTTATTTGAAGAGCGAAAAGAGAGAGATTAACCATACGAATAAAGCTAGAAATAGCAGAATTGACTTGGGTACAATTAGATGTTCGATGTGTGACGACGACAAAGAAACCGTGAACATTCCCTTATCCGTTGTAAAGATATTATGGATGCTTGAGAAAGAGAGTATAAATGGTAGTTGTTTGAAAGTGTCCGGAATGTGACCGTACATGAAGCTTTCAATGGAAATGATGTTCCCCAACATAAAATTGTGGGAAGCATTTGAGTGGGTTACGGGCTATATAAATTGAAAAATCAAAATCAAACACATTTTCTAGAATAAGAGATGGACAACTTTAGTAGCGTTCAACGATATTCAAATATAATATTTGTACAATAACAAGTGTGAAATATAAGATTGTTTAAATGTATTCTCAATTAATTGTATACATATTAATATAACTCAAATACACAAATAAAGTGAATGTTCAAATAACAGGAATAAGCAACTAAACAAGTAGTCTAGCATACTTTCTTTATACTCTACAAACTAGGTTACAATCTTACATGATTGATATCTTATTTCCAAAATCAAGTAAAATCTCATGACATATGTCATCTCCATAACTACAATTGAATACTTTAACATAGGTGACTAGAATTGATGCCTCTCCATATTTTGAAATTAACCTGCTTCAATTAATTAATTGATAAATTTCATAACAGATCAACTGTAATAACCCGACTATTTTCCTTAAATACTTAACAACCATTTACTAATCAATGATTTTTTCCACGCCAATTTTTTTTTTTTAAGAACATATTACTTTTGATATGTGTTAATTTATCACTAGAAAATTTTGAAGATTAGTAATAATAAAGTTAAAAATTGAAACTACTAACTTATGAAAGATATATAAATACTTTATTTAAAAAAAATAGAATAAGATGATAAATAAAAATATATAATAAATGATTAAATTGAATTTTGACATCACTAGATTCGTATCTATTTCTAGTCACTATTTAGATCCAATTTGTAAGAATTGTTTATAATACTTTTTAATATTATTTTTTTTGTAAAACACTACGGTTAGTGAAACCAGGAAAAATATCTTTTCAAACAACAAAACGTATGAATTTTTAATTTTTAATAACTATATTATATAATAAATGAGTTTTAAAAATCATGTTAATTAAGTAGGATATTCTTAAATTATAAACCGTGTTTATTTAATTATCACACCCGTAATATATCTATTTACCCGTGACTACACATTCCATGTTTATTAATTATAATGCGTGACTATACAGTTAATACCCGTGATATCTATTATTAAGATAACGATATCACCCGTGACTTATTTTATATCTATATATTTCTTTCACCTCATCTAGTACATACGCGTTCTATTTTTCTCTTCTTTCTCCTAATCAATGACTCCAATACTATTCATCATCATCATCATCGACACTTCAAGCTTCAAGAACTCCATCAAAAACTTACTTGATCGTTAAATTGAACACGGATTCTTGCTCCTCTCGAAGAGCTCTACACATCCATACCAACGATTTCTTGATTAGAGTAAGTTTTAAAAATTCTAATTTTTGGATTTCATGTTTATGTTACATATTAGGGTAGATATAGTGTCTAGTGCTCAAGTCCTTGTATGTATGCATGATATTATTCGTTAATTTGATCGTTTGATGACTTTTTGAAGAATCACGAAATTGTTTTGTGTGAGGTCAGAAACTTGAACATCTTGAATGTATAATATTATGAGATAATCAGAATCCTCTTGAAAAATTAATAAGTTTGGGCTTTGGAATTTCGAATTTTCGTTACCGTATGCTCATGTTATGCTTAATTGAAGTTTTAACTCGTTTTTATGAATGATCACGTTTTTCATTAATATGCTACTGATATGAACATGATATTTTCAGTTTATGAAATATTTATAAATGAAATCCTTGTGAAAAATTAATAAGTTTGCTCTTTTGAATTGTAGCGACCCGACCAAATCGTCATTGACGGCGTCGTCTACTTAGGTCCCGTTACGTGGTCATAAGTCTTTAAAACAACGTTTGACCAAAAGATATGTCGCCTTCATTTCAAAATAAAGATTGTTTCAAAGTTTACAAGAATTGTTCAACCAATAGTTAAGTTACAACGTTATAATACGAATGAAATCTAGGCGACACGGTTTAAGTAAAGTCAAAAGACGCTCCATGAAATGCACGTATACTCGACATCCAATGCAAGTATCAAATAATGAGCGGAAGCATGTATCATGTATCGTTCAAGGACCTGAGAAAAACATAGAAATCTGTCAACGAAAACGTTGGTGAAATCATAGGTTTAAGTAAGTAAGTACAAGTGAACCACAAGATTTGCATCAATGAAATAATAGTAATACATTCCAAAAGTTTGTTTCACGAGCACCCAATTATCAATGCTTAACATTTCCTTCCATTGAACCCCATCACTTAGTGCTAGAACATACACTGTTTCTCGAAAATATATTTCATTCGTAAACGGTAGCGAACCGTTTGAATGAGGGTTTGTCAAACCCATATGGATCCATACAACATAAGTTCTCGCTTACACCCGGCAAGTGTAACTAATGATAATCGAATTGAGGATTTTGTTCTAAACTCGTATGTAGAATGTTTGTTTTCCTGTACTTGTGTTCACTTAGTAGAAGAAATGTTTATGTTTTCTCATCCCAAATGTAAGTTCAAAAAGAGTAAAAGTGGGACTATGATCTCACCTTGTATGCACGAACCAAAAAGTACTTCGACAAGTAAACGTGCAGTAACAATGCTAGTCTTGACCTAAACAAATAGGTTGTATCAATAACGAAAGTCACGAGGGGTCAAAGTTGTTCAATTAGTCCTATGGCTCAATACGACTCGATTACGAAGCATGTGAAGCAAATAGTCAAGTTTCATGCAAGGTACACGTATAGAAACAAGTTAGAAAGATTACATAAGTAATTGGTCAAGTTTGATTAAAAGTCAAACTTGGTCGGGTCAAAGTCAACGAAGAAGTCAACACGTTCGGGTCGGGCCTCGAACGAATTTTCTGAAGTTTTTAATCATATATAAGCATGTTGGAACAAGTCTCATGTGAAACGGAGGTCTAGAACGTCCCAAACATTTTTCGTTAAATGACAACCAAAACAGCCCACTTTAGGCTTATGGGACGGCGTCCCAAAAGGCCTAGACGGCGTCCCACTTTGAAGGGCAAGACGGCGTCTTGGACCCCTAGACGGCGTCTAGGTTTGAAAGTCAGGACGTCGTCCTGGGTATTGGGACGGCGTCTTGGCTTGTTTCCAGACCTGGTTGCTGAAACTCCTAAGTGCACGAGTCCAAACATAAACCAACACAAATTACAACCCGCAAACATTCAAGACATGTATTTTATATCACCGGAAAGGTATTTTGACGAGGAACACAACTATGCACTTATCATCAATCAAACTTTCGCATACAACAACCAAAAACCGCATTTAGTGACCCTCATTCAATGCATATAAGTCATAAATGCTATTAAATGATTCGGTAACCAAAAGACATGAACAATATGCCGTTTCGAAGGTAATTAAGCATACAACACAACCTAACACTTATAATTAACACTTCATGTCATTTAATGCTTCAAAATCCATTCCTAGTTCATGAAACCCTAACCAAAAGTTACCAAATTTCATAATCAAGTTTAAGAGGTTTCTTTGATCAATCTTTACATCATAATGAAGCTAGTAACACTAGGAACAAGATTAAAACATGAAGTCTTAGCATCTAACAACACATGAACACTTAAAACTCAAGATTAAGCATGTTAACTTTCCATATGAATTAGTTACTCCAAAATATCAAAAACGAGCATACAAAACACATAAACAAACTAGACTTGAGCCATAGATACTAATTAACAAACTTATAACTTAAAAATCTCAAGAACACAAAGATTAGTGATTTAGAAAGTTACCCAAAATTGATGAAACCGGTATGAAATCGAAGAGGAGATCACGAGGAGTTCAAATATGTATTTTATTTGGCAAGAAGACCACTAGCTCGGTTTTGGATGATGAATCTTTGTTCTTGAAGTTGAGAGGAAAAGTTGAAGTATTAAGAAATTGGAAGAGATGAATGAATGGATAGAATGAGAGTTTGACTCTTTGACCTAGTCACAAGTTTCAACATTTGGCAAGATTGGTCCCTCAACTTAAATCGGGTGCGGGAATTACCTAACAAGATAATTCAAACGCATATTAACGAGATGTGTTATAAACATCTAACGGAACTTAAATAGTTAAACGGAAAAGTTGACGGAAAAAGGCGGGATGTTACATTACCTACACCTTAAAAGAAATTTCGTCCCGAAATTTAAGCAGGCGTTGTAGTCGTTGTTTCTTCCTCGGAATCTGACGGTTCCGGAATCGGGAATAGATGCGGGTGCTTCTTTCGCATTTGGTCTTCTCTTTCCCAAGTAAACTCGGGTCCCCTTTTGGCGTTCCATCGGACCTTAACAATCGGGATCCTGCTTTGTTTTAATTCCTTTTCGACGTAGTCCACAATTTCAACCGGTTCCTCCACAAAATGGAGTTTGTCATTAATAGTAAGTTCCTCGAGAGGGACGGCGATATCGGGCTCGGCAAGACACTTCTTCAAGTTAGATACATGGAAAGTAGGATGAACGGAGCTTAGTTGAGGCGGAAGGTTTAAACGATACGCGACGGTTCCAACACGCTCTAAGATCTCGAAAGGACCAACATACCGCGGATTTAGTTTCCCACGTTTCCCAAAACGAATGACACCTTTCCAAGGTGCGACTTTTAACATGACGCGATCACCGACTTGAAATTCGAGGTCCTTGCGTCTCTTATCGGTATAGCATTTTTGACGACTCCGGGCCGTCCGAAGCCTATCTCGGATTTGAAGAATCTTCTCGGTGGTTTCGTGAATGAGTTCGGGCCCGGAAATTTGCACGTCACCTACTTCGGCCCAACAAAGAGGAGAGCGGCATTTTCGGCCATATAATGCTTCAAACGGTGCGGCCTTAATACTCGCGTGATAACTATTGTTATAAGAGAACTCGGCGAGAGGTAAGTGCTTGTCCCAAGCTTTGCCAATATCGACCACACAAGCTCGGAGCATATCTTCCAAGGTTTGTATCGTACGTTCACTTTGCCCATCGGTTTGAGGATGATATGCGGTGCTCATGTCCAAACGCGTTCCCAACGCTTCTTGTAACGTACGCCAAAATCTAGAGACGAAACGACCATCTCTGTCGGAGATAATCGATAAAGGTACGCCGTGTCGGGCTACAATCTCCTTAATGTAAAGTCGTGCAAGTTTCTCCATTTTGTCGGTTTCTTTCATGGCGAGGAAGTGCGCGGATTTGGTGAGGCGATCGACAATGACCCAAATAGTATCATAACCGCCCGACGTTTTCGGTAATTTGGTGATAAAATCCATCGTGATCATTTCCCACTTCCATTGCGGGATCTCGGGTTGTTGGAGTAATCCGGACGGTCTTTGGTGTTCGGCTTTGACTTTAGCGCAAGTCAAACATTTGGCAACATATCTAGCAACTTCCTTTTTGATGTTCGGCCACCAATATTGTTCTCTAAGGTCGTGGTACATCTTATTGGCACCGGGGTGAATCGAGTATCGTGACTTATGGGCTTCATCTAAAATAAGGCTTCGTAGATCCCCATAACTAGGCACCCAAATTCTTCCGGCGAAATATCGGAGTCCGGTTTCTTTAACTTCGAATCGAGAGGTGAGGACGTTCAAGTGTTCGAGAGAGATGTTTTCATCCTTGAGAGCCTCATCTTGGGCTACCCGAATTTGGCTATTAAGGTTTGTGTGGATGGTGATGTTTAAGGCTCGGACACGAAGAGGCACCGCTCTTTCTTTTCGACTTAAGGCATCGGCTACTACATTTGCCTTCCCGGGATGGTAACGAAGCTCGCAATCGTAATCGTTTAAGGTTTCAATCCACCTTCGTTGTCTCATGTTTAGTTGCTTTTGATCGAAAATGTGTTGAAGGCTTTTGTGATCGGTGAAGATAGTACTCTTGGTTCCATAGAGATAGTGTCTCCACATTTTAAGTGCAAAGACAACGGCTCCGAGTTCGAGATCATGTGTCGTATAGTTTCGTTCATGAATTTTGAGTTGTCGAGAAGCATAAGCAATGACTTTTATTCGTTGCATCAATACACACCCAAAACCATGTTTCGAGGCATCGCAATATACAACAAAGTCATCATTGCCTTCGGGAAGTGACAAGATAGGAGCGGTGGTTAGCTTCGTTTTCAAGATTTGGAATGCGGATTCATGTTCGGTCGCCCAAATGAATTTCTTTCCCTTGTGAGTTAATGCGGTTAGAGGACGTGCAACCAAAGAGAAATTTTCGATGAATCTACGATAGTACCCGGCGAGACCCAAAAATTGACGAATGTGAGTAGGAGTAGTAGGAGTCTCCCATTTGCTAATGGCTTCGATTTTCGTTGAATCGACTTTAATACCTTGGTCACTTACAACATGACCAAGAAATTGAACTTCCTTTAACCAAAATTCACACTTGGAGAATTTGGCATAGAGTTGTTCTTGTCTTAAAAGTTCAAGCACAAGTCGGAGGTGTTCCTCGTGTTCTTCTTCGCTTTTTGAATAGACTAAAATATCATCGATGAACACGATAACGAATTTGTCAAGATACGGTTTGCACACGCGGTTCATAAGATCCATGAACACCGCCGGTGCGTTAGTGAGACCAAATGGCATGACAAGGAATTCATAACTACCGTAACGAGTCCGGAAAGCGGTTTTGGAGACATCTCCCCCCTTAACCCTTAATTGATGATAACCCGAGCGGAGATCGATTTTAGAATATACACAAGACCCTTGTAGTTGATCAAAGAGGTCATCGATGCGAGGAAGAGGATATCGGTTCTTAACCGTCAATTTATTTAGTTCACGATAATCAATGCACATTCGTAGGGATCCGTCTTTCTTTTTAACAAACAAAATCGGAGCGCCCCAAGGTGAATGGCTAGGTTGGATAAAACCACGATCAAGTAGTTCTTGGATTTGACTTTGCAATTCTTGCATTTCGGATGGAGCGAGTCTATATGGTGCACGTGCTACGGGTGCGGCTCCCGGAATAAGATCGATTTGGAATTCAACCGGTCGATGAGGCGGAAGACCCGGCAATTCGTCGGGAAATACATCGGAATAGTCACTAACAATTGGCACATCATCGATGTGCTTCTCATCGGACTCGACTTTCTTAACGTGAGCAAGGATCGCAAAACAACCCTTACGGAGTAGTTTTCTAACTTTAATACACGAAACGAGGTTGAGTCCGGTGCAACTCTTATCGCCATAGACGATCAAAGGTTCACTATTCTCGATAGGAATTCGGATTGCGTTAAGATCACAAAGAATGTGAGATTTCGTTTTGACTAACCAATTCATACCGATTATTACATCAAAGCTTCCTAGTTCCATGGGTATCAAATCAATTTCAAATTCCTTACCCAAGATGTTTATCGTACACCCCCGGTAATATGTGTCGGCACTTAATAGTTTCCCGTTAGCCACTTCAATGGTATAAGTGGTATCTAATGGAAGAGGTGGAGTGCTAAAAGAATGAGTCAAAGTCTTGGATACAAAGCATTTATCGGCACCTGAATCGAATAAGCAAGAGACATAAGAATTGTTGAGAAGAAACGTACCCGTGACTAGTTCAGTGTCATCCCGGGCTTCCTCGGTGTTGATGTTAAAAGCTCGGCCGCGCGTATTGGGGTTATCTTTCTTCTTTGGGCATGCATTTCTATAATGACCCGTTTGGCCACATTCGTAACAAGTGCCCGTCTTTGGTGCATTGGGCCACTTTCGAGCGACGGGAGTGGCACTTTTACAATCGTTGGCCTTATGACCAACTCCTTGGCACCGGTGGCAAATTATCTTACTACATTCGCCAAAGTGATGTTTGTTGCATTTGTTGCAAAGAGGTAGGTTCCCGGCATAACCCTTCTTGCCGTCGGAAGTGAAAGATTTCTTGGCAAAGTTG
The DNA here is from genome assembly GCF_046630445.1 of Rutidosis leptorrhynchoides. NCBI lineage: Eukaryota > Viridiplantae > Streptophyta > Magnoliopsida > Asterales > Asteraceae > Rutidosis > Rutidosis leptorrhynchoides. The sequence goes on along the minus strand of NC_092339.1, from coordinate 25,022,240 downwards.
TTGTTGCTTGATTGGGAGGGTTCCCACTTTCTTTTGTTGCCGCCCGATTTATCCTCGGCCTTAGGTGCCGGAACTACGATTTCGTCAACCGTTTCAATTAGTTGGCGAGCCATGTTCATAGCGGCTTGATGAGTAGTGGGTTTGGATGACATCACCCCTTGTTTGATGCTTTTTGGAAGACCGAGCATGTAGAGCTCGATCCTTTGAGATTCGGGGTTAACGAGATTAGGACACATCAAGGATAGTTCGGCGAAGCGTTGATTATAAGCTTTAAGATCGTTTCCGACCGCTTTCAAAACTCTTAGTTCTTCCTCAAGCTTTCGGGTTTCTTCGCGCGGAAAATATTCAACAATCATCTTTTCCTTTAGATCGGCCCAAGAGAGGGCATGAGCTTCATCGGTACCCACCGATTGAACATAGGTGTTCCACCATGTTAGAGCAATTCCGGAGAAAGTGTGAGTGGAGTATTTGACCTTGTCTTGGTCCCGACAACCGCTTATGCTAAAGACGGCTTCCGTTTGCTCAAACCATCGGGTGAGCACGACCGGTCCCCCGGTTCCATCAAAAGTGTGAGGTTTGCACCCCATGAAAGCTTTATAGGAGCATCCCTCGTTTGAGTTTCCGGCTCCATTGTTGTTGTTGTTGTTGTTGTTGTTGTTGCGGTTGTTATTATTATTGTTGTTGGATGAGTGACCGGCCATGGCCGCATCTACGGCGGTAGCTATCATCCGTTCGAGAGCTTGTTCGGGAGTTTCATTGCGGCGTACACGACGAGGAGCCATTGTTCCTTCAAGACACAAGAATATCATTGATTAGTATTCTCAATAATACTAACCGTGATATAGAATAAAGATAAAGAGAAGTTTTTCCTCGACTCGCCTTAAATTCTTTATGTCATAATGTCGGAACGTTCATATGAGTCACCGTAATATAATCCCGGAAATTATATTACCCTGGTTCATATGTGCATTCGACATCATTTCATATAGTCAAGGTGGCGCGTCAATCAAATTAAACAACGTGAGATTAAGATGAACTAAGAGTAGATATGAGTAGAAGCGTTCGAGTATAAATGCACAAGTAGTCAAGTAATTCCTACTTCAAGTCTATATGCCGGTTGTAGTCTAGACTCACCAATGTACCCTATGACTCGGGGTCGACACCAATGAACTCTAAATCCCTACAACCAACGCTCTGATACCATCTGTAGCGACCCGACCAAATCGTCATTGACGGCGTCGTCTACTTAGGTCCCGTTACGTGGTCATAAGTCTTTAAAACAACGTTTGACCAAAAGATATGTCGCCTTCATTTCAAAATAAAGATTGTTTCAAAGTTTACAAGAATTGTTCAACCAATAGTTAAGTTACAACGTTATAATACGAATGAAATCTAGGCGACACGGTTTAAGTAAAGTCAAAAGACGCTCCATGAAATGCACCTATACTCGACATCCAATGCAAGTATCAAATAATGAGCGGAAGCATGTATCATGTATCGTTCAAGGACCTGAGAAAAACATAGAAATCTGTCAACGAAAACGTTGGTGAAATCATAGGTTTAAGTAAGTAAGTACAAGTGAACCACAAGATTTGCATCAATGAAATAATAGTAATACATTCTAAAAGTTTGTTTCACGAGCACCCAATTATCAATGGTTAACATTTCCTTCCATTGAACCCCATCACTTAGTGCTAGAACATACACTGTTTCTCGAAAATATATTTCATTCGTAAACGGTAGCGAACCGTTTGAATGAGGGTTTGTCAAACCCATATGGATCCATACAACATAAGTTCTCGCTTACACCCGGCAAGTGTAACTAATGATAATCGAATTGAGGATTTTGTTCTAAACTCGTATGTAGAATGTTTGTTTTCCTGTACTTGTGTTCACTTAGTAGAAGAAATGTTTATGTTTTCTCATCCCAAATGTAAGTTCAAAAAGAGTAAAAGTGGGACTATGATCTCACCTTGTATGCACGAACCAAAAAGTACTTCGACAAGTAAACGTGCAGTAACAATGCTAGTCTTGACCTAAACAAATAGGTTGTATCAATAACGAAAGTCACGAGGGGTCAAAGTTGTTCAATTAGTCCTATGGCTCAATACGACTCGATTACGAAGCATGTGAAGCAAATAGTCAAGTTTCATGCAAGGTACACGTATAGAAACAAGTTAGAAAGATTACATAAGTAATTGGTCAAGTTTGATTAAAAGTCAAACTTGGTCGGGTCAAAGTCAACGAAGAAGTCAACACGTTCGGGTCGGGCCTCGAACGAATTTTCTGAAGTTTTTAATCATATATAAGCATGTTGGAACAAGTCTCATGTGAAACGGAGGTCTAGAACGTCCCAAACATTTTTCGTTAAATGACAACCAAAACAGCCCACTTTAGGCTTATGGGACGGCGTCCCAAAAGGCCTAGACGGCGTCCCACTTTGAAGGGCAAGACGGCGTCTTGGACCCCTAGACGGCGTCTAGGTTTGAAAGTCAGGACGTCGTCCTGGGTATTGGGACGGCGTCTTGGCTTGTTTCCAGACCTGGTTGCTGAAACTCCTAAGTGCACGAGTCCAAACATAAACCAACACAAATTACAACCCGCAAACATTCAAGACATGTATTTTATATCACCGGAAAGGTATTTTGACGAGGAACACAACTATGCACTTATCATCAATCAAACTTTCGCATACAACAACCAAAAACCGCATTTAGTGACCCTCATTCAATGCATATAAGTCATAAATGCTATTAAATGATTCGGTAACCAAAAGACATGAACAATATGCCGTTTCGAAGGTAATTAAGCATACAACACAACCTAACACTTATAATTAACACTTCATGTCATTTAATGCTTCAAAATCCATTCCTAGTTCATGAAACCCTAACCAAAAGTTACCAAATTTCATAATCAAGTTTAAGAGGTTTCTTTGATCAATCTTTACATCATAATGAAGCTAGTAACACTAGGAACAAGATTAAAACATGAAGTCTTAGCATCTAACAACACATGAACACTTAAAACTCAAGATTAAGCATGTTAACTTTCCATATGAATTAGTTACTCCAAAATATCAAAAACGAGCATACAAAACACATAAACAAACTAGACTTGAGCCATAGATACTAATTAACAAACTTATAACTTAAAAATCTCAAGAACACAAAGATTAGTGATTTAGAAAGTTACCCAAAATTGATGAAACCGGTATGAAATCGAAGAGGAGATCACGAGGAGTTCAAATATGTATTTTATTTGGCAAGAAGACCACTAGCTCGGTTTTGGATGATGAATCTTTGTTCTTGAAGTTGAGAGGAAAAGTTGAAGTATTAAGAAATTGGAAGAGATGAATGAATGGATAGAATGAGAGTTTGACTCTTTGACCTAGTCACAAGTTTCAACATTTGGCAAGATTGGTCCCTCAACTTAAATCGGGTGCGGGAATTACCTAACAAGATAATTCAAACGCATATTAACGAGATGTGTTATAAACATCTAACGGAACTTAAATAGTTAAACGGAAAAGTTGACGGAAAAAGGCGGGATGTTACATGAATCGCATGTTTTCATTATGTATAGCTCAAGTTATGATTAATTGAATTCGGTTTGAAAACTCGTATTTGAAATTGAGATTCTGGAAAATTTGATTTTACAATCTGTTCTTGACATGCTGATATTTGAAAAGAGCTTAAAAAATTATTAAGTTTTCATTTAGATATCGCGCGGATTAGATTTGTGAGTCAAAAGTTAGGATTAGAATAAGGTACCTTTCGGGATAGGCTGAAAAAGTACATTTTTGACACGGTTAACGAGGTATAATTAAAAACCTGGGTCAATAGGATTGTAGATGTCGAAAATCTATTGAATTTAGACTCAAGAATTGGGTCATTTCGATTTTTCTTGAACTCTATACACTCGTTCAAAGTTTTGTACATTTTTATTATAGTGCTGTTAAAAATTGATTTGACCAACATGTGCGTTTGCGGTTGCTGGGGCTGTTTCGGGATAGAACAGGTCATGGGAAAAATTGTGTAGGTTCTTCACTTAAAAACGCCGCATCTCCAATTGGCGGTGACTGATTTGGAGTTGCGATGATTTTTCTAAAAATCACAGAAGTTACTGCTGTAAACCGTGTTTTAAACTCGTGTTTTTGCAAATATTTTGTGTTATAAAAATAATGACCAATACTTGAGACTTTTTGTATGAACTTTATACACTTATATTAACTATTTCATATATTGTGGTATGTTCTAAAATGGTAAATTTGTATAAGTATAAACCATGTAATTTAAACCGCCCGTTTGGACACTTGACCCGTTTGAGCCTAAAAATGTCAAAATGGGTAACGGGCAACTTGGACACGTCCGATATATCAATTTAAGTAAGTTTGAAGATTGTAATGTGTTAAAAATGAGTTTTGGCATGTTTTGGTCAAAATGGGTATTTATGACCCATTTGGGTCATACACTCCTACTTTGACCCGTATGCGAAATTTTGAGGATCAAAGGTATGTAACACGTCTAAAATATCATTTTTAAACTTATGACATGATTTTTACATGCTCAAGTATTATGGTTTGGAATTTGAGTTGTCAATGGAAAAATTTTATTATTTTAGTGAAAGTGTCAAAATGACTCTCGGGCTCACTTTGTAGGCTCGTAAATTGTAAATGATTAAGTTATGGTGAAAACTATTAATTGGTTCAGAAATTATATATGAGATGCTTCAGAATGATGTAAGATATGTATGATTTTGTTGAGTCAAAACTAGTTTAAAACGAGCATGAAAACAGGATGTTGGGGCTGACTTTTAGTTTTGGAAAAGTGTCAAAAATGACTCTTGGGTCTACTTTGCGGACTCGTAAGTTGAAATCAGTTAAGTTTGAATAAAAAATATTATTTGGAATTGAAAGTATTTACGACATGCTTTAAAACGATATATTATATATATATGATTTTGTTAAGTCTAAACGGGTTTAAAAGAAGCGAGAAAATGGATAATCGTTGCTGATTTTGAACACCATCATTTTTATCAGCATTTTATGTTTCGAGAGACTGTTTTCGCGAGGTCATAATTTTAAAATCGTAACTCTGTTTTTGTCAAATAAACTGTCTATAGAAAGGTGGGATGACATACTTTCCAATGGTCATGACCTAAGGTATTATATCGAATTTGGTGGGACCCGGAATCAGCTGCAAAATACCTAAAAAATACATATATGTAAATAATATTTTTTTCAAGTAAAAATAGATAACTTATGTTTGACTATTTGACCAACTTGGGTAATATTATGAGATTGTTGACTTGTGTTTGACTTACTTTGACTTGTATTGACTTTTGTTAACTTTTGCTAAACTTTACTAAATTAATGAGTCGGACTTGAGCAATAGGACTATACTTACCCTATGGACCGACCTAGCTTATTAGATACTTATTGACCAACATATGTTCTCTAGGTTGAGGTCTACGGTTATTTGCATTCCGATATTCGGTCACATCTCTGTGATTTATTTCTAAAGTTGTCAGGTGAGTTTCATTTGCTCCCTTTTTAATTGCTTTTGCAATATATATTTTTGGACTGAGAATACATGCACTTTATTTTAAACGCAATGGATACAAGTACATACTAAATTCTACACTAAGTTTGAACCGAAAATCCCTTAGCTTTGGTAACTAGTAACTGCCAGTTATAAGAACTGGTGGGCGCGAATAGTTGTATATGGATCCATCGGGTTTGACATCCCCGTCTGTTCCAGGTATAGAAACCCTAGCCTGAACTATAAAATAGACGTATGCTATTTGAGATTAGTACACGTTGGATTGCGTGTATTGTACATGTTGGTTGCATGTATGTTAAAACAGGGGTACTTATTATAACGTTAAAGTTTAGTTGCCAGGGTGCTCAATTTCGTAGAATATTTTGATAAACGTTTCTGGATGAAACAACTGAAATCTTGTGATCCACCTTTATATACAGATTATGCGCAATATAAAACTATGAACTCACCAACCTTTGTGTTGACACTTTTAGCATGTTTATTCTCAGGTCCCTAGAAGTCTTCCGCTATTTGCTTATACGTTATACAAGCTATTTGCATGGAGTCATACATGCTTTATTCGAGAAAACTTTGCATTCACAAAATCATCACCATGTATCTTATTTTGACGGCATTGTTGTAGAGACCCATCCTAATCCATCCGGACGAAGTCCATATCGATTATAAACGATTCACAACAGTTGATTACATCGCGAGGTATTTGACCTCTATATGATACATTTTACAAACATTGCATTCGTTTTTGAAAAGACAACATGGTGTATGAATATATATATATATATATTTGATTATGATGATAATATTAATAATGACAATACTGATAATAATAATAATTATAGTAATTCTTTTAAATCACAATTCGATTAAAATTTTAATCATTTTCATAATAACCTTTATACTCGATTTTTATATTCATAAGCTTAACAACATTATTAAAACTTTTATATTCAAGGTCCTAGTAATCATACTCTTCGTATTTAGTTTCTAAACTAATGATTATAGTTCTTATAACATAAATTCGTAATCAAACTCATAACTTTCACATGAATTCTTATAATCACTTTTTATAATCTCTATTATGTCATCTTTTATTATATATTTACATTAACAACATGTTAAATCTTCTTTTAGTTATAATAATACTAGCAATACTAATATAGTGATAATAATACTAATAATAATAATATTAGTAATGATAATACTAAAAATTTTGGAATGATAATACTAGTAATAAAAATGATAATATTCTAAGTTATGTTAATGATGATAAAAATTAATAATACTAACCTTTAGTAATACTAGTAATTAGCTTTAATAATAATGTATAATAATAATTTTGGTAATAACATTAGTCAGTTTATTTGTAGTATTAATAATAATAATAATAATAATAATAATAATAATAATAATAATAATAATAATAATAATCAACAATAATGAGAAAACTACCTCCTTTTGAGTTCCCAAAAAAATTTGTTGCCTCTGCTGGGTTTCGAACCCACAACCACTCGAAAACCCAAACACCATCTGAACCACTAAACCATTTACGTTTTCTGTAAGTAACTACCCATTAAAATATATAATCCTTAGAACCTGATCCCTAACTTCTTCTTCTTCCTCAATTTCCATTTTCATTTGATTAACCTTCTTAATTCCTAGTATCATTGAGTATTGATGTAACACAGAAAAAGAATTATAATCGCGATGCCTTTTATCAATAAAAGGAAGAGAATAAAAAAATAAAAAAAAAGAACACAACATGGTATCGTCGCTGTGATAAGAATAAAAAAAAATTGATTTTGTTTTTATGAAAATTTTAGACAATTGCTATAACATGAATTAAGTTTAAAATCCTTATTAAAATCTATCCCAACCCTCAATTTCACTTGAATCATAACATAAAATTCGAATTTAATTGAAGAACATTGTTTGACTTTTTAAGTCCTAAACTTTGACTCAAAAATTCGAAGTCGATAAAACGAATTAAGACTTGAGAATTTGAAGAAACATTCACGACCTGATTTAGAATACTTCTACATTAATAGATTTGTAAAAAGGATTCGATTTCGAATATTGAGCAAAAAGTTACTCAACAGAGGTATCGAGTAAAAAAATAAAAAAATAAATAAACTCTCTTGATTTAATCCGCTGGCACCATGTAGAAGTAGGTGTATATGAATATGATAATGGCAAAATTTATGGTTCTTAATCACTAATTGAATCAATCATATAAAGTAGCTGTCGACAGACAATCACAAGCACAGCAGGAGAAAAACAACAAAACTAAACAAAAAAAAAATAAAAAAATAAAAAAAAAATAAAAGCAGATACGTTTCTGATCTGGTTTCCATAATTCTGTATATTTTATGTTCAGTATTATCAATTATTAATTATATTAAATATAATAATATGTTAATATTAATAATAACAATAACAATAATAATAATTATATTAATAATAACTTTATCAAAATTTACACTAGAGAAATAAAATAAAAGTAATGAATATATTATTAATGATAATTATAAAAATAATACTAGTTAGATTAATATTAGTAATAATATATATATATATATATATATATATATATATATATATATATATATATATATATATATATATATATATATATATATATATATATCAATTTCATATATATGTATTAACTATTGATATTAATAATTCATATTCATAATATATCTATCATTGATTTTAATAAAAATATTTTTATTATTAATGGTACTAATAATATTATTAGTTATAATAACATTAATTTTACTGATAATGATAATATTAACAATATATATTTATTTAATTTCATATATAAATATACACACTTTATATAATAATAGTAATGATACAAATATTAATATTAATGTTTATGAAATTAATGATAATGATAATGATAATGATAATAATATCTATAATACTAATAATAATACTAATTATAATAATAATACTAATATTAATAATAATAATAATAATAGAAATTATAATAATAATAATGATGTCATAATAATAATTAAGATCATTATTTTATTACTACTTATAATAATATTATTAGTATTGATATTAAATATAACAAATCACATGTATATAATAATTTTTAATAATTTTAGTAGTACTGTTTGTTATTAATAATAATAATGTTAATTATAATTAAGCTTGTAATTAAATATATTAATATTACAATTTACAATTTGGTAGTATCTAATAACTGTTTATTATATATAATAATATATAATAAATATTTAATATGTTTTACAATATACATATAATAAAGATTATGTATATACATCAAATATTATACATGTAGATATGAATATATTAATAATGTTTTATATTTATTTTATATATATATATATATATACACACACACACACACACACACACATAATTACTAACAACATTGGTTCGTGAATCGTCGGGAATGGTCAAAGGTTATCTGAATTCATATAAATAGTTCAAAAATTTTGAGAATCAACCTTACATACTTTGCTTATCGTATCGAAATCATATAAAGATTAAGTTTAAATTTAGTCGGAAATTCCCGGGTCATCACAGTACCTACCCGTTAAAGAAATTTCGTCCCGAAATTTGAGTGGGATAGTCATGGCTAACAATAAAAATGTTTTCATGACGAATATTAGTTGATAAATTTTATCATCATTGAGTAATATGGATAAAACAATTCGATTATTCGAAGAGCATGAATGAAGTTATCACTAAATAGTGCAATGAGAAAGACAAGTTTCATCATAACTTTTGACTAGTCATGGTTGAATTTAGAAAATAAGGCGTATCTTAACTTTTGACGTAGAGGGTTGAATTCCGGAATTCAAGAGATTTGAAGAAAATCTTCGAAATCTAAAAGATTTGATTTATTCGGCGAATAAGGAAATTAGGATCTCTACAATTAATACGGTGATCTGCTTCGATTACTCTGTCTGATATTTCCACTATAAATTAAACTCTTCCGTTCCATTATCCTCACCATTCCTATACTTTCTTTCTTAGTTCATACATCCAAAAGATCGTGAAAATGCTTAATCCCGTTCTAATCCCTGATACTTTCCTAATTATCATTTCTGTCATCCTTCTTTACATTCATCCACCAGAAAAATCTGTTTACTTCTACTATTACCTTGGGATGTGTGATGACCCGGGAATTTCCGACCAAATTTAAACTTAATCTTTGAATGATTCCGATACGATAAGCAAAGTCTGTAATAATGAGGTCTCAAAAACTGTGAACTATTTTCATGGATTCATTTAACTTTCGATTATTCCCGACGATTCACGAACCTTTGATTATAAACAGAAATAAATGTATAAATAATCATACATGTAAATAATTACATATAATAAACTAAATATATTAATGTACTAGTATATGATTTAGCTATTATGAACGATAACTTAAAATGACTAAAACTTATTTATTTTGAACCTAAAGAGTAGATTGAATATACATAATTTATTGATGTTAACAATTAAATGTTATACTCAGATATTATTTGTTTCAATATATATATAATTAATATAATTATCTACTTAATACTTAAACTCTAATTGTATATATATAGTAGTATATATATAAATGAATTCTACTCATAATTGGTAATTGTATGGATACAATAATATACTAAAATGAATAAATAATAAATACTCAAAATATGTTATTTCAAGTTTAAAGTATAGTTGTATTAGTAATATTAATATTACTATTATTATAAATTGTATTATTATTAAGAGTATTATCATTATAGTTATATTTTATTTTATATTAAGATTAATTATAACTTATAAAAATAAATAGATACATAAACATAAGAGACATACATTTATAAAGATAAATAAGTACAAATAGATATATATACAGATGTATATATATGCAGTTATATATATTAAGAAATCAATATTATTTTTATTATTATTAATGAAATTATAATTATTAGTTACTAATAATTATATAACCTCACACGTATGAAATATGGAATCCAATAATCTGGTTTGTTTCACCCTCAATTTGTATCCAGTTATTGTTCCTGTCAAATATAATAGGGTATACAAACCAAGATCGTACAAGAGTTAGTTGTGTGTCACAATCTCCTTTATATTTTTCTTATTTCTTCCTTTTGTCTCATACTCTGGTCGAATATATCAGTACACCCACTTTCATTCTATAATTGAGGTTCACTGTTATTGATTGATTGAATGATCATTCAATTACATTACGGGGTATTATATAATAAAGATATCATTTACCTAATACATATATATAACATATGCATATATGCAATATGCTGAGATCAAACCCATAAATATATACATTCATGTTCTTGATCAACCATACACCCATCACTCTTGTAGATTGAGAATCCATCTCAATAACCACCCCAACTCTTATCCTTCGGTCACCACCACTCTACTACGACCACCAATTCGTCACCACGAATAACTGTCACCCTGATCCACCAAACCGTAAACCCTCACCTCGTTATCTCTCTTCTCCTTGATCGTGAACCCATCACCACCTTGAACTACCAAGCAAACCACCACATTCACCATGTCTGTTACAACCAAACCCACGAATAACCTGCTACTTGAAAGGACCCGTCCTAATCCATCTGAACGAAGGCCATATCGATTATAAACGATTCACAACAATTGATTTCATCGCGAGGTACTTGACCTCTATATGATACATTTTACAAACATTGCATTCGTTTTTGTAAAGACAATCTTTCATTACACCGAAAGTTGACAGCATGCATACCATTTCATAACATATCTAACTATAATTGACTTAATAATAATCTTGATGAACTCAACGACTCGAATGCAACGTCTTTTGAAATATGTCATGAATGACTTCAAGTACTATCTAAAAGATGAGCAAATGCACAGCAGAAGATTTCTTTCGTACCTGAGAATAAACATGCTTTAAAGTGTCAACCAAAAGGTTGGTGAGTTCATTAGTTTATCATAAATAATCATTTCCAACATTTTAATAGACCACAAGAATTTCATTCCCAGTTCTCATAAATATACGTCCCATGCATAGAGACAAAAATCATTCATATGGATTGAACACCTGGTAACCGACATTCACAATATGTATATAAGAATATCCCCATCATTCCGGGATCCTCCTTCGGACATGATATTAATTTCGAAGTACTAAAGCATCCGGTACTTTGGACGGGGCTTGTTGGGCCCGATAGATCTATCTTTAGGATTCGCGTCAATTAGGGTTTCTGTTCCCTAATTCTTAGATTACCAGACTAAATAGGGGCATATTCGGTTTAATAATTCAACCATAGAATGTAGTTTTAAGTACTTGTGTCTATTTCGTAAAACAGTTATAAAAGCAGCGCATGTATTCTCAGTCCCAAAATATATATTGCAAAAGCATTTAAAAAGGGATTAATGAAACTCACGCATATAATTATTGTAAAACAGTTACTAAAGCATTTGCATGTATTCTCAGCCTCAAAAATGTAAAGAGTAAAAGGGGATCAAATGAAACTCACAGTACTGTATTTTGTAGTAAAAATACATATGACGACATTTGAATAAAGCAGGGTTGGCCTCGGATTCACGAACCTAAATCATTTGTATATATATTAAAACGTATCCTTGTAATCAGACAAATATGTACATTATTATTAGTAATATAATTTTTATATTAATAAATTATATATCTTATTAAGTATATTCATTTTATATATTTTTATAAATAAGATATTAATATAGTTTTATGATGTATATTAAGTATATTATTATATAAATATCATTTGCTAGTTAACTTTATGAAAATAACAAGTAAAGGTAATAATACTATTAGTTTCGATAATAATAATAATTAGGAAAATTTTATATAAAATGTTGATTTTAATGATACTTATACTATTAATAATAATGATACATTTTAATAATAATAATAATAATAATAATAATAATAATAATAATAATAATAGTAATACTAATAGTTATCAAAGTGATACTAATACTAATATCATTGAGATTAATGATAACTAGTAATATTTTCATAATACTAATAATCCTAATCATACTCATAATAATAACAACAAATGATCTATATGATAAAGTTTTTTTTTTTTTATAATAACAATACTTATAAGAATATTACTAATGATATTATTATTGTTTATACTTATGTAAATAATAATAGTAGTCATAATCATCATAATAGTATTAATACATGTATTAGTAATAATAATAATAAAATTTATAATACTTAATTAATAATACTTCTAATAATAATAATAATAATAATGATAAAAATCGTGATTCTAAATATAATAACAATAATAATAATAATAATAATAATAATAATAATAATAATAATAATAATAATAAAGATATTTAGTTTTTGTAAAACTACCTCAAAATGCTCAAAAATAAAAGTTGCCACCCACAAGGCTCGAACCCGAGACCTCCCGTTCACGCACCACACCCTATAACCATCTGCATCGGCCTGCTTTTCTGTTATGTTTAACACCCGTATTTATTTATTAAGACATAAACTGTTTCTTCTTCATGTAACAATTCAATCAGGGATGGAATTCATTTGCTGTACGAATTGGTGATAAGATTTTTATAACGAACCTAAATGTTTGTAACTGGTATCTCAATTGAAAAAATAGATAAAATAAAAATAAAAATAGCAGCATAACAGCTGCTGCTGTCCGACGGTTTCAAGAGAAAAAAAAAATTGATTTTGAGTTTTGGACCTTTTTAGGCTATGGTTACAAAATAAGATAGGTAGTAAATCGTTGTTAGAAACTTCAAGTATTATCAATTTATCCAGAATCATCAACTAGGATTCGAATTTAAGGATGAACACAAGGGTTGACTTTTAGAATTTAAAACTTTGACTTATGAATTTGAAATCAAGGAGAGGAATTGGATGCTAGAAATTTGCAGATAGTTTAAGTGAAAGGTTTCCAACAACACTGCATTATTATTTTTGGAAGATTGATTCGAATTTGAGTTATGGTTGTAGAGTGGTCGTGAGCAGAGGAAGAAAAGAAAAAAAATAATGTGTTCTTGTTCTCTGATATGGTATTCGATTAGCAGTCAATACCAACTATATAAATGATAAATAAGATGTTAATTGAATCATTGGAGTAGTGGTTGTTAATTGAATCATTGGAGTAGTGTCGACACCCATATGCTTCGGCCAAGAAGAAAATGACAGAAAAAATAAAAACTCTGATAGGATAGCGTACTAATCTATATTATTTAATATGATTTATATATAACTAATATTAATAAATAATAAATACAAATATATTAATAATAATAATTCTATTAATAATAATAAATACTAACAATATAGGTTTCCTTATATATATATTTTTGTATTTATAGATGTATATTTATATATAACTGTGCTTATATATCTTGATTATATATATATATATATATATATATATATATATATATATATATATATATATATATTAAATTCTTATTTTTGTTAACTAGCTAATATAATTATACTAATACTTATTAGTATTAATAATACTAATAATAATATTATTAATAATAATTTTATTAATAAAGACTAATAATAATAAATGACAAATAATAATATGATAATATTTATACAAATAATATAATAACTTATACATAATAAATTATATATATATATATATATATATATATATATATATATATATATATATATATATATATATATCTTTATATCTTGTATCAGAATTGATAATACAATTATTAATATTAATAATAACATTAATACTAATATTGAATGTAGAAATCATAAGATTATTAATAACACTAATACTAATAACTATGATATTAAATATAATAATACTAATCCATCTATATATATCATGTTCGTATCTATTGATTATTAATAACAATACGGTTGATATTATTATTAGAAATAGTACAATATTATTATAAAACTTATATATATATATATATATTTTATAACTACATATGTATTTACATATTTATTTACAAATGATTGTTCATGAATCGCCGGGAATAGTCAAAGTCAAATGCATTCATGAAAATAGTTCAAACATTATGAGACTCAGTTTAATAGACTTTGCTTATCATGTCGAGCTTATATAAATTTTAAGTTTAAATTTAGTTGGAAATATATATATATATATATTTTATAACTACATATGTATTTACATATTTATTTACAAATGATTGTTCATGAATCTGCGAGAATAGTCAAAGTCAAATGCATTCATGGAAATAGTTCAAACATTATGAGACTCAGTTTAATTGACTTTGCTTATCATGTCGAGCTTATATAAATTTTAAGTTTAAATTTAGTTGGAAATTCCCGAGTCATCACAGTACCTACCCGTTAAAGAAATTTCGTCCCGAAATTTGAGTGAGGTGGTCATGGTTAACAATAAAAATGTTTTCATGACGAATATGAGTTGATAATTAGAGGTTTATCAGCATTGAATAATAATGCTAAAATAATTCGATTATTCTAAGAATACGAATGAAGCTATCTTAAAAGAGTGAATTGAAGAAAATAAGATTTTCCTTAGCTTTTGACGTAACCAAGGTTGAATTCCAGAATTTAAGGGATTTAAAGAAAATCTTTGGAAATCTATAAGATCTGATTCTTCGGGATTTATGGAATTTAAGATCTCTTTAATTAAATGCGATCATCTGCCTCGATTGCTCTGCCTGGTATTCCTACTATAAATGAACTTCTTCCGTTCCAATATTTTCATCATTCCTATATTTTCATTCTTAATTCTTACTTTTAAAAGATTTTGAAAATGCTTCATCCAGTTCTAATCCTTGATATTTTCCTAATTACATTTCTGTCATCCTTCTTTTTAATCTTCCACCAGAAGAATCTGTTTACTTCTACTATTATCTTGGGATGATACTATTCTTAATTACACCGTGCCTTTATACTGCTATTCGTATTAATATCCACAGTTTGTAACTTCTGTGTTGTTATTGAGTTTTATATCTTCCCCTTATAATTCAATGTCCCTGCTTCTGTCTCCTATAATTATTGTCATCCACAGTTAACGCGCTCTCTTATTTGCTGCGATTTATACCCCCTTTCTATTTTGGAGCTTCATGCTTTTGTTTACTTTTCGCAAGTAACGGTCCAGAATTCATAGGTATGGAGTTTCGAATTATCATAATATACAAGGTAGAAAGGAAAGGTAGTAGCACGATTTGTTTTGTCAAATTACCTGAATCACTGAGAATAGAACTATCAAGAATATATTTTCTTGATATGTTCAGAAGTTAAGCAGAATGAAAGAGTTATGTAACATGACACATGATGACGGTATGATCTACTGTGAACCATCATCACGTTTCATTAGAAACTCAGCATGACTTACTGTAATATAATCACGTTGATCAAGTGTCATTATATTATACTAACTCATGCATCAGTTCCCAACATTATTTCAATATCATTCATATTTTAAGCTCGAAAGTTTACAGAATATAGAAGCTAACAGTTTCTATATGATGTAATACTGATAACACGAAGAGATTAATGATTTCAGATAAGAGTAGTTATAAAAATATCTTCAGAAATATGGAGGATATTTATAATGAAAGATATGATAATATCTCGGAATATCTAAGATCAGAGGATGATAGAAACTATTGTCTGCAAGGGTTTAGAGTAAGGAGCAAGATATTTACTAAAGACTTTAGCAGACATTGAATCATTTGGATTCTTTGAAGTCAAACTTATTCTTTGTGATTTGTCCACGGCTTTCTTCATAGTTTCGCATAATCTGCTTTTTGGTACTAAATTTTCTATTGAATGTTTCCAATATATGATACACAGGAAGCACGAAGAGGTATATAATTTCGGACGAGAATATTTATAAAAATATCCTCAGAAATATCGAAGATATTGATGATGATATTTTTTTTGGAATTTCTAAGTTCGATGGTTGATGGAGAAAGATTTTCCGCAAGATATTAACATGACTTCGGAGCAAGATATTCTCTAAAGATTTCAACGGATTCAGAGTTACCTGGATTCTTTGAATATAGGGTATGGTCCTTGTATTTGCCTTGGTCTCCTTCGTGGTTAGCTTAATCCGTTTTCCAGTTCCAAATTTTATGAGCTTTTCCAACATACTATTCTTTATCATCAAACTTCCGATGATTAAGATCGTTTACAGTTGTCTATGGTTTCTACTGCTTCAATCAGCTTTTTCAACATTCAGAGTATTGATTTGTAGATTGAATGCTTTTCAGAATTTCAGAATGAAAGATCATAATTCTAAGAGATAAATGTCATACATATAACTGTTGATGTAGATATGCTATGAGTTTTCAAAGTACTGATTGCTGATTCCCGATAATTGGTATGGCAGTTCTCGTTACAAGATGAAGATGAGTATATGATAGGGTTTCAATGAATAAATATAATGATTTATTAGGGAGATATAAGCCAAGAAGCAACGAGGTTGCTGGTACGTCTACTGGTAATATGGTGGAATATAAAAGGTTCCTCCGGTAACACTTAAAAGAACACACATATATATCAAGGTGATAATAAGGTTGTTTCGAATGAAAAGTCGAAGTTGACTTGCCGGAGCTGTGACAAAATTTGCTACTTTGGAAGAAATTACCAAGTTATTTTGGGTAATAATAACGCTAAAGGAATTAGCACAGATACGTGTTAAACGTTTACTCAAGTTTCGAGTGTTTTCAAGTGCATAACTATATGTATCAGTCTCTTCTTACGTAGATGAAGTGCGGTTGGTCCATCCTCTCGATTGATGTGTTTTCAAGAATTCCGAAAGGTTTGGACGCAGATTGTAATCGTCAAGATACAAATGAGGTTTTTGGGTAAAATCAAGTGGCAAACTTGAAGATTTGTTTAGTTTCATATGTTATAATCAATATTTTAATTCATTTTAATTATCCAATGTTATTAGTCCACAGTCGATAGTCCGCAGTTGACAGTCCAATAATTCATATATAATTTAATATATAATATTCTAATTAATTAATATGTGTCGTGACCCGTATACATCTCAGACTCGATCACAACTCAAAGTATATATATTATTGTAGAATCAACCTCAACCCTGTATAGAGAACTCGATCATTACTGCATATAGAGTGTCTATGGTGATTCCAAATAATATATATAGATGCGTCGATATGATATGTCAAAACCTTGTATACGTGTCCCGATATTTAAAGTGCATAAAATAAATACAGAATTAAATGACGATAAATAAAGTGCGTAAAGTAAATAACAGAAATTAAATGACGATAAATAAAATTGCGAGAATGTAAATTGCGATAATTAAATTGCGATAAATAAAATGTAATCAGTTAACTAGGAACAATTAGCTAGGAACAGTTAGCGTGGATTCTTAACAAAATTCCTCATAGTTGATTTGTTTGTTTCTAACAAATTTTATTTTGTCAAATGTTTTCTTCATTATGCCACTTGTTGGATTCTGATAGGTCAAAATCCAAATATGAAATTGGATGAAAATAGTTATTCTGCGGTGAACGGATACATATATCGATGGATGTAAGTAGGATTGTAAATGACTGTTGAATCAGATTTGAAGAATGTACAATGTACTTATTAATGTGAAATCTAAATATTTCTCGGGTATTACCTACCCGTTAAAATATTTTCACCATTAACAGTTTGTACCAAAGAATTTTTAATTACAATCTTTATGAAAACATATATACATATATATTTTCTTCAGATGTAATCATGGATTTAATGAGTTAATATGATATTAATCTCATTTGATTTATCGTTAGAACTAGAATACATAATCTCTAAAACATTTAGAGATTACATAATCGTCTGGTAGAACGAAGATAAATGATGTAGAACGATATGTAGAACGTTGATTATACTCGAGGTACATAATAAGATGTTGAGGCGTGTGATGTTGATGGTACTGGTGCTATTACCGATGGTACTGTTGGTGCCGGTGATGTTGTTGAAGCTGGTAAATTTTTCACCATATTCTCCGAATTTATTACTCGAGCGCGAAGCTCGTTGACTTCTTCCATTACTCCAGAATGATTGTCGGTCGGAACGAGCAGATGAATAAGATTTAGAATTGTGGATAATATATAATAGTTACGAGATATCCTGGAAATGAGGGTGAAAATGGTGTTTCGGACTGATTCGCCGGTAAGTGTTTCAGGTTGTTCGCCTAGAGGTAAATTCAGTTGGTGGAAGGGATCGTCTTCTTCGCGTCTCCATCGATTAAGTTGACTACGAAACCATCAGATGAATTGGGGATGGCTGACTTGTTGATTCATTCCGGTGACTCTGCTTTCGAAACTCGAGTGAAACTTTATGTCGGAATAGCTGTCGGAATAGCTATCGGAATCTAAAGGACTCGAACTGGTTGAGGGATTCATCTCGTACAATCAGATGAAGGATTTTCGATAAGGGATAGATTATAGGATGTAGATTAGTATCCTGCAATACATAATTTATATATGCATATTTAATACTAAAATCCCATAAGTTACGGAAGAATCTACGGAAGTTGTCAGACAAAGTTACAGTAACAGATATGCTAAGATATGAAATAGTAGATACGCTAAGATATGAATTTTGTCTATACACTATTCATGCTGTCAATGCAGTAAAACGTGTCTAGACTAAGAATGATAAGCAAATGATTCTTTAAGAATGATAAACAGGAAATTTTCGACACGAAATGATAAGCAAAACATTTGACATGCAGACACGGTCGAAGTCCAGACTCACTAATGCATCCTAACGACTTATTAGTTATACACACTAATGCAGACCTGGTTCTCTAAGACCACCGCTCTGATACCAACTGAAAGGACCCGTCCTAATCCATTCGAACGAAGTCCATATCGATTATAAACGATTCACAACAATTGATTTCATTGCGAGGTACTTGACCTCTATATGATACATTTTACAAACATTGCATTCGTTTTTGTAAAGACAATCTTTCATTACACCGAAAGTTGACAGCATGCATACCATTTCATAACATATCTAACTATAATTGACTTAATAATAATCTTGATGAACTCAACGACTCGAATGCAACGTCTTTTGAAATATGTCATGAATGACTTCAAGTACTATCTAAAAGATGAGCAAATGCACAGCGGAAGATTTCTTTCGTACCTGAGAATAAACATGCTTTAAAGTGTCAACCAAAAGGTTGGTGAGTTCATTAGTTTATCATAAATAATCATTTCCAACATTTTAATAGACCACAAGAATTTCATTCCCAGTTCTCATAAATATACGTCCCATGCATAGAGACAAAAATCATTCATATGGATTGAACACCTGGTAACCGACATTCACAATATGTATATAAGAATATCCCCATCATTCCGGGATCCTCCTTCGGACATGATATTAATTTCGAAGTACTAAAGCATCCGGTACTTTGGACGGGGCTTGTTGGGCCCGATAGATCTATCTTTAGGATTCGCGTCAATTAGGGTTTCTGTTCCCTAATTCTTAGATTACCAGACTAAATAGGGGCATATTCGGTTTAATAATTCAACCATAGAATGTAGTTTTAAGTACTTGTGTCTATTTCGTAAAACAGTTATAAAAGCAGCGCATGTATTCTCAGTCCCAAAATATATATTGCAAAAGCATTTAAAAAGGGATTAATGAAACTCACGCATATAATTATTGTAAAACAGTTACTAAAGCATTTGCATGTATTCTCAGCCTCAAAAATGTAAAGAGTAAAAGGGGATCAAATGAAACTCACAGTACTGTATTTTGTAGTAAAAATACATATGACGACATTTGAATAAAGCAGGGTTGGCCTCGGATTCACGAACCTAAATCATTTGTATATATATTAAAACGTATCCTTGTAATCAGACAAATATGTACATTATTATTAGTAATATAATTTTTATATTAATAAATTATATATCTTATTAAGTATATTCATTTTATATATTTTTATAAATAAGATATTAATATAGTTTTATGATGTATATTAAGTATATTATTATATAAATATCATTTGCTAGTTAACTTTATGAAAATAACAAGTAAAGGTAATAATACTATTAGTTTCGATAATAATAATATTTAGGAAAATTTTATATAAAATGTTAATTTTAATGATACTTATACTATTAATAATAATGATACATTTTAATAATAATAATAATAATAATAATAATAATAATAATAATAATAATAGTAATACTAATAGTTATCAAAGTGATACTAATACTAATATCATTGAGATTAATGATAACTAGTAATATTTTCATAATACTAATAATCCTAATCATACTCATAATAATAGCAACAAATGATCTATATGATAAAGGTTTGGTTTTTTATTTTTATTTTTATAATAACAATACTTATAAGAATATTACTAATGATATTATTATTGTTTATACTTATGTAAATAATAATAGTAGTCATAATCATCATAATAGTATTAATACATGTATTAGTAATAATAATAATAAAATTTATAATACTTAATTAATAATACTTCTAATAATAATAATAATAATGATAATAACTAATAATAACAATAACAATTAAAATCATAATAATAATAATAATGATAAAAATCGTGATTCTAAATATAATAACAATAATAATAATAATAATAATAATAAAGATATTTACTTTTTGTAAAACTACCTCAAAATGCTCAAAAATAAAAGTTGCCACCCACAAGGCTCGAACCCAAGACCTCCCGTTCACGCACCACACCCTATAACCATCTGCACCGGCCTGCTTTTCTGTTATGTTTAACACCCGTATTTATTTATTAAGACATAAACTGTTTCTTCTTCATGTAACAATTCGATCAGGGATGGAATTCATTTGCTGTACGAATTGGTGATAAGATTTTTATAACCAACCAAAATGTTTGTAACTGGTATCTCAATTGAACAAACAGATAAAATAAAAATAAAAATAGCAGCATAACAGCTGCTGCTGTCCGACGGTTTCAAGAGTAAAAAAAAATTGATTTTGAGTTTTGGACCTTTTTAGGCTATGGTTACAAAATAAGATAGGTAGTAAATCGTTGTTAGAAACTTCAAGTATTATCAATTTATCCAGAATCATCAACTAGGATTCGAATTTAAGGATGAACACAAGGGTTGACTTTTAGAATTTAAAACTTTGACTTACGAATTTGAAATCAAGGAGAGGAATTGGATGCTAGAAATTTGCAGATAGTTTAAGTGAAAGGTTTCCAACAACACTGCATTATTATTTTTAGAAGATTGATTAAAATTTGAGTTATGGTTTTAGAGTAGTCGTGAGCAGAGGAAGAAAAGAAAAAAAAATAATGTGTTCTTGTTCTCTGATATGGTATTCGATTAGCAGTCAATACCAATTATATAAATGATAAATAAGATGTTAATTGAATCATTGGAGTAGTGGTTGTTAATTGAATCATTGGAGTAGTGTCGACACCCATATGCTTCGGCCAAGAAGAAAATGACAGAAAAATAAAAAAAATCTGATAGGGATAGCGTACTAATCTGTATTATTTAATATGATTTATATATAATTAATATTAATAAATAATAAATACAAATATATTAATAATAATAATTTTATTAATAATAATAAATACTAACAATATAGGTTTCCTTATATATATATTTTTGTATTTATAGATGTATATTTATATATAACTGTGCTTATATATCTTGATTATATATCTGTGTATATATATATATATATATATATATATATATATATATATATATATATATATATATATATATATATATATATTAAATTCTTATTTTTGTTAACTAGCTAATATAATTCTACTAATACTTATTAGTATTAATAATACTAATAATAATATTATTAATAATAATTTTATTAATAAAGACTAATAATAATAAATGACAAATAATAATATGATAATATTTATACAAATAATATAATAACTTATACATAATAAATTATATTTATATATATATATATATATATATATATATATATATATATATATATATATATATATATATATATCTTTATATCTTGTATCAGAATTGATAATACAATTATTAATATTAATAATAACATTAATACTAATATTGAATGTAGAAATCATAAGATTGTTAATAACACTAATACTAATAACTATGATATTAAATATAATAATACTAATCCATCTATATATATCATGTTCGTATCTATAGATTATTAATAACAATACGGTTGATATTATTATTAGAAATAGTACAATATTATTATAAAACTTATATATATATATATATATATATATATATATATATATATATATATTTTATAACTACATATGTATTTACAAATGATTGTTCATGAATCGCCAGGAATAGTCAAAGTCAAATGCATTCATGGAAATAGTTCAAACATTATGAGACTCAGTTTAATAGCCTTTGCTTATCATGTCGAGCTTATATAAATTTTAAATTTAAATTTAGTTGGAAATATATATATATATATATATATATATATATATATATATATATATATATATATATATATATATATATATATATTTTATAACTACATATGTATTTACATATTTATTTACAAATGATTGTTCATGAATCGCCGGGAATAGTCAAAGTCAAATGCATTCATGGAAATAGTTCAAACATTATGAGACTCAGTTTAATAGACTTTGCTTATCATGTCGAGCTTATATAAATTTTAAGTTTAAATTTAGTTGGAAATTTCCGGGTCATCACACTACTCGTCTTCATTTTACAACTCAACCATCACCATTAAAATCACCACCATTAACTATCCCTCATCTTCAAGAACACCATCATATCTCTCTTCTCTCTCTTTATTTATCCCTCTAACTCTTGAACTCCAATGTGAACCGCCAATCTCCACCACTATTTTCAACCGTCATAAGAATCACCTAAATACTTCTGCTTCTTTCCTGCTATCTCACGAGCTGCGAATATTTTTCTCTGGTGGGCATTTTAAATGCTAGGATTTATAAACTAATGTGTTTTAGGGAAAATGGGTATTTGATAATAAATCACATTGAACTTAATTGGATTCGTGAGGTGTATTGGTATAAATTTTACAAGGCTAAGTCCCACACAAAAGTAAAGGTTGCCAACATGTATCATACCATTAGTCTAGTGGGATGAGTAAGCAATTATATTACGATAGAGCTGATGATAAACGGAGGTTGTGAGTGACGAATTTCTTAAATTAAACCATGATCATGTTGTGACCAACCAAGTGGGATTACACGTTGCCTTTCTTTCTATATTACATGATGTAAAGGAAAATGGTGGGTCTAAATACAATGATGTGGCCGACACATTTTAATCAAGGTAACCCACTCGATTTTTTTTATGGGTACGGTGTATTAGTTAAATTACTAATGTGGGACGGTTCAAGAAAGTAGCAAACCCCACTTGATTAGTATAAGGACATGGAAACAATTTGTGCAAAGTGATTTGATTGGAAGACTTTTGGCCGAGCACTTGCTATCCATCTTACCCCATTTGATTATTTTGGCCTCTTTTCCACTAACACACAAAATAATGATATGTCAAATGCAAATTTCGAATCATTTGTGGGTACGTGTTTACTATTTTTTCCTTGGTGACTGACCGAAAGCAAACAACCCTACACTTATAAACCCACTTGGTAAATATTAAAGTAAAGTGGGACAACTTGCAAGATCTTTTTTTTTTTTTTTTTTTTGCCGATAACCTCACCTCACACTTGTTAGTCTAAAAGTGGAATTGGTGAATGACTTTAATCATGATGATTATGATGATGATCATTGCTGCTACGCTTCAATCTTATTTATTTTTTTTGCTGTTCGTTTCCACGTGAACTGGTGCTACCATTGACGGCTTGAAGTTGTGGAAAACAAAAATAAAACGAAACTGTATTAAATAATTGGTGTTGGGCCGAGGTGCTTTTGGTCCATCATTTCTGTTTTGATTTTTGGCCGAGTATAAGATTTCTTGCTGGGCCATTACCCTTGAGTCCAGCAAAACATGCAGTTGGGCCAATTAATACCCATGATCGAAACTGATATTAGTTTCCTTGCTTTACACGATTAATATTAATGCGGAGGGTGGAACAAGATTGATGATGGTAATTGATAGACGTTTATGATATGTAGAGGATGATCGAATGAAAAACGAAGATACATTAGACAATACGTAATATGATTAAGGATGACTTAAAAATTTAACGATGATGATGATTAAGTTGATGAGATTATGACGACAATACTTTTTATGTTAATGGTTATAATGATAAGATAAGTTTTAAGGATGATGATGGAAACTGATTTGGGATTTTGGGTTTAATAAAGAAGATGAAGTAGTACCGAGAATAATTCGAGATATATACATATAATTTGTGTGATAAAACAGAAAAGAGGAATCGGAGGAATGGTTAGGCGTATGGGGTATAACCAAGAGGTCTTGAGTTCGAGCAGGATGAGATATTTTTTTTTAAAGGACTATAACAAGGAGGTAGTATTTTATTTTCCAGTTATCAATATTGTCATTATTATTATTGTTATTATTACTATTATTATTATTATTAGAAAAATCATTATTTTTATAATAATTATAAATACTATTATTATTATTATCATCATTTTTACCAACATTTATATTATTATTAGAATTATCATTATTATTAGTATCAATATTATTATTATTATCATTATTACTTTCATATTAACAATATTATTATAACAAATAAATATTTTCTATATAAGAGTATATTATCTACAACTACCTCAATATATCTAATTATATATATCAAGATTATTTATATAAATATTTACATATAACAAATTGTTGATTTTTTAAAAATAATATTAATCATATTGATGTTTGAGCAGAGTGGTATAAAATACTATTAATTTTTAGCATAAAATACTATTAAATATGATACAATTTTACACAAGATATTTATTTATTTAGAGAATGGATATACTTAAACCTTGCTACAACACTTATAGGCAGTGTACCTAATCGTACAGTAGTGTAGTTTTTAGTAAGTCCGGTTCGTTCCACAGGGAAAATCTTTAAACAAAGCTTAACGCTATATTAATTTACTTTTATAAAAATACAAATATATATATAAGTAATATTATTATTATAAAGGGGGGTTTTTACCGTTTAATGACCGGTTTGTCGATTTTAAAACTTTAGTCGCAGTTAAAACCAAATGTAAAATAATAAATAAATACAAGACTTAATTTAAAGCGTAAAGTAAATAACGATAATGAAATTGCGAATAATAAAAGTGCGATAAAATAAACTTGCGATAATTAAAAAGTACGATAATTAAAAGTGCAATTAAATACAATAACAATAAAAATGCGATAATTAGAAGTGCAATTAAATATAAAATAAAGGAAATTAAATATGAAATAAAATAATTATGCTTATTTAAACTTCCGTAATCATGATGTTTGACGTGTTGATTTTAGTTTTATGCCCATGGATTAATTGTCCTTTGTCCTGGATTATTTAATATGTCCATACGGATTTGTCCATAATAGTCCATCAGTCATAAATATAAAGAGCGAAAGCCTTCGTCAAATTATTCTTATTCCCGAAGTCAAATATTCCAACTAATTGGGGATTCGAATTGTAACAAGGTTTTAATACTTTGTTTAATGAATACACCAGGTTATCGACTGAGTGTAAACCAAGGTTTTACTACTTTGTTAACAATTACACCAATTACCCTTGAATGTAATTCACCCCTGTTGCAACAAGTCTATTAACTATTAATCCAGTTCCATATCCGGTAAAATGAATAATTATTGGTATTTATAGATATCCCGCCCACCGTACCCAGTCAAGTGTATGTGGTTATATATAAATACGTCGAATTATAAGTTTGTATATTAAATTAACAAGGTATTGTTTAGTTAATATAAAACCCATTAATAGCCCATAGTCTAATTTCCATAAGTGTCGTTCTTTTATCCAAACCCCAATTATGGTACAAAGCCCAATTACCCAATTTTAGTAATTAGCCCAACATCATGATTAATTCGGTATTAAATAAGCATAATAATAACTTAGCTACGAGACATTAAATTAAAAAGGTTGAACATAACTTACAATGATTAAAAATAGCGTAGCGTTACACGGACAGAATTTCGACTTACACCCTTACAACATTCGCTAACATACCCTTATTATCAGGATTAAAATTAAAATTAAAATATAAATTATAAATATAAATATTACGTATATAGATAGAGAGATTGATATTTTTTTTTGATGAAAAATTGATCAGAATTCGTTGGGATTTATAGGGAGTTTCAGTTTTTGGGGCTCCGCGACTCGCGGCCCTTTTCTTCTTCAAACTCCGCGAGTCGCGGAGATCGTTTTCACAGCTCACCCACATTTGGTTCTTTGTTTGCCGACGATTTATTTTATAATATATATATAATTAATATAATTAATTATATATTATATTATATTTATATACATAGTTAACTTGTAATTTTTAGTCCGTTGCGTCGAGCGTTGAGAGTTGACTCTGGTCCCGGTTCCGGATTTTCGAACGTCCTTGCGTACAATTTAATATCTTGTACTTTGCGTTTTGAATCTTGTACTCTTGTAATTTCGAGACGTTTCTTATCAATAATTGGAACTTCTTTGATTGTATTTTGTACTTTTGAGCTTTTTGGTCGTTTGCGTCTTCAATTCGTCGAATCTGTCTTTTATCTTCACCTTTTATTATTTAAACGAATATCACTTGTAAATAGAACAATTGCAACTAAAAGCTTGTCTTTCTTGAGGAATAATGCTATGAAATATATGTTCGTTTTTAGCATTATCACATATATATATATAAAACTATATAAACATTAACTACATTAAATATATATACAAGTTAAATATATAAGATATATAATTTAAGATATAATATATAAATTTATTCGATTATGATTATATGTATTAATATACATATAAATGATATAGGTTCGTGAATCCGAGGCCAACCCTGCATTGTTCAGTTTCGTCGTATGCTTATTTTTACTACAAAATATCGTATGGTGAGTTCATTTGATTCCCTTTTACTCTTTACATTTTTGGGATTGAGAATACATGCGCTGTTTTTACAACTGCCTTATTAAATGCTTTCGAAATATATGTTGAACTGCGAATACATGAATTACTTTTATAAATGTTTGACGAGATAGACACAAGCAAAACATTCCTCGAATAAATTATTATGCAGACAGAAGTTCTGTGGAGTACCATTGAATTATGTGGACATGATAATTGCCACCATTGAATTATGTGGACATGATAATTGCCACCATTGAATTATGTGGATAGCATAATTGCCACCAATTGATGTGAATGTTATGTATCGAGAGAATGATTTTTATACACAGGTTATGTGTATTAGTTTTGTGCACGAGATATGTGCACGATTATTTAAAAATCGCGAGGCAACCTACGGGGGAGAAAAGGATACGAACCTACTCTGCTAAGCTTTATGAAATATAGTTTTGTACATGAGAAAGGTGTACTGTATTTAAAAGATATCGCATGTACATTACAGGTGGGTATAGGATTCGAGCCCATTTGTACCATGCAGTATTTAAATCTTGTGGTCTATCAAAAGTACTGAATTTTATTGTTTTATGATAAACCTATGAACTCACCAACCTTTTGGTTGACACTTTTAAGCATGTTTATTCTCAGGTATGAAAGAAACCTTCCGCTGTGCATTTGCTCATGTTAAAGATATTACTTGAAGTCGTTCAAAGCATATAGACGTCAGTTCATCGCGATGGTACCATATGTTATTGTGTTCGTTCAGGAAGATTTTGGACGGGGTATGACATGATGATACTATTCTTAATTCTACCGTGTCTTTATATTGTTATTCGTATTAGTATCCAAGGTTTGTAATCTCCGTGTTGTTATTGGGCTTTAGATTTTCTCTTATATTTCGGTGTTCCTACTTCTGTCTCCTATAATCATTGTCATCCACAGTTAATGCTCTCTCTTATTTGCTGCGATTTATACCCCCTTTCTATTTCGGAGCTTCATGCTTTTGTTTTCTTTTCGCAAGTATTGGTCCAGAATTTGTAGATATGGAGTTCCGAATGATCTTAATGTTCTAAGCAAGAAAGAACGTAATAGCACGATTTGATTTGTCAAATTACCAGAATCACTGAGAATAGAACTATCAAGAATATATTTTCTTGATATGTTCAGAAGTTAATTTGAATGAAAGAGTTATGTAACATGGCACATGATGACGTTATAATTTGTGAATCATCATGTTCCATTTAGAAACTCAGCATGACTTACTGTAATATAATCACGTTGATCAAGTGTCATTATATTATACTAATTCATGCATCAATTTCTTTACATTTCTCTATAATTTATTCATAAATTAAACTTAGATTTTTCAGAAGTTTCCAATATAATGAAACACAGGAAGCACGAAGAGGTATATAATTTCGGACGAGAATATTTATGAAAATATCCTCAGAAATATCGAAGATATTGATGATGATATTTTGGAATTTCTAAGTTCGATGGTTGATGGAGAAAGATTTTTCGCAAGATTTTAACATGACTTAGGAGCAAGATATTCTCTAAAGATTTCAACGGATCCAGAATTACCTGGATTCTTTAAATATAGGGTATGGTCCTTGTATTTGTCCTTGGTCTCCTTCGTGGTTAGCTCAATCCATTTTTCAGTTCCAGCTTTTCTGAGCTTTGCCAACATACTATTCTTTATCATCAAACTTCTGATGATTAAGGTCGTTTACGGTTGTCTACGGTTTCTGCTGCTTCATTCAGCTTTTTCAACATTCAGAATATTGATTTGTAGACCGAGTGCTTTTCAGAATTTCAGAGTGGAAGATCATAATTCTAAGAGATAAATGTTATATGGATACATATAACTGTTGATGTGGAAACGTTGCGAGACTCACAATACAGATTTGCTGATTCCCGATAATTGGTATGGCAATTCTTGTTACAAGATGCGGATGAGTACATGATGAGACTTCAATAGATAAATATAATGATTTGTCGGAGAGATTTAAGCCAAGGAACAACGGGGTTGCTGGTACGTCTGTTGGTAATATGATGGAATATAAAAGGTTCCCCGGTAACGAAGACGAAGGCAAACTTATATATCAAGGTTATAATAAGGCTAATTCGAATGAAAAGTCGAAGTTGATTTGCTGGAGCTGTGACAAAATTAGCTATCTCGAATAGGAGTTGCAAGGTTATTTTCGTTAATAATAACGCCAAAGAAACTAGCACAGATATGTGTTAAACGTTTACTCAGGTTTCGAGTATTTTCAGGTGCATGACTATATGCATCAATCTTTTCTTCCGTAAATGAAGTGCGGTTGGTTCATCCTCTCGATTGAGGTATTTTCAAGAATCATGAAAGGTTTGAACGCATATTGGAATCGTCAAGATACAAGTGAGGTTTAAGATGAAATCAAGTGGCAGACTTGAAGATTTATTTAGTTTCATATATTATAAACAATATTTTAAATCATTTTAATTGTCCAATGTTATTAGTCCATAGTCGATAGTCCACAGTTGACAGTCCAATAATTCATATATAGTTTAATATATAATATTCGAATTAGTTTATACGTATCGTGACCCGTGTACATGTCTCAGACTCGATCACAAATCAAAGTATATATATTATTGTAGAATCAACCTCAACCCTGTATAGAGAACTCGATCATTACTGCATATAGAGTGTCTATGGTTATTCCAAATAATATATATATATATATATATGCGTCGATATGATATGTCAAAACCTTGTATACGTGTCCCGATATTTAAAGTGCGTAAAAATAAATAATAGAAATTAAATGACGATAAATAAAGTGCGTAAAGTAATTAACAGAAATTAAATGACGATAATTAAAATTGCGAGAATGTAAATTGCGATATTTAAATTGCAATAAATAAAATGTAATCAGTTAGCTAGGAACAATTAGCTAGGAATAGTTAGCGTGGATTCTTAACAAAATTCCTCATAGTTAATTTGTTTGTTTCTAACAAATTTTATTTTGTCACATGTTTTCTTCATTATGCTACTTGTTGGATTCTGATAGGTCAAAATCCAATTATGAGTTTGAATGAAAAGGGTTATTCTGCGTTGAACGGATACGTATATCGGTAAATGTAAGTAGGATAGTAAACGACTGTCGAATTAGATTCGAAGAACGTACAGTGCAACTTATTAATGTGGAATCTAAATATTCCTCGGGTATTACTTACCCGTTAAAATATTTTCTCCATTAACAGTTGGTACAATAAAATTTTTAATTACAATCTCTATGAAAACATATATACATATATATTTTCTTTAGACGTAATCATGGATTTAATGAGTCAATGTTATATTAAACTCATCAGATTTACGGCTAGAACTAGAGTACATAATTTCTAAAACATTAGAGATTACATAATTGCTATGAAGGACGAAGATAGTTTATGTAGCACGATTCGTAGATCGATGATTATGCTAGAGGTATAGATTGCGAGGTTGAGACGTGTGATGATGTTGTTGTTGTTGTTGGTACTGGTTATGCTGCTGGTGCTGCGGATAGTGGCACTGTTGCTATCGGTGCTACAAGTGTTGTTGGTGCTGAGATTGATAATGACGTTGGTGTAGTAAGTATAGTTTGTAGATCACGCACCAACCTTGTCAGGTTTTCTATCCTACCCTCTATCATTTCTATCAATCCACTCATTTGATTCGATAGATCTTGATTATCAATTCGAAGTTCCCTAACTTCTTCTAATATTCCCCTTCTATTGGTATTCAGAAGTAGAGGTTGAATATTTTCTGAGATTGCAGTAATGCGACCTTCGAGGTGGAAAACTTTAGCAAGAAGGGTGAATACAGTGTTGCGCATAGGTTCACCGGTGAGTACATCGTTTTCTCCGATGTTAGGAGGTAAGTTTGGTTCGCGGTAGGGCTCGCCTTCTTCATTTCTCCATCGAGTGAGTAAGTCTCGGACCCACCCCCATCTTCTCCGGAAAGAAAAATAACTAAATGGTTGAGGCACTTCTGGTTCATTGACTTCGGAGTCTGCTTCAATATACATCTCGAAATCGCTTCCGGAACTAATGGAATCCAAGCTAGGTGTAGGATCCATCTCTCACGACCAGTTAAAGGGTTTTGATATGAAATGATTTTTGAATATCAAATGATATTCTAATTATATATAGAATATCTATACATACATCCAAAGATCCCGTGAATTACGGAGAAAATTAAGGAAACGTGTCAGATAAAGTCTACAGTGACAGATACGCTAAGATATGGATTAGTAGATATGCTAAGATATGAATTTTGTCTATACACTATTCATGCAATCAATGCAGTAAGATGTGTCTAGACTAAGAATGATAAGCAGGTAATTTCCTAAGGATGATAAACTGATGATTTTCGTCAAAAATGATAAGCAAAATTTTGACATGCAGACACGGTCGAAGTCCAGACTCACTAATGCATCCTAACGACTTATCAATTATACACACTAATGCAGACCTGGTTCGCTAAGACCACCGTTCTGATACCAACTGTAGAGACCCGTCCTAATCCATCCGGACGAAGTCCATATCAATTATAAACGATTCACAACAGTTGATTACATCACGAGGTATTTGACCTCTATATGATACATTTAACAAACATTGCATTCATTTTTGAAAAGACAATCTTTCATTACATCGAAAGTTCACGGCATGCATACCATTTCATAATATATCTAACTATAATTGACTTAATAATAATCTTGATGAACTCAACGACTCGAATGCAACGTCTTTTGAAATATGTCATGAATGACTCCAAGTAATATCTCTAAGATGAGCAAATGCACAGCGGATGATTTCTTTCATACCTGAGAATAAACATGCTTTAAAGTGTCAACCAAAAGGTTGGTGGGTTCATTAGTTTATCATAAATACTCATTTCATAATTTTAATAGACCACAAGATTTCATATTTTCATTTCTCATAAACATACGTCCCATGCATAGAGATAAAAAAATATCATTCATATGGATTGAACACCTGGTAACCGACATTAACAAGATACATGTAAGAATATCCCCATCATTCCGGGACACCCTTCGAATATGATATAAATTTCGAAGTACTAAAGCATCCGGTACTTTGAATGGGGTTTGTTAGGCCCAATAGATATATCTTTAGGATTCGCGTCAATTAGGGTGTCTGTTCCCTAATTCTTAGATTACCAGACTTAATAAAAAGGGGCATATTCGATTTTGATAATTCAACCATAGAATGTAGTTTCACGTACTTGTGTCTATTTTGTAAATCATTTATAAAAGCAGCGCATGTATTCTCAGTCCCAAAAATATATATAAAAAGGGAGTAATGAAACTCACGTAATGTATTTTGTAGTAAAAATACACACGACGACATTGAACAACTAAACAATGCAGGAATGGTCTCGAATTCACGAATCTATATCATTCGTATATATATTAATACATATAATCGAAATTGAACAATTTCATATTTTATATTTTAAATTATATATATATATATATATATATATATATATATATATATATATATATATATATATATATATATATATATATATATATATATATATATATATATATATATATATTTGATTATGATGATAATATTAATAATGACAATACTGATAATAATTATAGTAATTCTTTTAAATCACAATTCGATTAAAATTTTAATCATTTTCATAATAACCTTTATACTCGATTTTTATATTCATAAGCTTAACAACATTATTAAAACTTTTATATTCAAGGTCCTAGTAATCATACTCTTCGTATTTAGTTTCTAAACTAATGATTATAGTTCTTATAACATAAATTCGTAATCAAACTCACAACTTTCACATGAATTCTTATAATCACTTTTTATAATCTCTATTATGTCATCTTTTATTATATATTTACATTAACAACATGTTAAATCTTCTTTTAGTTATAATAATACTAGCAATACTAATATAGTGATAATAATACTAATAATAATAATAATAATAATAATAATATTAGTAATGATAATACTAAAATTTTTGGAATGATAATACTAGTAATAAAAATGATAATATTCTAAGTTATGTTAACGCTGATAAAAATTAATAATACTAACCTTTAGTAATACTAGTAATTAGCTTTAATAATAATGTATAATAATAATTTTGGTAATAACATTAGTCAGTTTATTTGTAGTATTAATAATAATAATAATAATAATAATAATAATAATAATAATAATAATAATAATAATAATAATAATAATAATAATCAACAATAATGAGAAAACTACCTCCTTTTAAGTTCCCAAAAAAATTTGTTGCCTCTGCTGGGTTTCGAACCCACAACAACTCGAAAACCCAAACACCATCTGAACCACTAAACCATTTACGTTTTTCTGTAAGTAACTACCCATTAAAATATATAATCCTTAGAACCTGATCCCTAACTTCTTCTTCTTCCTCAATTTCCATTTTCATTTGATTAACCTTCTTAATTCCTAGTATCATTGAGTATTGATGTAACACAGAAAAAGAATTATAATCGCGATGCTTTTTATCAATAAAAGGAAGAGAATAAAAAAAATTATAAAAAAAGAACACAACATGGTATCGTCGATGTGATGAGAAGAAAAAAAAATTGATTTCGTTTTTATGAAAATTTTAGACAATTGCTATAACATGAATTAAGTTTAAAATCCTTATTATAATCTATCCCAACCCTCAATTTCACTTGAATCATAACATAAAATTCGAATTTAATTGAAGAATATTGTTTGACTTTTTAAGTCCTAAACTTTGACTCAAAAATTCGAAGTCGATAAAACGAATTAAGACTTGAGAATTTGAGGAAACATTCACGACCTGATTTAGAACACTTCTACATTAATAGATTTTTAAAAAGGATTCGATTTCAA
Organism: Rutidosis leptorrhynchoides; assembly: GCF_046630445.1. Classification (NCBI taxonomy): domain Eukaryota; kingdom Viridiplantae; phylum Streptophyta; class Magnoliopsida; order Asterales; family Asteraceae; genus Rutidosis; species Rutidosis leptorrhynchoides. Next base: position 24,987,645 of record NC_092339.1, on the reverse strand, counting down.
ATATTGAGCAAAAAGTTACTCAAAAGAGGTATCGAGTAAAAAAAAAATAAACTCTCTTGATTTAATCCGCTGGTACCATGTAGAAGTAGGTGTATATGAATATGATAATGGCAAAATTTATGGTTCTTAATCACTAATTGAATCAATCATATAAAGTAGCTGTCAACAGACAATCACAAGCACAGCAGGAGAAAAACAACAAAAACAAACAGAAAAAAATAAAATAAAAGCAGATACGTTTCTGATCTGGTTTCCATAATTCTGTATATTTTATGTTTAGTATTATCAATTATTAATTATATTAAATATAATAATATGTTAATATTAATATTAACAATAACAATAATAATAATTATATTAATAATAACTTTATCAAAATTTACACTAGAGAAATAAAATAAAAGTAATGAATATATTATTAATGATAATTATGAAAATAATACTAGTTAGATTAATATTCGTAATAATATATATATATATATATATATATATATATATATATATATATATATATATATATATATATATATATATATATATATATATATATATATATATATATATATATATCAATTTCATATATATGTATTAACTATTGATATTAATAATTCATATTCATAATATATCTATCATTGATTTTAATAAAAATATTTTTCTTATTAATGGTACTAATAATATTATTAGTTATAATAACATTAATTTTACTGATAATGATAATATTAACAATATATATTTATTTAATATATATATATATATTTAATTTCATATATAAATATACACACTTTATATAATAATAGTAATGATACAAATATTGATATTAATGTTTATGAAATTAATGATAATGATAATGATAATGATAATAATATCTATAATAATAATAATAATACTAATTATAATAATAATACTAATATTAATAATAATAATAATAATAATAATAATAGAAATAATAATAATAATGATGTCATAATAATAATTAAGATCATTATTTTATTACTACTTATAATAATATTATTAGTATTGATATTAAATATAACAAATCACATGTATTTAATAATTTTTAATAATTTTAGTAGTACTGTTTGTTATTAATAATAATAATGTTAATTATAATTAAGCTTGTAATTAAATATATTAATATTACAATTTACAATTTGGTAGTATCTAATAACTGTATATTATATATAATAATATATAATAAATATTTAATATGTTTTACAATATACATATAATAAAGATTATGTATATACATCAAATATTATACATGTAGATATGAATATATTAATAATGTTTTATATTTATTATATATATATATATATATATATATACACACACACACACACACAATTACTAACAACATTGGTTCGTAAATCATCGGGAATGGTCAAAGGTTATCTGAATTCATATAAATAGTTCAAAAATTTTGAGAATCAACCTTACATACTTTGTTTATCGTATCGAAATCATATAAAGATTAAGTTTAAATTTAGTCAGAAATTCCCGGGTCATCACAATTGTCAACGGATGTATTATTGTAAACTATTATTTACGGTGATTGTCTATATGTAGAAATCATTAGATGTCGAAAACCTTGGATTTAGATATTCATTTATGGTGTGTATTTTCAAAAGAATGCAATGTTTACAAAACGTATCATATAGAGGTCAATACCTCGCAATGAAACCGGTGAACAACGTACTGCGTCAATAGCGATTTTGGCGGGTCGTTACAAGTGGTATCAGAGCGTTGGTTCTAGGAAATTAGGTGCATTAATGTGTCTAACCTGGACAGTTAGGATACATTAGTGATCTAGTCTAGAACCGTGTCATTATACTTATATGTGATTATGTGCATATTCTGACATTAATATAACATTATTATTACTATCGGTGAGAAAGTATTTCTCCTTTTGAGTACAAGCCTTCTATAGCTCAATCGAGTTCAATTTCAACACCCCGGTTATTGAAAAAAAAACCGGAAGCGTCATTCAGGACTTTCAAAATTCTCGACATTCCTACGTGAGTTATTACTTATATATTTTTATAGATATCATATGTGTTATATTATGTTCTTATGTGCTTCGATTCAGAAACTCATGACATCTCGAATTGTGAATCGAAAGAAGTCTTTTCCGACTCACGAAGATTCTCAATAGTTTCAAAGACATTCTTACGTCATTACCCTTTCAATATTATTAATAAATATTATATTCTCGTACTATTTTTAGTACACCCCTTTTTGAAATTATTTTGATTTATAAATTCTGAAAAACGATACTTGTTTTATATCCATAAATATTTTGGAGTAGTGTTGGAATGGAAGCATGAGTTAGTGTAATATAATAACAGTTGATCGACGTGATTATATTACAGTAAGTCATGCGGAAGTTCTAATGGAACGTGATTGGGGTAAAACTTGATCAACCTTACCTTCACCATGTACCATGTTACATGACTCCTTTATTTTCTCTGCTGACATCTGAATATACTGAGACTTTATATGTGACATCATTCGAGGTCACACGTAATTTCCTTCTCATCTTTGTCATATCATACTTGCACTCCGAGCAGCTTATTCAAAGGTATTCGTCATCAAAGGACTATGATCTCGTTTTACCAAACTTTCATACTTAACTACAAGATGCTCGATCTTTCTATGTCAAGACGAACATTTCTATCATCACTTATTTCCTAAACGCCGTTTAATCGCATCAAACAAAATTTCGGGACGAAATTTTCTTTAACGGGTAGATAATGTAATAACCCGACTTTTTCCCTTAAATACTTAACAACCGTTTACTAATCAATGATTTTTTTCCACGCCAAATTTTTTTAAGAACATACTACTTTTGATATGTGTTAATTTATCACTAGAAAATTTTGAAGATTAGTAATAATAAAGTTAAAAATTGAAACTACTAACTTATGAAAGATATATAAATACTTTATTTTAAAAAATAGAATAAGATGATAAACAAAAATATATAATAAATGATTAAATTGAATTTCGACATCACTAGATTCGTATCTATTTCTAGTCACTATTTAGATCCAATTTGTAAGAATTGTTTATAATACTTTTTAATATTATTTTTTTTGTAAAACACTACGGTTAGTGAAACCAGGAAAAATATCTTTTCAAACAACAAAACGTATGAATTTTTAATTTTTAATAATTATATTATATAATAAATGAGTTTTAAAAATCATGTTAATTAAGTAGGATATTCTTAAATTATAACCCGTGTTTATTTAATTATCACACCCGTAATATATCTATTTACCCGTGACTACACATTCCGTGTTTATTAATTATAATGCGTGACTATACAGTTAATACCCGTGATATCTATTATTAAGATAACTATATCACCCGTGACTTATTTTATATCTATATATTTCTTTCCTCTCATCTAGTACATACGCATTCTATTTTTCTCTTCTTTCTCCTAATCAATGACTCCAATACTATTCATCATCATCATCATCAACACTTCAAGCTTCAAGAACTCCATCAAAAACTTACTTGATCGTTAAATTGAACACAGATTCTTGCTCCTCTCGAAGAGCTCTACACATCCATACCAACGATTTCTTGATTAGAGTAAGTTTTAAAAACTTTAATTTTTGGATTTCATGTTTTTGTTACATATTAGGGTAGATATAGTGTTTAGTGCTCAAGTCCTTGTATGTATGCATGATATTATTCGTTAATTTGATCGTTTGATGACTTTTTGAAGAATCAAGAAATTTTTTTGTGTGAGGTCAGAAACTTGAACATGTTGAATGTATAATATTATGAGATAATCAGAATCCTCTTGAAAAACTAATAAGTTTGGGCTTTGGAATTTCGAATTTTCGTTACCGTATGCTCATGTTATGCTTAATTGAAGTTTTAACTCGTTTTTATGAATGATCACGTTTTTCATTAATATGCTACTGATATGAACATGATATTTTCAGTTTATGAAATCTTTATAAATGAAATCCTTGTGAAAAATTAATAAGTTTGCTCTTTTGAATCGCATGTTTTCATTATGTATAGCTCAAGTTATGATTAATTGAATTCGGTTTGAAAACTCGTATTTGAAAATGAGATTCTGGAAAATTTGATTTTACAATCTGTTCTTGACATGTTGATATTTGAAAAGAGCTTGAAAAATTATTAAGTTTTCATTTAGATATCGCGCGGATTAGATTTGTGAGTCAAAAGTTAGGATTAGAATAAGGTACCTTTCGGGATAGGCTGAAAAAGTATGTTTTTGACATGGTTAACGAGGTATAATTAAAAACCTGGGTTGATAGGATTGTAGACGTCGAATAGCTATTGAATTTAGACTCAAGAATCGGGTCATTTCGATTTTTCTTGAACTCTATACACTCGTTCAAAGTTTTGTACATTTTTATTATAGTGCTGTTAAAAATTGATTTGACCAACGTGTGCGTTTGCTGTTGCTGGGGCTGTTTCGGGACAGAACAGGTCATGGGAAAAATTTTGCAGGTTCTTCACTTAAAAACGCCGCATCTCCAATTGGCGGTGACTGATTTGGAGTTGCGATGATTTTTCTAAAAATCACAGAAGTTACTGCTGTAAACCGTGTTTTAAACTCGTGTTTTTGCAAATATTTTGTGTTATAAAAATAATGACCAATACTTGAGACTTGAGACTTTTTGTATGAACTTAATACACTTATATTAACTATTTCATATATTGTGGTGTGTTCTAAAGTGGTAAATTTGTATAAGTATAAATCATGTAATTTAAACCGCCCGTTTGGACACTTGACCCGTTTGAGCCTAAAAATGTCAAAATGGGTAACGGGCAACTTGGACACGTTCGATATACCAATTTAAGTAAGTTTGAAGTTTGTAGTGTGTTAAAAATGAGTTTTGGCATGTTTTGGTCAAAATGGGTATTTATGACCCATTTGGGTCATACACGCCTACTTTGACCCGTATGCGGAATTTTGAGGATCAAAGGTATGTAACACGTCTAAAATATCATTTTTAAACTTATGACATATTTTTTACATGCTCAAGTATTATGGTTTGGAATTTGAGTTGTCAATGAAATTTTTTTATTATTTTAGTAAAAGTGTCAAAATGACTCTCGGGCTCACTTTGTAGGCTCGTAAATTGTAAATGATTAAGTTATGGTGAAAACTATTAAGTGGTTCAGAAATTATATATGAGATGCTTCAGAATGATGTAAGATATGTATAATTTTGTCTAGTCAAAACTAGTTTAAAACGAGCATGAAAACAGGATGTTGGGGCTGACTTTTAGTTTTGGTAAAGTGTCAAAAATGACTCTTGGTCTACTTTGCGAACTCGTAAGTTGAAATCAGTTAAGTTTGGATAAAAAATATTATTTGGTATTGAAAGTATTTATGACATGCTTTAAAACGATATATTATATGTATGATTTTGTTAAGTCTAAACGGGTTTAAAAGAAGCGAGAAAATGGATAATCGTTGCTGATTTTGAACACAACATTTTTATCAGCATTTTATGTTTCGAGAGACTGTTTTCGCGAGGTCATAACTTTAAAACCGTAACTCCATTTTTGTCAAATAAACTGTCTATAGAAAGGTAGGATGACATACTTTCCAATGGTCACAACCTAAGGTATTATATCGAATTTGATGGGATCCGGAATCAGCTGCAAAATACCTAAAAAATAAATATATGTAAATAATATTTTTTCCAAGTAAAAATAGATAACTTAAGTTTGACTTATGTTTGACTATTTGACCAACTTGGGTAATATTATGAGATTGTTGACTTGTGTTTGACTTACTTTGACTTGCGTTGACTTTTGTTGACTTTTGCTAAACTTTGCTAAATTAATGAGTCGGACTTGAGCAATAGGACTATACTTACCCTATGGACCGATCTAGCTTATTAGACACTTTTTGACCACCATATGTTCTCTAGGTTGAGGTCTACGGTTACTTGCATTTCGATATTCGGTCACATCTCTGTGATTTATTTCTGAAGTTGTCAGGTGAGTTTCATTTGCTGCCTTTTTAATTGCTTTTGCAATATATATTTTTGGATTGAGAATACATGCAGTTTATTTTAAACGCAATGGATACAAGTACATACTAAATTCTACACCAAGTTTGAACCGAAAATCCCTTAGCTTTGGTAACTAGTAACTGCCAGTTATAAGAACTGGTGGGCGCGAATAGTTGTATATGGATCCATGGGGCTTGACATCCCCGTCTGTTCCAGGTATAGAAACCCTAGCCTGAACTATAAAATAGACGTATGCTATTTGAGGTTAGTACACGTTGGATTGCATGTATTGTACATGTTGGTTGCATGTATGTTAAAACAGGGGTACTTATTATAACGTTAAAGTTTAGTTACCAGGGTGCTCAATTTCGTAGAATATTTTGATAAACGTTTCTGGATGAAACAACTAAAATCTTGTGATCTACCTTTATATACAGATTATACGCAATATTAAAACTATGAACTCACCAACCTTTGTGTTGACACTTTTAGCATGTTTATTCTCAGGTCCCTAGAAGTCTTCCGCTATTTGCTTATACGTTATACATGCTATTTGCATGGAGTCATACATGCTTTATTCGAGAAAACTTTGCATTCACAAAATCATCACCATGTATCTTATTTTGACGGCATTGTCAACGGATGTATTATTGTAAACTATTATTTACGGTGATTGTCTATATGTAGAAATCATCAGATGTCGAAAACCTTGGATTTAGATATTCATTTATGGTGTGCCTTTTCAAAAGAATGCAATGTTTACAAAACGTATCATATATAGGTCAATACCTCGCAATGAAACCGGTGAATAACGTACTGCGTCAATAGCGATTTTGGCGGGTCGTTACATCAACCAACAAAATGAAAATATGGGATTCTAGACAAGTCTAGAAAACACAAATTATTCGGTTTCCACAGATAGTCTAATCGGGCTAGATTAAGAACGGTAGTCTGGAAACTCTAGACTTTCATATACTTAGCATATTTTCTTAAATATGACTGCAAAAATTATATATGTGTGTGATTTTTTTTAATTTAATTGTAACTGTATACAAATCCACTTTAATTAATGTTTTAACGATATATAAATGGGCTATTGACAAAAATGCTCATTTCCTAAATAACTATAATAATTCACCTTTAAAAATTATTGCCAAAACGCTCTCGAAAGTCGCAAGGTTATCATGCGACTGTGCAACTCGCAATTTGATTAGTCGTCCGAGGAAATTTAGGTCTCGAACTAAGGTTTGAACTGATGAACGAGACAATACGAGTCGCAATGTCGCACATATATCTTGCGAGTTGCGTATGAACGTTTTTGTTTGAGTTGTACAATGTTGTTGAACGAGTCGCAAGGCTCGCAAGGTTTACCTTGCGACTATCGGAATTTCTTATCCTGATAAGATTTCCGATAAGATTCTATGACAGATTATAGATTTAAAAGTCTGCACGTAGGGTCCAATTACTTCACAGGTTTCACTATACGGCATGCATTTATACCAACTCAATTCCCACCTTCAACTGCACCAATCACTTACCACCTACCTCCTTCACGAATTACCACCTTGAACACGATTTTCAATGTTCAACCTGCATATATACCAACACGAGTTCCACCTACAACTGCACTAATCACTTACCACCTTCAGGACTTAAAACCTTCAACGTCGCAAATCACTTACCACCTTCATGGTTTTCACTGTTAAACCTGCATATACACACCCATCACCACCATCGTTCATTAGCACCAACATCATCACACCAATAACCACTTCCAGTTTCCTCATCACCATCAACCAATGATACATAACACACACATACACATATGTATGTGTGTGTTTCATCATGTTGAAGACTACATCTGGCCTTGCGAATTTGAATCAACCCGTGTGATAATGTGTATACACTAGTCTCAAGGTTCACAGGTCGGACCATCTGGCCTTGAGACTTTGAATCAACTTGTGTGAGTAATGATCTAACACTAGTCGTAAGGTCTGCATGTCATATAATTTGACCTTGCAAATTTGAATGAATTTGTGTGATTGATGTGTATACACTAGTCGCAAGGTTCGCATGTCATATAATATGACCTTGCGACTTGCTTCGAACAGTTTGACCAATAACCAACAACAGTTAAAACAAATTAAAAAAAATATGTTTCACGAGCTTAAAATAGCTCATCAACTAAATCTTGAGTTTTACGGATTAATAATCATCTACTTTATTTTTCAGGGTGATTGATCTTGTTGTCAGTTGTTCTTTAAGTTCCCGATGATCCACCATTTGTTGCATGATCTTATCACCCCCATTCATCGCATTCACCTTTTTCGTCGGTTCGTCAACAGTCTGGGTTGATGGCGAAAATAACAACTAAGGTAAATTTCCTTTCTCCTCGTGCCAATTATATTTATCTTCTTCAGTGGTTCATGTCTCATCAAATTGTACGTGTACATTGGATAATTTTAGTACTTATTTTTTAAATTTAAACTTATAAAATTTATATACACTGTTCGTGAATATGATATTAATAAGTATGTTCCAACGGTGGAATGTTTTGATACCCGAATGAATTTTTCTGTGTTGTCGTCAAATATACAACAACATCCATCAGGTAGATCATATGACTCTTAACCAAGGGAAAATGGGGTAACATTCGAGTCAAATACATGTTTATAAAATTATCCTCTGACTGCTTCGATACGAAGGGCATTTTGGTTTAAAAAACCTTCATCTGGTGTGCTTCATCATCATTCACGTAGCAATGATAGATATACGTCAATCCGCAATCCCAATCAAACTGCTAAGTGCTCTTCGTCCTGTATTATAACAGGAGAACACAATGTTGGTCGGAAGCGGCTTTTTATAAGTACGTTGTGAAATGGTTTGTTTAAAAACACAACATTTGTGAACCCGCTTTCTACCAACATTGGGTGTTTCTGTGGTCATATATGACGGAGAGTAGTTAACATTATGATTGAGATTATGGAAAAACGTATCTTTACCATTGGTACATGAATGATAATGGAGCAACCAGATGAAGGTTTGTTACCAAAGCAATTAGCCACTTTGATGGTCCCTCGTATCGAAGCAGTTAGCGGAGAAATTTATAGACATGTACTTGGCTTGATGTTACCCCACTATCCCTTGGTTGAGAGTCACATTGTTGACTTGATGGCTTTTTCTTGTGATATATGAGACACCCTTAACAATCCAATAAGGTATTCAAAACATTCCACCGTTGCGACGCACTTTATACCATCACCTCCACTAACAGTGTATATATAATCTTTTAAGTTTAAGTTTATGTTTAAGTTACGAATACTTGAAATTATCCAGTGTATAGTTACAATTTGATGAATTTGGAATAACTAAAGAGGACAAATATAATAGACAAGTGGAGAAAAGGTGGTTGGCCGAATTGTTATTTTTGTCGTCTGTCGAGACTACTGGGGAACCAAGTGTAATGACCCGCCAAAATCGCTAATGACGCGGTACGTTATTCATTGATTTCATAGTGAGGTTTTAACCTCTACATGATACGTTTTGTAAACATTGAATTATTTTGAAAAGGCACACCGTAAATGAATATCTAATTCCAAGGTTTATGACATCTGATGATTTCTACATATATACAATCACCGTAAATAATAGTTTACAATAATACATCAGTTGACAATGCAGTCAAAATAAGATACATGGTGATGATTTTGTGAATGCAAAGTTTTCTCGAATAAAGCATGTATGACTCCATGCACATAGCTTGTATAACGTATAAGCAAACAATGGAAGACTTCTAGGAACCTGAGAATAAACATGCTTAAAAGTGTCAACACTGGTGAGTTCATAGTTTGAATATTGCGCATACTCTTTATATAAAGCTGGATCACAAGATTTCAGTTATTTCATCCAAAACGTTTATCAAAATATTCTACGAAATTGAGCACCCTGGTAACTAAACTTAACGTATATATAATAAGTACCCCTGTTTTAATATACATGCAACCAACATGTACAATACATGTAAACCAACGTGTACTAAACTTAAATAGCATACGTCTGTTTTATAGTTCAGGCTAGGGTTTCTATACCTGGAACAGACGGGATGTCAAGCCCTATGGATCCATATACAACTACCCGCGCCCACCAGTTCTTATAACCAGCAGTTACTAGTTACCAAAGCTAAGGGATTTTCGGTTTAAACTCGGTGTAGAATTTAGTATGTACTTGTGTCCATTGAGTTTAAAATAAAGTGCATGTATTCTCAGCACAAAAATATAGATTGCAAAAGCAATTAAAAAAAGGGATCTATAAACTCACGTATCAATATTGTGGTTCAATATTATAGGAAAAGTATGCAGACGCAACGGAGATGACAAATGAAAGGTTAGCCTTTGATTCACGAAAAATACTCCCGAACAATACCCATAACTTCCATAGCTATAACTCATAATTTTCTTAGCTCTATCCCGCTCGAAAACCAATTTTAAAAATAACTCGCTCATAACCCCGTCGTAATATTTTATGTAAAATACTTAATAATAATAATACTAATACTAATAATAATAATAATAAGATTAATAATAATATATATAATAAAAATTTTACGGAGTAAAATTGATTGAATGAACCCGAATGAAATCGAGCTTGATTTATAGATGTGCCAGCCACCAACCACCCATGCAATCGCATGGGTTGAAAGGCCATTGGCCATGCGATCGCATGGCTCTCAATTCCAGCTCACAAGTTTTCATTTTACTCTGCCGACACTCATATATATATATATATATATATATATATATATATATATATATATATATATATATATATATTAATCTTTATAATTATTTAAATATTATATTATATTTACATGCATAGTTAACTTGTAAATTTAGTTCCAATGACTTGTACGTTTACGCTCGACTAAAATCTCGGTTTCGGTTTTCCGAACGTCGTTTCGTACGCTTAGAAAACTTGTATTTTACGTTTCGCGACGTGTACCTTTATCAATAATTAGACTTATCCGCTAATAAATTATATTACTTGAAATGTAATTTATACATTTGAGTGTTTTGGTCATTTGTTTCTTTAAATCATCGTCTCGTTATTTACCAAAATATATTAAATAATATTATTTTAAATCTTTATAAGAAAAATATCAAAACCTTTTGTATTTAAGTTAATATCTTCTAACATTATATTTTATTACGTTGTAAAATATATATTATCGTTTAGAAATTTGTATAATATATATATATATATATATATATATATATATATATATATATATATATATATATATATATATATATATATATATATATATATATATAATCGAAATCTTTATTTAACGATAAACTCTTTAATTTTTCAAAACAAATTATATCCAAAGTTCAAAAATAGGAATTATCTAATCACATAACCTTTTCATTTCTAAAATTGATATAATTCATTTATGTATCAATGTTTTCAAAAATATTTTAATGATCAAATTATATTATATCGAAAACGTTTTCGTACGTTTGAAACTCAACCAAATAAATATTATTATATTTTAGTTCTCCAAACTAATTATATTCACAATACTTTATTTGAAACGTTATAATAATAGCATCTGTTATATCGTAAAACGTTTTCATTTAATAAAGTAAAATCATATAATATGTAAGTCATAATGGTTTCCAGTTTTTAGCTTACAGTTTATTCGTGAATCATAGGGTTAAGTCCAATGGATAATTAAACGTATGAAATCATCTTAATGTAACACGTCAAATGGGTTTATCTTGCCGACAACCATTAACCCAATTTATTTACTCTACATGATTTCACTTTTTCATTAATTATTATGAAAGTTAAATGATTAACTTATCAAGAGTCGCGAGGAAGTTATTGTAAAGCATGCCTTGAAAATTAAGCAGAAATATCCACTAACTCTTGTCTAGTTTCCGTTAATTGACACATTTGTTCTTACTTGTAAATCACTTTACCATTTTCCGAATATTGATAAAAAGGACAGATTTCTTAAATCACAGTGGACCTCACAACAGAGACCCGTAATCATATCACAATGTATCTGATAATTCAATCATTTGATATTATCTTTCAATTTCGTCGATAAATATATTGAAACAAATACATTCATGTAAAGTATTATACATCTAATACTTTGTTAACATTTTCAATTAATATAACTATATATTATATATACATATCTATATACACATAAATGTTTGTAAATCGTCGAGCACAGTCAAAGGGTAATTGATTACATGAATATATAGTTACAAAATTTTCGAGACTCAACATTACAGACTTTGCTTATCGTCTCAAAATCATATAAAGATTAAGTTTAAATTTGGTCGAAAATTTTCGGGTCGTCACACCAAGGGAAAAGGTTAATGCATTGAGTCTGGATGATAAGATTTCGCGAAAAATGGTGGGTCATCGGCATCTTAAATAGGCTTTCGGCAGGATCACTTACCCTTAAAACTAAAATAGTTGATTGAAGTTGATGCATTGTTTTAAGATCTTGCAACATATATATGTGTATCATGAAGTTTTAATGGTATAACCAGCAAAGTCAACAGAGCCAACTTATATACATATGTAAGAGCGATACCATTTACAATTTCAGTTTAATTTTAATGATAATCTGAATAACTTCTATTATGTTTGTATTCATCATAATCTTATAGCATTTTTGATAATTTGATAGCATTTATGTTAGGGTTGATAATCTGAATGTTAACAAATCTTTAGTCTCTTAATATGTATATATATATGTATGTTAATAAAGCTGCAGAAACAATCAAGCTTTAGTCACACAGTAGCAAGTCGCGGAATCGCAACTTCATGACCTTGCGCCTTGCGACTAACCCTGACTGAATTAGTTGCAGATTTCAAAAAACTGGTTACAATTCAATGCAATTCAATGACTCTACCAAACAAACACTTAAACTATTGTTATCTCTAATTTATTTAAAGGGACTCACCCTTTTCCATTTTTATTCAACAACTTCCTTTTTCTTTTTCATTAAAAAATAACCCCAAAACTCTAGAAACTATGAACCCTCACAAGATATTCGATGGGAGACTAGTGAATATCCCTGAGTTACCAGACCTCAATGGAAATTCATTGCGATAGAATGTTTCTCCTTCCTAATGCTTTATGGGAACATTTACCCCTCACTGATAAGGCAACTATATGCCAATTTTAAGCTCAATGATGACAACAACGTAACATTTAAATTATTAAAAAAACACCTACATTTGGACACTAGAGGCATTTGGCAGAAGCCTTAGTGTTTCATCTTTATGTACTAGTTTTTTCACTACTGAACAAGTAATCGACGCACTTTCTGATGAGTATCGTTGTCAACAGCTGATAACCACAATCTTTGGTCCTCAACACACATTTGGCTCCCTCATTTCAACAACTCTTTGTAACCAAAGGATAGATCCAACACTATGGCTATCAATTCTGTTATTCGAAGCAACATATTCGGTTGATCGCTTAAGGATGACGACATGACTGCCACTGAAATCTTTGTGTTGTGGTCCTTACTTGAGCACAAGCACATCAACATAGCCTTTATCATGGCCCAAGCGCATGAATGAATCTCGTGGTGACAACATGCCTCTCCTATATGGCGTCCAACTATCAAATTTATTCATACACATGAAGATCCATGGTCATACCGAACAATCCCTATCTCCTACCATTATGGGGGATAGACTTATCCCTTAAAACACCTATGTTTTTACTTATGCATTGTACTTTGTGCTAACTTTGTGTAATCTCTATAATTACAGTTATGTGTTTACGTGAATCATCATTTTATATTAATTATAAGTAAAAATTGTCTTAATAACATAAAAGAAAAAAAAACAGTTTTGAAACAACCCAACCCGTATTCCATACGATAATTTTTTTTTTTAAAATAATACACATTACGCGCCAATTAAACGTGTAAACCATTCCACAAAGTTCATTTAAACGTACAACAATTTAAATGTTTACAAAAGGCACGTAGGCCATTAATTAAGTTCAATACAAGTTTGACCCACTACAAATGATAGTTTATAATCCAAACAACACTTGAGCATGATTTGGGACTAAACTACCCAAAACGTTAGGGCAACTTCCAAGCTTCAACAAAACATCATCAAGGGCCACCTAATGCCCGATAACCCCTTTGCCCTTATCCACACCTGCGACTAAAAAGATAAACAACGAGAGGGGTAAGCTAACGCTTAGTGAATGCAATAATTATACATGTTCATATATAACCTACTTACTTGCATCACTTACACAATACCGTACACAAGCTAGCAATTCGACAACTATGCAAACATTAAGCATAAACCAAGATCCGCAATTCACAAGAAGCTAGCAAAAAAAGTAGCATATAGTTCGCAATGTAATATGCTAAATACACATTCACACAACCATGGTTATCCAATCATACAAGGGAACGGTACATGAAAGCCCAACATCAATAGTAGCATATAGTTCGCAATGTAATATGCTAAATACACATTCACACAACCATGGTTATCCAATCATACAAGGGAACGGTACATGAAAGCCCGTTGGAGTTCATAACATCCATTAGTGTTACTTAAACACCGCGTATTCACTAATCCCCCGGGTGATGTCTTGAACACCGTGACTAACTCACCCTCATGACAATGTGGCGTCTTAAACACCGCGACGAATCCACACGTCAATCAAAACAATAAGTGGTGTCTTGAACACCGCGACTATTCCACTCTCATGACAATGTGGCGTCTTAAACACCGCGACAATACCACATGTCAATCAACAATGAGTAGTGTCTTAAACACCGCAACAATACTACTCGCTACTAGAATGTGGTGTCGTGAACACCGCGACAATTTCACATTCATACCACACAAATAAATACATTATATACGTACACGCATAATTATTCCACTCACCTTGACACAAGGATGATGACTATGCACTTCCAAACTTCAAAGCAATGTACCTAATACATTAAGTACAATTTCAATATACCAACTAGTGGAATTAACCACATTACACATGCTTGAGCATTTAATGACCCAATTCGCATTAAATGACTCGGCCACACCAATACCGCCCTTAAATGGCCAAGACCGGACTTTAATCACTAAAGCTAGTGCATTAAAGTCTACTAACTTCAATTAACACAAACTTAGGGTAATTCATACCCATCTCACCCAAACTAGGTCAACTAGTACATTTTGACCCATTTTAAATTACTTAGCCTCATAATCAAGCCAAACTTACCCATTAACACTTCTTTCATAATCTAAAAGTGTATTAGTGACTAGCAACACCATTTGACACTTACAACCCCAAATCACAAGACCAAAACCCTAATTTGTGGCTATCAACGCGTAGCTAGAGACACAAGGAACAACTTTAATTCTTGTTCCAAAGATCAACCCTCAATCCTTCACTCTCAAATCTCACTTTTAATTCAAATGGGTTTTAAGTTTTGGGAGAGAAAATGAAAGAAAATAGAAAAAGGAAATGAATCAAATGAACAAGTGGTGCAGATTTAATGCTCCAATCTGATCTAAACGTTAAATTACCAAATTGCCCCTCAAAATCTCTTAAAAAGAGCTAAGTCCGGATTCTGTCCAGCAGGACTGCCGCGGCGCGGCCCTATTTGTCGCGGCGCGGCACATAAAGGGAAATTCGACCCTTCTTAACCCACTTTCTGATCCAGGTTTGCTTGTTATGCCGCGGCGCGGACCCATTTGTCGCGGCGCGGCTTAAAGCTGCATCTGGACAGCTCGACCATTTTAAGCAATTTTTGATTTTATTTAATTTGTACCTTCCAAACCTGCTTCCTATTTTCACCTAGCCTTCAACAATAGTCTCACAAGACTTAACGCTAACAAAACCCATGTTTAAACTTATATATGCACACATTATCAAGTATACATATATGTATATATATATATCTACACATATATTCATACATTTACGCATAAGCTAACGAGTTATAAACGTACAAATGATTAAGTATGTACCTTTCGATACGTACTGGAAAAAGGGATGTTACAAGTTTATACTAATCACTCGCAAGTCGCAAGCAAGCTATGCGACATGGCGATCCGTGTATTTGCGATTGAATTTACGCGGCCATATCTTCGAAATTGCGAATTGCAAATGTCACATGTACACCTTGTGACTTGCGAGAGCGTTTTGAAGATAAGTTTTTTTTAGGGTGAATTGTTATAGATCGTTGTTGAAATGGACGTTTTGGCCGATAGCCCTATATAAATTGTTGACGTATCATCGATATGAATCAACAACGTAATATTAATGAAAATCTCACATCAAAAATTTACATAAAATTAGCAATAATGAAAACGTGCGTAATATACACGATAAGTATTACTCCATGAAACTACATACACCCGATAAATGATGATTATACTATATTGTTACTACATTTTAAAATATAGTAACCCATACAGAAATTATAATAGTTCATACATATTTGTTTTAAGATTCACTGGTATAACAACAACAAAACTCAATCTCATATGTATGAGCTATTGAAAATGTGAGATGTATACAATTCTTTCTCTATATTAGAATAAAAAGAATTCATTTCTTCACCCGGAGTGAGACACTCAAAGAGTAGATTAATTTTTCCATCTCTATGTTTGACGGATAAAGAAAATGCTTCAAAGAAGACCTCCGACCAATAAATAAGAATTTTTTTTTATAAATATTAAAAATAATATATATGTAATAAATGAATCAATAATGTAAGAAAACGGGTATGAAATAAATAATCTGAATTAGTTCCTAAAGTGAAACACTTTCCTAATTAAGTATTTTGCTCCTCACAGACTTTGGGTTTACATGAAATCCTAATTGTGATAAGAAAAATTGATTTTGTTTCAAGGCAAGAAGAAACTAAAATCAAGTAATAGAGAATTGTGTGTTTCTGTATGAGTTTTCCATATGAATGCAAAATCTGTCAAAAACGAAAAAGATATTAGTTGATGGCAGTTAATCGTGAATGGTTGCAACTCTTCAATTTGGCGGAAAGATCAGTTGACAAAAGTTACCCCTTTTGACTGAAAAACTGTTGGAATACACTTTTTCTTTGAACCCCGCAATTTTCGCGACAGTCGCTAGCCAACTTTTATGTACAGTGTACTTCACACTCTTCTAACACCAAGTATAACCACATAACTCTTGTATTCAAGTAAATCCAAAACAAATACGAGTAACACGTTACAATTAGTAAATTATACAAAGACTTTTGCTCAAGTCAAATGAACACGTACACTGAATATCAACTCAAATAAACTACGGAGAAAAGAACGTAACGAAAGAGAAAGAATTAAGCGGATAAGATTCTAAAAATTAGACACCATTAAATTAAAGTCAATTTGTGTCTTAGGTTTTTAACTTGTATAATAAATAATAAAATATAGAAAAACAAATACTAAAGAAAATTCAAAATCTCGGATCATTATTTTGTCTGGAACAAGTACAATAAGTCGCTTATCTTGTTACTTGTGGACCACGGTATTAATCAATAAATAAGGACTTGCTAAATACTTTTCTTGTCAAAGTGATTCGGAAAATGATACCATCGTTTCTACTTTCAAGACTTAAATTAAAATCTACGGAGTATATATTTTAAGATCGACCAGTTGCCAGGATTTGTGGTTTTTGGAGCCCAAGGTTATTTGAGTCCATCCTACATAATCCAACCCATAATGTTCGCCAACTAGGCCCAAGAAAAGATACCCACACGATGAAGCTATCCGTTATTCCGTCTCTATTTCAACAAGCCAATAAGCAAAAATAAATTGAACCTCAAGAGCTCTAAATTAGTGTAACAACTTAACAGTTCACAAACTCACAACCATTTACGTGAAACTGGAAAAGGCTTTTAAAAAAGGCGAATCTGTTAGCCTATATTATTTAGCCCGTGTATTGAATGTGTTGGACTTAGTTCATTTGTGCTTGTATGGGTTTTTGCCTATTTATAGGCACATATTATGTACGATGTAATCATTCAACATAATACAATATTCAGTTTAACAGAATCAAGTATCAACAATTTTACCGTATTGAATTAAGTGAATCAATCTGAATAGCGTTTTCTCTTTTAATGGTTAAAAAAATAAAAGTAAAAATGATCAAATTTGAAATAGAAACGGGTCAAATGAGTTAGCACTCAATATTAAATGAGTTAGCACAACAAATTCATACAATTTCGTACATTTGTTCGCACTCAATTTAACAAAGAAATTAAAGCTTTTCAATGTGATAATGGTGTGAATTCGATAACACTGATTTCCATCAACTTCTTGTAACTGATGGTATTCAATTCCGATTCTCCTGCCCTTACATCTCTCAGCAAAACGGAAAGTCTGAGCGCATGCTCCGCACCATTAACAATCTAATTCGCACCATACTTTTTCAAGCTCATCTCCCCTCCACTTACTAGGTGGAAGCTCTCCACATGGTAGCCTACGTACTTAACATTCTTCCCTCTCGCGCCATCAATCATGACATCCCGCACTTCTGTCGCTACAAACAAAAAACTTAACTAAGGCACTCTCCGAGACTTCGGTTGCCACTACTACCCTCACAGCCTCACCTGCCCACCACACACAAACTTGCTCCTCGCTCAACTCCATGTATTTTTCTTGGGTACCCCTCCAATCATCGGGGTTACCGGTGTCAAGATCTTACCACCAATAAAATCATCCTCTCTCGACATGTCACCTTCGATGAGACCTGCTTCCCATTCGGTTCCATGACACCCACTTAACCGCCATCCTATGACTTTCAGGACCCTCCTCCAAATCTCTTTTCCCGAACATTTCATCTACCACCGAAGACACTGCCCCTTGTACTGAGGCTATCAACCCCACATCTCCACCTCATCATATTCCGGAGCCACAACCTCCTCCTACTGAGGCTACATCTTCCTCTTTTTGTTTTTTGTACAGCTACAATTTTATTAGGACACAACTCCCCTAGCGAGCAACTAGGAAAGGCCAAAAAAGAAACTTGCAAATTACAACGGCTTTAAAAGCCAATCGTTCCAACTAATATTATATTTATTTATATTACAATACCAATTAAATGAAAAAAGTAGAGGCTACATCTTCCTCTACTTCTCTCTCCACTCACCCCATAATCACCCGACCCCGCCTTGGTACCACCAAACCAGTTCAACGTCTCAACCTTTTCACAACCACCATATCTCTCATTCCCCGCTCTTACCCTGAAGCTCTTCGCGACCCTAACTGGAAACAGGCTATGATTAATGAATATAATGCTTTGATTAACAATAGTACTTGGAAACTTGTGCCTCGCCCATCGGACACGGACATAGTTCACTCCATGTGGCTATTCAAACACAAGTATAATGCAGATGGTAATTTGAGCAGGTATAAGACTCGACTCGTTGCTAACGGTCGCATCCAGATGGTTGGCATTGATTGTGATGAGACTTTTAGTCCGGTTGTTAAACCGGCATCCATACGTACGGTACTTAGTTTGGCGGTTTCTAGACAATGGCATGTTCACCATCTAGATATCAAGAACGCCTTTCTACACGGGCAGCTTTCTGAGACTGTCTATATGCATCAGCCTCCTGGGTTTCGCGATCCTCGATACCCGGATCATGTATGCTTATTACAGAAATCTTTATAGGGCCTTAAGCAGGCCCCTCACGCATGGTTTCAGCGGTTTGCCAATTATGCTCAGCGGATCGGTTTTCACCAAAGCCGTTGTGACACCTCTCTATTCATTTATCGCCAGGGATCTGATACAGCCTACCTCCTTTTGTATGTTGATGAGATTGTGTTAACTGCTTCTTCCACATGTTTACTACAATGGATCATCACTTCCTTACATGAGGAATTTGCTATGACAGACTTAGGCCCTTTGAACTACTTTCTTGGGAGTATCGCGACTCGTACTTCATCTGGAATGCTCTTATGTCAGAGACAATACGCTACCGAGATTATTGAGCGGGCGGGTATGCCCTCATGTCATCCTTGCAGGTTTCCGGTTGAACCAGGGGCCAAACTTACCAGTTACAGCCCTGCTGTATAAGACCCGACTCTGTACCGCAGCATTGCATGAGCTTTACAGTATCTCATGTTTACCTCTTCATGCATGATCCTCGAGAGTAGCATATGCATATGTTGAGTCCCCAAAATAATTAAGGATTTAATAATGACAAAACTGTAATTTATTTGCACTAAAATGTTATGTGCAGGCAGCACAAGTTTGTTTATGTATAGACAGCAAATATTGCTGTGTCGAGCGTTTAGTTTACTGCTCAGTCTACCAGCACAAGGTAGACAGTGTCCTTCAATTAGCACAGGATGTGTACTCAGCAATTTAAGAATATCAAGTGTCTCATCAATGAAGAACCAGCACAGCTGGAATGCAGCTTACTACACAAGACATCTATGCTTCATTACAAGCATAGTAGTTTCCTGAGTGGTCTACATCAATTGTACTATTCAATAGAAGTCAAAGACAAAGTTGAACAGGAAAGGACACGCGTCGGCGGCTGACAAGTGACCCTACAAGACCACATGGGAATGCAGAAGTTTAACGCATGTGCAAACATGTGCTATACTTTGTCAATGCCTAGGGAACATAACATTCTATTTGTTTAAACAAATAGCGATGCCAAACCGAATTGGGGTGTTCCTGCAAATAGCTACCAAAGAGGAAAGAGGAGAGCACGCTCTCTGATGTAGTTGTCCCCACAAGTACAGACATCCTATGTACTAGTGGACAATGGAACAATTACACGTATAAAAGGACTACTATAAATTGTTGTATCCACTATTGTAACAACTAGTGGTGTGGATTTTGTTATTCAGAGTCCAAAATGTGTAATAGCTTTAAGTTTATTCTCATAGCTATAATCTAGGTAAATTTTTATCAACCAACTATCATTTCGCCAAGGATAGTTGTAGTTCTTTGTGATTTAATCAATAAAGAATAACAGTTGAAAAATTACCTTTGACTCTACTTAATTTACATGCTTGAATACTAAAATGTGATTAATTGGTAAGTTAATTCAAAGAAATTGTATTCACCCCCTCCCCCCCCTCTCTACAACACTCCTGTTGTTGATCAAGGGACCAACAACTGGTATCAGAGCTTCAGTCTTGATAATTTAATATATTGGATCTGAATTCTCTCATGGCTGCATACTCAAATACAGCTTACCTTGAAAATGGCTCATAGACCACCCAAATTTGATGAAGATGAGTATGAAACTTGGAAGACAAGGTTCATGCTTCACCTGGAGTCTATTGACCCATTTATGCCTGATATTACCACAGATGGTCCATTTGTCCCAACTGAAACTATTGATAGCATTCCAGCCACTGCTGACACTCCTGCCATTCCTGGCAGAGAGGTTGTTCTCACTCCAGCATAATAGGATGCTGAGGACAAACGTCATGTTGGACTTGACCCTAAGATCAGAACTCTGTTAGCTATAACTTTACCTAATCACCTGTTCAAACTTATTAAGGGAAAACTGAATGCTAAGCTTATGTTAGACTATCTAGATGTTACTTATGAAGGCATGGATGTGGTTAGGCAGAACAAGATTATTGCTTTGAAAATAGAGTATGAAATGTTCTTTGCCTATAAGAATGAGACCCTTAAGCAAACCTTCATTAGGTTTAACTCCTTAGTTGCTGACCTGCTTACTTTGAAAATCACATATACTGATTTTGAACAAGAAAACAAATTCATTGACTCATTGTCTGCCAAATGGAAACCAGTGACTGACCCTCTAAGAACTACCCAGACTTTAAAGAACTTTAACATGTCTTCCCTCTATGGTACACTTTGGAACCATGAGAAGGCAGATGCTAAAGTTGAACTAAACTTGAAAGAAAACTTTAAGTCTGCCCCCACCACTTCAAAATCTTCTAAAACAGATGATACTGCTCTTATGGCTGCTGCTAAAAAGAAAGCTTGAGACGACCTATCCTAATCCATAAGGACGAATATAATAACATATGATTACATTGTGAGGTATTTGACCTCTATATGATACATTTTACAAACAATGCATTCGTTTTTAAAAGATAAATTTTCATTTCATCGAAAGTTGATAGACATGCATACCATTTCATAATATATCAAATTATCAATGACTTAATAATAATTTTGATGAACTCAACGACTCGAATGCAACGTCTTTTGAAATATGCCATGAATGACTCCCAATAATATCTCTAATATGAGCAAATGCACAGCGGAAGATTTCTTTCATACCTGAGAATAAACATGCTTTCAAGTGTCAACCAAAAGGTTGGTGAGTTCGTTAGTTTATCGTAAATATTCATTTCTATCATTTTAATAGATCACAAGATTTTCATTTCCATTTCTCATAAATATACATCCCATACATAGAGATAAAAATCATTCATATGGTGAACACCTGGTAATCGACCTTAACAAGATGCATATAGAATATCCCCATCATTCCGGGACTCCCTTCGAACATGATAAATTCGAAGTACTAAAGCAGTTCAAATTCTCTGCTGGGGCTTGTTAGTGCCCATAGATCTATCTTCAGGATTCGTGTCAATTAGTGGCGTTCACTAATTCTTAGGCTACCAAGCTAAAAAGGTGATATTCAATTTTGATAATCCAACGATAGAATGTAGTTTCGATTACTTGTGTCTATTTCGTAAAACATTTATAAAAGCATCGCATGTATTCTCAGTCCCAAAAATATATATTGCAAAAGCATTTAAAAAGGGAGTAATGAAACTCACAATACTGTATTTCGTAGTAAAAATATGCATACGACGGAACTGAACAATGCAAGGTTGGCCTCGGATTCACGAACCTATATCATTTATATATATATTAACATATATAATCGTAATCGAACAAGTTTAGATAATATTATTAATTGTTGTTTCAGTAACTTGTATGTTTCATTGGTAACTATATTAACTATATTTATTTTATATACTTTAGATAAATAACTAGTATTTATTATGAAAATATTAATGTTGTTATGCGATATGTTTTAAATATATTCTTATATAGCTATTTGGTAGAATAATATCAATAATAATAAATAAAAATTTGTATTTTTTTATGATAATAATAATAATAATACTAAAAGTAATTAGATTTAGTAATGGTACTGCTATTAATAGTTTTGATAATAATACTAATAATAAAAGTAATGTTAGTAATAATAATAATTTTTAATAAAAAGATAATAATGATAAGATAAAAATGTTAGTTTTCATAAAAATAATATTTTAAATAATAATGGTACTTTTAATAAAAATGATTATTCTAATAGAAATTTTAATAGTCATATTAATAATAATACTATATATTTTAATAATAATAATAATGATAATAATATTAATTATACTAATAATCTTATTTTTATTATTGGTAATAATAATAATTACTTAATAACAATCAATAATAAATAATAATAATAATAATAATAATAATAATAATAATAATAATAATAATAATAATAATAATAATAATAATAATAACAATAAAAATTAATAATGAAATAATAATAATAATAATAAGAGTATTAGTAATAACTACCTCAAAGGAGTAGCCCTTAAAAAAATGCTCAAGTTCGGGTTTGAACCCGCGACAACGAGACCTCTCGCTTAACAACCACCCTCTACACCATTGCTCTGTCAACTACTTTATGTTAAAATTATCGGATTAAAACTATATACCTAATTTATCTCTTTGTTTTTCTTCTTCTTCTACAATTATCATCCTAATAACCATAACCATTAACATTCGTTTTCATTTATATATCATCATCAATACCGTCTCACTATCATTTTCATCTGTTATCATCATTAGAAAAAAAAATTACCACCATCATTTCATTGTATTTACTTCGTTTTCATCATAGCTCATCGTCAAACAGTAACAACTGTAGCATGAGTGTTACGATCATCATCTTCATTTATATTCTCCATCTCCTTCGGTTCTTCTTGGGGTTCGTTCGAAACAAACAAAACATAAGTAAGAGTTAAATTACCGAATGGTTTCTTGAGTTGGTTCTTGGCCCATTAAAAGTCCAAACGATCAAAAGGCCCAACTATCCAATGATTTAGCCCAAGTTATCTAGATGGGTGAGTGTGATGATGGCCTGTTTGGTTAATAAGTGGAGTTGGCCGACAAAAAGAAGAAAACAGAAACGTAGTAGTTAAACAACATTCGCGTTTTTCTCTTAACATCACTATCATCAATATGCATCACCTTCTTTATCTTTCATTATAGTGTACTCATCATTATTATGAACAGAAGCATTTTTTTTTTGTGGATTTTGTTGAATGGGTTTCGAAATAAAAAAATATATATGGCAGCGTAACAGTAACCAGAGTTCGAATGACTATTCATTGTCTTCTTAAAATGGGATTCGTGTTTGAGAGAAAAATACAATAGTAGCTAAACATATATGTTAATGAGAAACAGCTGAAATAGAAAAAGGAAATAAATGGAGCAATAAAAAAATGGTGTTGGCTTTGGTTGTGGCGATTGAGATGGTTTGCGAAAACAGGAACACAAAGTGGCTCATGGTGGTCGAGAGGTGATTCGAAGGCGGAGATGATGAAGTGGTGATGATGGGTTTCACGATGGTGGTCATCGATGAAGGTGAGGTTTCGGGTGATGATAACCGATGGTGGTGGCGTAGGAATCAAAAGTAGCAACCCATGTTGGTTTCGATGATTCAGATGAACACGAAGAAGGTGGTTGTGATTGTCGCGAGAAAGGAAAATAAATGTCACGGTGGTTGTGACCGGTGGTGATTGGTGGGAAGTGGTGGAGGCGATGGATGATAGTTGTTTGATCGAAGAGATAGAAGAACGAAATAAGGTATTTAGTAGGTGATGATGGCTTCGATGATAGTATGCATATATGTATATATATAAAGAGAAAGTGGTGGGTGTATAGTGACTTCGGTGATAGTGGCGGTGGTGATGGGTGGCCACCGGTGAAGGTGATGATGGTTGATCGAAGTTGTCGATGGTAAGGCTGTGAAGATGTTGTTATTCTTAGTGTGTATATCATATATATATTTATAGATACAGATGTATGAGATATAATATTGATCATAATTAATAATAATAATATAATAATAATTAATATATAATTTAATCATACTCATGTGGTGAATGAGATATGAATTGGTAATAAATAGAGTACGCAGCAGCCTCAGTTTGATTTTATGTGCCAACAGTTTTCACGGGTAATATTTCGTACTCCGTTGTTAATCAGTGGCGGATAAAAAAAGTACTCCAAAAAATCCCAAATTTTTAAATTAAATATATTTATTTATTTTGATCATTAAATGTTTGAAACCTGATCAAAAGGGTGCGTCTAATATTTATTTTTAGTTCCAATTAATATGTATGGAGTATTATAATTTAAACTAAAAAGATAAAAATATTTCTATCTAAACTAAAATCTTCGTAATCAATTTACGATTCAACTTTCATTTTAAATCTTCATAATTTCGTATTAGATCTATATGAACACTAACGATACGTTAACCGAGTATCACAATGTATTCAATAAACTTTTAAATCTATATACAGATTCATTTTAATAAATTTTATTATATCTTATATTATTTTATTTTACAAAATTAATTCTAATAACTAAATAATATTATATTTCAAATTATATTTCGAATTAATATATATATATATATATATATATTTATATTTTTAAATATATATGTATCTATTTACAAATAGTTGTTCGTGAATCGTCGAGAACAGTGGAAGGGTAATTACATAAATGAAAATAGTTCAAAATTTTTGAGACGCAACATAATAGACTTTTGCTTATCATGTCGAAATCATAATAAGATAAGGTTTAAATTTGGTCAGAAATTTCTGGGCCGTCACAAATCTCAAAAGGCTTTACTGGTTCAAAAGTTGACAACAGAAGAAGAGTCAGCTGAAGATGATGTGGATAGCGGTACTGGGTCTGAAGAAAGCAGTGATGATGAAGATGATGTGGAAGGTTTTGCTGAAGGTATGGCTTTGATGGCTAGGCAGTTCAAAAGGTTTAATCGTAATAGAACTAGCAAGTCATATAAAGGGAGTAAGAAACCAAGTACTAGGTATAGCAGCAAATCAATCAAGGGTCCTAAATCTGAGTGTTACAATTGTGGGAAGGTTGGACATTTTACTGCTGAATGCCTGTCCAGGAAACCTTCTGTCTTACATGCTAACTCTTTCTCAAAAGCTGACAAGTACAAGAACAAGTACAAAGCTATGAAAGCTCAGATGAAGGAAAGTGCAAAGGCTGATAAGAAGGGAAAGAAGCCAGAAAAGGTTCTAGTTGCTGAGCATCATGATTGGGATGAAACCAGCTCTTCTTCATCTTCTGACAGTGATACTGATGATGATGGTGCTGGTTATGTTTCTGGTAAAAAGCTGTGTTTGATGGCCAAGGAGGTCAAGGAGTCTGATGAGGATGATAATGGTAGTACATTTATGGCTGATATGAGGGAAGCTGATCTGAAAAAGGATTCACCTCAATGGAAATTCGAGATGATGTATAAGGTTGATAATTTTCGAACTTATACTGATGATGAAAAAGCTGAAATGTTTGACTAACTCAGAGTTGATCTATGCAGAGGCAGTAAACGTGAAGAAGTTTTAAAATCTGATAACAAATCTTTAAATGAAAAACTTAAAGGCAAAAACGATGAAATTAAAATCTTGAAAGATAAAATTTCAAAACTTGAAAAACAAAATTTTGCTTTAAAGTCTCTTCACGTTGAGGCAGCAGAGGTCAACAACTAGCTAAATGATCTCAAAAAGATTGTTGCTTCCTGGTGTACATCTGCTCAACGCACAGCAAAATGTGTGAATGAGCAGGTGCCTGCCCAAGTTGAAACATTCTTTGCTGGTGACTATGCTGCTGCTGCTGCTCTTGCAGAAGTTACTTACATGGACCCCATTCTCAAAAATAATCTTGAAGCTGTCTTGCTAAATACTTTTGCCAAGATAGTTAAGGGTAAAAAGGTCTTAACAAATAAGTTTGTCAGACCTACAGAGACCCCACCACCGTCCATGAAAGAAATCTTGGAGGCTGAAGTAAAAGCCAAGGAAATAAGTACTTCAATTGATGAAACTACTGATCCCTCAAGCATTTACTACATGACTCCAAAGGAAAGACGCATTAAAATGGAAATCACTGAAAATAACCAAAGAAAGTCAAAAACAATTGATTCCCCTTCATGTTCAAATTTCACCAATGCTGAGCCAGCTGATGAAAATTGTACTGGTCAACCAGTAGCTGCTGACAAGCCAGCAAAACGCAATACTGGCAAGTCAAAGGCAGCAATCAAGATTCACACGAATCATCCGGCATCAGCTGACGGGTCAGTAACTTCCTACACTGGCTCGTCGAACAACAAAGGGAAAGCAGTATACCATGATTATGGTGCTAGTTCCAAAAAGAAAGCTGTTTTTAAGGGAAAAGCTAAAGTGAACCAAATTGTGGAATCATGTGCTGAGTCATCTATCACTGAGATAATGACTGTCAAGCTTGACCAGCTCATTGCTACCATATCTGAAGGTAGACCCGATCTTACTGCATCCATTTACTCAGTGTATGACCAGTCACCGATACCAAATGTGATAAAATGCTATAAGTGTGGCAGCAAGTTTCACTTAGCCAACCGGTGTACTCTAACCCTAACCCCATCTGCTGCTGCCTCTTCAAGAAAACCAGCAGACAGGAAGAGATCATCAAAGATGACCCTTCCAGAACCCATACTTTGATGGGTTCCCAAAAAGAATTAATCTCTTAGCTACCGTGCAGGGCATTCAAAACAAGCAAATCTGGTATCTCGATAGTGGTTGTTCGAGACATATGACCGGATGTAAGTCCCAGCTGATGGACTATCAAGAAAAGGATGGTCTAGTTGTATCATATAGAGATAATTCGTTGGGTTACACAAAGGGTTTTGGTACTTTAACAAATGGGAATGTTACATTTTCAAATGTAGCATATGTCATTGGGATTAAACATAATCTACTCAGCATAAGCCAACTGACAATGAAAGTAAGATAGTCCAGTTCAGAAGGAAGATTGGCACTATTTTTGATAAGACAGGGAAACCACTTCTCACAGCAAAAAGACATGAGAACATGTATCAAATTGACATGAACACAGCAGTCACAACAACTGATACTTGTTTTTATTTAACGGCAGCAGATAACCTTAAGTGGTTATGGCACAAGAGACTCTCACATCTCAACTTCAAAGACATTCATCAGTTATCTAGTAAAAGCTTGGTGTCTGGGCTACCCACAATGTCTTATGTGAAGGACAGATTGTGTCCTGGTTGTGAAAAAAGGAAGCATCACCATGCCTCATTCAAGTCAAAGCAGATTTCATCTGTTGAGAAACCATTTCACCTACTTCATATGGTTCTTTTTGGTCCTGTTAATATAGCCAGCTGTAGTGGGAAGAAGTATACACTGGTGATTGTTGATGAATATTCCAGATACACTTGGGTATTCTTTTTGAAGCAAAAGAGTGAAGCTGCTGATGAAATCATCAATTTTATCAAAAGAATGGAACTACTGAATGGGCAACTGGTGAAGAAACTTAGAAGTGATCATGGTACAGAATTCAGAAATGCTACTTTGGAAGAATTTTGTGCTGACAAAGGTATTTCACAGAAATTTTCTGCTATGAGAACACCTCAACAGAATGATGTTGCAGAAAGAAGAAATATAACTCTCATTGAAGCAGCAAGATCTATGTTGGCTGAGTCTGGGCTGAAAAATTCATATTGGGCAGAATCTGTGAACACTGCATGTTTTACCCAGAATAGATCTTTAATAGTGAAAAGACATCAGAAAACTGCTTATGAAGTTCTCAAAGGCAGAAGACCCTCAATTTCATTTCTTCATGTATTTGGCACTCCATGTTTCATTCTAAACAATATGGATCAGCTAGGCAAGTTTGATGCTAAGGCTGATAAAGGTATATTTTTAGGATATTCCAACATGTCAAAGGCATACAGGGTCTTCAATAAAAGAAGGGGCTGTTTTGAAGAATTCATTAATGTTACATTTGATGAAACTGCCCCTACTTCATCTTCTGGTCAAGAAGATGAGGATTTACTGTTTGAAGAGCCTACTCAGCAAGCTCTTGATGATGAAGAAGAACCAGCAGCAAATCCCTCTCTAATCCAAGTTGCTGGGTTCTCTGATGATGAGATGGAACACTCTGTTCCATCTGTGTCTAAACCAGGTGGACCTACTGGCTCTACTGAGGTTTTACAACTTGAGTATAGGTCTACTGGTTCTGAAGGATCTCAAGCTGGTACTGGTTACACTCATAATGAACAGCTGTCTCCCACTGATGCTCATTCCTCTGAGCCAGCTTATGATCAAGATGCTGTGTGTTCCACAACAAGCTCACCTGTTCATAACACTAGATGGACAAAGGAGCATCCAATTGAACAAGTTATTGGTAATCTGGCAAGCGGTGTTAAAATAAGAAGACATGCAACCAGCAACTTTTGTATGCATGTAAACTTTGTGTCTACCATTGAACCTACATGTCCTGATGAAGCAATCAAAGATCCAAGCTGGGCAGGAGCTATGCAAGAAGAGATCTCCCAGTTTGATAGGAATAAGGTTTGGACATTGGTACCTAAACCTAATGATGAAACTGGAAAGATCATTGGTACCAAGTGGGTTTTCAAAAACAAGATGGATGAAGATGGGATTGTGATCAGAAACAAAGCTAGATTGGTAGCTCAAGGTTTCAAACAGGAAGAAGGATTGGATTATAGAGAGACATATGCACCAGTGGCTAGGATGGAAGCTATCAGATTGTTCTTGGCATATGCTAATAAGATGAACTTTAGGGTATTCCAGATGGATGTTACATCTGCATTTCTAAATGGGAAGCTGCAAGAAGAAATTTATGTCAAACAGCCTCCTGGTTTTGTAAGCAGTAAATATCCATACCATGTCTACAAGCTAGACAAAGCTCTTTATGGCCTCAAACAGGCACCAAGAGCATGGTATGAGACACTTCATGTGTATCTCACTGGTATAGGTTTTAAAGTTGAAACAATTGATACCACTCTATTCTCAAAGGAGATAGATGGTGATCTCCTGCTGGTACAGATATATGTGGATGATATTATTTATGGTTCTAAAAATGAGAAACATTGTCAAGATTTTTCAAAACTTATGTCTAAGACATAAGAAATGAGTTTACAAAGAGATCTGCAATACTTTCTTGGGTTATAGATTAAACAACATGATGATGGAATTTTTATAAGTCAAGATAAATATATCAAAGATATATTAAAGAAATTTGGTCTGACCTGTTTAAAAGATATAGGGACCCCAATGGCAGCATCCATTAAAATAGATGCTGATCCCAATGGTGAACCAGTTAATATAACTGAATATAGAGGTATGATTGGATTCCTACTTTATCTTACAGCCATCAGACAAGATATTATGTTTGCCGCATGTCTCTGTGCCAGATATCAAGCTGATCCTAAAGAGTCACACTTGTTAGCAGTAAAAAGGATATTTAGGTATCTGAAAGGTACTGCTAAATGCGGTATTTGGTATCCCAAAGACCAGGATTTTGAGCTAATTGGGTATTCAGATGTTGACTTTGCAGGGTGTAAAAGAGACATGAAAAGTACTACTGGTGGTTGCCAGTTACTGGGTGGTAGGCTAGTCAGCTGGACGAGCAAAAAGCAAAATATTGTGTCCACATCTACTGCTGAGGCAGAATATGTTTCTGCTGGTAGTTGTACTGCTCAAGTACTATGGATGCAAAGCCAACTGAAGGACTATGGTGTTCATGTTACAAAAACTCCAATCTACTGTGACAACATAAGTGCTATTGCTATTACCAACAATCCTGTGATGCATTCTAGAACAAAGCACATTGACGTTCGATATCATTTCATAAGGGATCATGTTCAGAAAGGAGATGTGGAGCTACATTTTATTTCAACAGACCAGCAGTTAGCAGATCTCTTCACAAAGCCCTTAGATGAGAAACGTTTTAACTATCTCATCTCTGAGCTGGGTATGCTTGAACTTTAAAATAAAAGGTAAATTTGTTGGTGTGCTGGCTCCACAACATGTAGGGCAAACCAGTAAGTCACAAATTCTTTCACTTACTGCCTACATGTCAAACAGTTAGCACATCAAGGTCTTTTATATCATGGTTATTCAATGTTCAAAACGAAATAATAAATAGCTCACAATGCTTAAATGATACCTTAAATCTGAAACTCATTTACTCCCAATGATTTAAAATTAAATTCATTACATATTAAATGTCACAAGAATTTTTGTATTTAATACAAAATTTATTTTATAGTTTTTAACTTCATTTTTGAATTGAAAACTGCTGCATTTAATGCTTAATGAGAGGTATGAGTGTTTAAGCCGATTATACATCATGTCAACAGTCTGTGTCCCCTTGAAAACGTGCCAGTCTATCACATTTGCCCACGCGCCTGCAGATGACAATTGTCATTTTCTCTCTCCTGCACTTTTTTCACCAATCCGAAAGGTTAAATAAGGGGATCCTTTTCACATAATAACCTTCGGTTATTAACTTTTTGAT
Organism: Rutidosis leptorrhynchoides; assembly: GCF_046630445.1. Taxonomy (NCBI): domain Eukaryota; kingdom Viridiplantae; phylum Streptophyta; class Magnoliopsida; order Asterales; family Asteraceae; genus Rutidosis; species Rutidosis leptorrhynchoides. The sequence goes on along the minus strand of NC_092339.1, from coordinate 24,955,930 downwards.
TTACCTTTCCAAAACACACTCTTCTCTCTAAATTCACAAATCTTCAAATCTTTCATACATCCACCTTCAACGATTTCATCAATGGCAGAACAACAACACCAATCATCACCTGTTGAGAATCAGCCAGAGGAACAACAACAGCAACAACCCCATGTGGAACCACAACAACCGAAACAACATCTACGGCCGGTTATAGAGGAACAAGTTGTACAGGGTCCTCTGTTTAACCTGCACCCCAACCTTGTTAGGGCTGCAAATGCTCCAGAACACACAACCATTCGCCTATCGAGAGGCAATGCTGCTCATGCCCTGTCCATTCCTAAATCCAAAGCCAACATGGGCTACGAAATGTTAATAGATTATATACGGCAATCACCTCTGGCTAGAGCTATTGCAGGTGTACCTTCACATTTATATCCAGCCTGCCTAGCCAGATTCTGGTATACTACCACCATGCCCACCACTCCACAGAACGTTCCATGTATTCGCGGCATGGTGACTGAAACCCTAACCTGCTCCATCACTGCTGACGCCATCCGACGTGCTCTTCAATTACCAGGTGGTCCATTTGTTAATTCACCAACCAATGATGAGTTTAGAAGGGAGGTATTGGAAATTATTGGGTTCACTCAACCAGTAGCTCATACGCCATTAAGGAAGCATATGCCACCTCTATAGTATTATTTCTTTGGGTTGCTGACTCAGTGTATCAGCTAGAAGTCTGGAAGTTTTGATCAGTGCTCAGATTTTGAGATGAAGATTGGTCACGGGATGCTGTTTAACCGTAATATTGATTATGCCAGTGAAATTTATTTGAGGCTAAGGGATATGGTGCTTGCACCCAAACGAACACATCTAATCCCCTTTCCAAGGTTCTTGAGCCTTGTTTTTGAAAATGAGCTGGGTGAAGCTTACCAGCAGATTGCTGATGAATCATTCGACCTGCCTCCAAAACAAGGGGAATACCAAAAGATGATCCTGCTGCTCCATATACTGGTTTAACACCAGGCATGCTCGAGTATCTTGCTGCTCGGGGTGGAGTAAACCAAACGACTGCCTCTGGTGTTGCACCAGCTGAGGGGGAGGGACCTCAGTGAACACCAGCTGTAAAAAGGAAGAAGCCAGCTACCTCAACTAGTACAGCCACCGTCACACATACTGGTAAAGTAGTAGTTGTATTAGAATCTAGTGCTCTCTGATAATAAAGAACAGCCCTAGTCTTATATACTGACTACCCACTTCTAGTATTGGAATCCATTGCTTAACTATTTCTTGGTAACAGGCAAATCCAAATGAGCTAAAGCTGGCTCCAAGCACACCACATGAGGGATTGCCCCAGTCTCAACTGCTGCTTCTGAAAAGAAAGCTGCTATGGAACCTGGTGCGTCTCTAGACCAAACAGCAGAAATCTCTAAATTAATTAAAAATCTTTTAACTGCTGACTTGAAAAATAAAAATGGAGTTAAAGGTATAACCTTGGCTCCCAAGATGACTGGTTTTAAAACTAGTGTTAAGAAGAGTAGCAACCCATACTCTTCTAACCAGGCACTTCCATATTTTTCTAAATTGAACATCATGCAATATCCTCTGCTGACAGTACAACCAGCAGAGAACATAAATGACCCCCAAAGCAGTCTTGAGCTGGTTCCTCATCGTGTTGAATCAGCTCCGGCCACTGCACAGCCTAAATGTTACTTGGATCATGTTAAGAGTCTCACTCCTACATCATTACCAGCTAAAACTCTTACACTATCTAGGTCAACATGTGTTGGCAATGAGTCAGCAGAGTCACAGCTGTACTTACAGACACCTAACTCTGTCTCAATTGAAGGGCTAACTAAATCACCAGTCTGTCCCTAGAGACCTACAACAGATGCAATTGTTGAGTCAAATTTATTTGGTTCTACAGTTATTAACATAAAATGTTCTTTTGTTTTAGTTCTTAGCAGGGTAGATGAACAGGCAGAGGGGGAGCAAGAAAAGGATGCAATTGTTTCTACTGATGAGCTCTTCGTTTCTGCTACTGGTGTTGGTGCTACTGATTTGTCTACTGGTGGTACTGATACTTGTACTGTTGTATCTACTGCTGCTGGCTCTACTGGAGACAATGTGGCTGCTGGTTCCACTGTTCTTACTGCTAATGAGGAGCTAGCTACTGCTGATATTTTTGCTACTCCTCATACTATATCTGGTATTGCTACTTCAACCACTAATTCTGAAGTGGTTGAGGAGATGATACTGGAACCTCCTCATGTACTTGAAAAGGTCATTGATAATATTGTTAAGGAGGTTCTTGATTTTGATGCTGCTTCCACTACCACTGTTACTCCAACTGCTACTATTACTGAAGTGGTTACTGGTAGTGGCTCACATGATGATGATGACTCTTCCTGGCCTTCATTTCTTCAGGATGTTGGCTATGTTCCAAAAGAGCCACCGATGGATACTGCTGCTTCTGCTACTGTTATTCCATCTTCTGAGCAGTCATCCGCTACTATTACTGATTCTACGGAACCCATTTTGGATGCTGGTACCTCTGCTACTGCCACTAGTGATTCTTCTCAGGCTACTGCTTCTGTTGAGAAGAAATCATATGTGTGCCAGGTACTAGATCCTGATGAAGTTGTACCTAACTTCATCTATAGGGGAGCATCTATCACTCCCAGAGTTGCTTGCTGGTGGATCAGCTGACTATTGATCCTCAAACTGCCTTAGTGTCAGCCAGCAAATTACCTAGAGAAGAGCTGACTGAACTACTATCTCAACTTGATCGACCAGCAAGAGAAGAGGTATATGAGAGGTTGGCCATGTTACAACAAGTTAATGAGTAGCCATACTACCATTACTTTGGTATGGCTCCAGCTGCTTCTCCATGGTCTGGTACTTGGAGGCCTCTCAAGTTCATCATCGATCCTACTACTGGTAAGTGTGTGATGCAGAATGTCCATGATTCGCCAGTACCTTCTGATTCTTCAGGTTCTTCCTCATCATCTTCTTCATCTGATGGTGATGCTGATAAAGGTGCTGGTAAGGACAAGCCAGTCACTCATGATAATGTAACTGGCTCCAAAGACAAACCAGTGGATCTAACTGATGATGCTGATAATGATACTGACAAGGATACCAGTGGTTCTAAACCTTCAGGTGAAGGTAAAAATGATGGTGATCATGGTCATGAGTCAGATTCTGACCTTCCACCTCCACCACCCCACGGAGGTAGTCCCATTGTCGCTGCTAGTGATCGCCCCTCAACCAGCAGTTTTGATGCTAATGAGATGGCTGCCATCTCCACCCTGGCTGTCTATCGAATAGTAGCCAGGATCACACCAGATCTACAATGCACCATCCGCACTACTCTTGTTGATAGAATGACTGAAGCCATACGCAGAGCTGGGGAGGTTACAACTTCATCTATTGAAGTCCAGCTCAGACAAGTATATGCTTTTGCAGATCTTGCGGTGGAAGCCATTGTCAAACAACATGAGGAGGAGGAGGATCTCAAAAGGCGAATCATCTCTCACAATGAGTATGCTGATCGTATTGCCCGTCTTCAAGCTGATTTGGATGATGCTAATCTTTGACGACCCAGAAATTTCCGACCAAATTTAAACTTAATCTTAATATGAATTCGACATGATAAGCAAAGCCTATTAAACCGAGTCTCAAAATGTTAGAACTAATTTTCAAGAATGCATTTGACCTTGACTATTCCCGACGATTCACGAATAAATGTTGGTAAATATATTTGAATATATATATATATATATATATATATATATATATATATATATATATATATATATATATATATATATATATATATATATATATATAGGTAAGTGTATATATTAATTTGAATTAAATATGAAGAGTAATATAAAAAATAATTAAGAAAATATTAAAATAAATATATATATAAATATATATATATATTCGGTACACAATTAATATTAGGCATGTTGTAATATATACAAAATATATAGATGTTAAATATACAAATGTGTTATTATATAATATGAGTACTATTTAATTAATAATATGTAACATTAATAAATCAAAAATGACTACAAGTTAAAATATAGCTATTTCTTCATTATGACATAACTAATAGTAAAATTCAATTAGTATTATGATTATTATTTTTAAATCACCATTTTTATCATGAATAATACAAATAGTATTATCATTAGGAATAAAAGTATTACTACCAGTTTTATGGTTAATATCATTATTATTATTTATTAATATTATAGATACTATAAAAATATGTATTATTAATATTATTACTTTAATGATTTTAATATAATTATTATTATTATTGGTATTTTTATTAATATTATTATTATTATTATTACTAAGTACTTTTATTATTATTAATAATATTAAAGATATTATTATTATTAATTATTATTATTAATCATTATTATTAATTATATACAAATGCAGAATATAATCTAATCAGGAATCCTCTTTCAACTTTATATATATTTTTGTGTACGATCGATCCATTTCTTCACTTTTTGATTTTGTTTCTATCTTATAACCATATATGTAGTACGATTCTATTAAGACTTCATCATCTGCTTTTATTCTTGTTTTTGTTTCTTCTCCTTGTCTGATTTAATGGCTGCCGACAGTGTTGCAAAAAACCCGATTACTCGCCGATTAATCACCGATTAATCATTTTTAAGAGCAATCCATTTCGATTATCAAAAATCCGTTTAATTAAATGGTCAACGTCATTTGATGGGTCAAAATCGAATTTGTTAATCAAAGTTGGTCAAAGTTAAAAATGGTTAACATTTTAACATGAATTTATACTAGAACTTTATAGTTTTTGAGCAAAATAGATAATTTTAGACAATTACGTTAGAGTTTATTTTTATATTTATCTTTTTTTTCTATATTTATACATATAATTTTTAAAATTTAGTATTTAAATGTATACAGTACAATCCGATTAATCCCCGATTAATCTTCGAATTACCGATTAATCTTTTTAAAGTCCTGACCGATTAATCCCCGAATAGCGAATTTTGCAACCTTGGCTGCCGATACCTCTTTCTTTTTAAAAACCAACGATTTTCTCATTATTGTGGATGGAACCATTCAATTCTTCATGTCCAATATAATTTATAACTGTCTGTAATTGCTAAAGGATGTTAAAGAATTTTTTTTATACAGCTCGCATTCTCTGTTTAAAACATTCGAAATCAAAAAATTCAAATACGAATGAAATTTTAAAATCTAAAAGTGTAGTTTTGTTAAGAATATAACAAGTGATCTTTCTACAAAAATTAGTGTTTCAATTCATCAATTTGAGCTTCAATTTTCGAGTCAAACATAATTCCTAAAAAGTCAAACATTCTGTTCTTGATAAAAATTCGAGTTCGTTTTTACTTTTTAAGTTCAATTGACGATCCAGAAAGATTCTAGGATTGATTTAGAATGTATTTTATTCAGGAAGTTTAGTCTAAAACATCTTTAATCGAAAAATCACGAATTAAGTTTATTTATTTTTTTTTTTGCAAAATAACAGGCCTGTTCTTATTTTTTTTGCTTGATTTGTTTTATATAGATACAAATTAGTATCAATGGTTATGTATAATCCTAATAATTTAATTAACTTGAATGAATGAATTGAAATGGGTACAATTTTCTGGCCGACTAACTATAGAAGAAGAATATGAAGTGGGAATAATAAATAACACGGGTTATAATTATTACTTGGGGGATAAAATCAGAAAAGACAGAATTAGAGGGGTGGCGTGAGGGTTGAGTTGATTAACGAGAGGTCTCGGGTTCGATCCCTGCTTGGTGCAATTTTTTTAAAATGAGCTTCAAAGGTAGTTTTACATATTAAAATTCATTATTATTATTATTATTTATTATTATTATTACTATACTAATTATTCTTGTTATTGTTATTAGTATTATTACTATTAAGATCATCATTAATATAATTATCAATATAGTTATTATTAGTAACATAACTATTATTATATCTATAAATATAAGCATTATGATAAAATTATGATTATAAATACAAGTATGAAGATTACTATTATATATCACTAAAAGTTGTATTTTATTATTATTATGATTATGAATACTATTAGTATTATCATTATGTATTATTATTATTATCATTGTTATTAATATTAACTAGATTAATGTAAGTATTATTATTCAAAATAATTATAACTATGAAAATGAAAGTTCTAACGACGTTGTTAAGATTATAAGTATATAATAACAAATTATTCTTAGAAATACTCATATATAACAATTTAGGTATTTATAATATAAGACTAAGCAGATATACATATATATATTAATATAACGGTAAAATAATAGTTATTTTGAATGTATATACAAATTAAAAATATATATTATTAACATAAAAATGGTGTAACCAATAAATTTGTATATATATCCATTCAATTATGATTACATGTATTAATAAATATACAAATGATATAGATTCGTGAATTTGAGGCCAACCCTACATTATTCAATATAGTCATATGTATTTTTACTACAAAATACATTAGGTGAGTTTCATTTGCTCCCTTTTTAATTGCTTTTGCAATATATATATTTTTGGGCTGAGAATACATGCGCTGCTTTTATAAATGCTTTACGAAATAGAGACAAGTGATTAAAAATGATATTCTGCGGATTGATGTGCTAGGTAATTTAGTTACATGTTATAAGAGCATGTAAGCGCGAATCCTAAAGATAGATCTATTGGGCTTAACACCCCCATCCTGTAGGCTGCACTAGACATAAGAGCTAGTGGGCGGATGTTTAGTACTTCGAGGATTATTTATACACTTGCGAGTGTACGTATCCATATTTGCGAAGATGATTTATTATATTATTGTTAAGGTTGGTTACTGAGGCCTCAACATAAGCAGAACGGTTTTATACACTTGCGAGTGTACATATATTTATAAACAGAAATCTTGTGGTCTATTAATATATTGAAATGATTGTTATGATAAACCTATGAACTCACCAACCTTTTGGTTGACACTTGAAAGCATGTTTATTCTTAGGTATGAAAGAAACTTTCCGCTTTGCATTTGTTCATATTAAAGATATTACTTGGAGTCATTCATAGCATATTTAGATCAGTACCTCGCAATGGGGCCAGATGTTGAAGACTTCGTCCAGGTGGATTAGGATGGTCATCACAGTTGGTATCAGAGCGTTGGTCCTAGCGAACCAGGTCTTGCATTAGTGTGTCTACCTGATAGTTGTTAGGATGCATTAGCGAGTCTGGACTTCGACCTTAGCTGCATATTATAAGTATTGATTATCATTCCTTGTGGAAAATTATCTGCTTATCATTCCTAAGTCTAGACACGCCTTATTGCCTTTATTGCATAGATAGTGTATAGACAAATTCATATCTAAGCGTATCTATTACGGTAAACTTTGCCTGATATCTCCCGTAAATTTCTCCGTAATTTAAGGGATCCTGGTACTATATATATCTATGCATATTATGCATTGAGAATACCATCCAACTATCATTTACTGTCACTAAGCTTTTCATACCAAAAATCTTTTCTGTGATCGCGTACGATGGCCTCTACGAATCAACCAAGTTCCTCTGACTCAGAAGACAGCGTGACGGGTGTGTACCAACCGATCAACTACCGTAATTTCTTTAGAAAGCGGGGATGGGTTCGCGAAATACTTACCCTATGGAGAAATGAAGAAGGTACTCCATATCACGAGCCGAACTTACCACCTAACGTCGGAGTGCTCGATCCGCTTACCGGCGAACCTATTCGCAATACCGTTTTCACTCTTTTCGCACGGATTTTCCACCTCGAAGGTCGTCTCGATGTCGTTAAAGATAGTATTCATCCTCTACTCCTGAATTCTAATCAGATAGGATTATTAGAAGAAGTTAAAAGACTTCGAAATAAATATCAAGAATTGACAAACCTTACGGAAGAATGGGTAGAACTAATTCATAGACTCGAGCATAAAGTAGAAACCCTGGAGGTGACGGTGTTCGATTTGGAAGCTAGGCTCGCATCTACTACGCAGGTACCACAAGCAGTACCAACACCAACAGCAACACCACCCGCACCAGCATCATTTCCATCACCACAAGCTCCGTAAGCACCACAGACACCGAAGAGTACCGAGAATGATGAATTATGAAATATTAATTCATTACTTTATGTTCACGATTAAAGGATATATGTATATATTTATGTATATCTCGAGACCGTAATAAAAATTCTTTTCATATTAACTATGACGTGTGAATTTTTAACGGGTAGGTAATACCCGAGAAAGATAAAAGAAGCTTTAAAGGGCTTCTATCATAATTAATTCACATATGTTATCATTCACATCTTTCATCAATGATTTAACAATCGATATCTATAAATCCATGATTACATCTGAAGAAAATATATATATATATATATATATATATATATATATATATATATATATATATATATATATATATATATATATATATATATATATATATATATATATATATATATATATATATATGTTTTCATAAAGATTGTAATTAAAAATTCTTTTGTACAAACTGTTAATCGTGAAAATATTTTAACGGGTAGGTAATACCCGAGGAATATTTAGATTTTACATTAATAAGTTACACTGTACATTCTTTCAAATCTGATTCAACAGTCATTTACTATCCTATTTACAACCACCGATATACATATCCGTTCACCGCAAAATAACCATTTTCATTCGATTTCATATTTGGATTTTGATCTACCAGAATTCAACAAGTGGCATAATGAAGAAAACATTTGACAAAATAAAATTTGTTAGAAACAAACAATTTAATTATGAGAAGAATTTTGATAAGAATCCACGCTAACTGTTCCTAGCTAACTGATTAATTCCATATTACATTTTATTTATCGCAATTTGTTTATCGCAATTTAATTATCGCAATTTTATTTATCGTCATTTAATTTCTGTTATTTACTTTACGCACTTTATTTATCGTCATTTAATTTCTGTTATTTATTTTACGCACTTTAAATATCGAGACACGTATACAAGGTTTTGACATATCATATCGACGCATCTATATATATTATTTGGAATAACCATAGACACTCTATATGCAGTAATGCGAGAGTTAGCTATACAGGGTTGAGGTTGATTCTACAATAATATATATAGTTTGAGTTGTGATCGAGTCTGAGACATGTACACGGGTCACGATACGTATTAATTAATTCGAATATTATATATGAATTATTGAATTGTTAACTGTGGACTATCGACTGTGGACTAATAATGTTGGATAATTAAAATGAATTAAAATATTGATTATAACATATGAAACTAAACAATTCTTCAAGATTGCCACTTAATTTCATCTTAAACCTCAATTGTATCTTAACGATTACAATCTGCGTTCAAACCTATCATGATTATTGAAAACACCTCGATTGAGAGAATGAACCAACCGCATTTCATCTACGAAAGGAAAGATTTATGCATATAGTTATGCACCTGAAAAACTCTCGGAAACTGAGTAAACGTTTAACACATAGCTGTGCTAATTCCTTTAGTGTTATTATTACCCAAAATAACTTTGCAGTTCTTTTTCAAAATAACCAATTTTATCACAGCTCCAGCAAGACAGCTTCGACTTTTCACTCAAAACGACCTTATTATAACTTTGATATATATGCGTGCTCTTTTATTGTACCTGGGAACCTTTTATATTCTACCATATTATCATCAGCATTTAATCATCTAAAAACACAATTCTCTTGAAACCACCTCGGATTTATAACCATTGATTCAGATATGGTAGCATTAAATGCAGAGAAAACAGCAAAATCATAGATGGTCTAAAAAGCCAAAAGTTTGATAATAAGAATGGAATGTTGGGAACGCTCGATAGAAAATTTAGTACTGAAAAATAGATTGAGCTAACCGTGAAGGAGAACAAGGACAAAGACAAGGACCAAACCCTATATTCAAAGAATCTAGATAATTCTGAATCCGCCGAAATCTTTAGAGAATATCTTGTTCTGAAGTCATGTTAAAATCTTGGGGAAAATTTTTCTTCATAAACCTTCGAACTTAGAAATCCCAAAATATCATCATAAATATCTTCGATATTTCTGAGGATATTTTCATAAATATTCTTGTCCGAAATTATCTACCTCTTCGTGTTTTCTGTATTCCATTATACTGGAAACTTCTGTAAAATCTAAGTATAAATTATGAATGAATTGTGGAGAAATGTAGGGAATTGAAGCATGAGTTAGTATAATATAATGGCGCTTGGCCAACATGATTATATTACAGTAAGTCATGCCGAGTTTCTAATAGAACATGATGATTCACAGACCATAACGTCATCATGTGTCATGTTACATAACTCTTTCATTCTGCTTAACTTCTAAACATATCAAGAAAATATATTCTTGATAGTTCTACTCTCAGTGATTCTGGTAATTTGACAAATCAAATCGTGCTATTACGTTCTTTCTTGCTTAGAACATTAAGTTCATTCGAAACTCCATACTTATGAATTCTGGACCGTTACTTGCTTCACTAGAGGTCGAGAAGAGAATAAAAAGGCAAAGAGCTCTGAAACATAAGGGAAGATATAAAACTCGACAACAACACAGAAATTACAAACCGTGTACATCAATGCGTATAGCCGTATAAAGACACGGGAGAATTAAAAACACTATAACCCCAAGGGCAAAGTAGAAGAAAGCAGATTCCTCCGGTGGTAGATGAAAAAGGAGGAAAACAGAAGTGATTGACAGAAGAAGGACAAGGATTAGAACCGGATTAAGCATTTTTACAATCTTTTGGATATATGAATTGAGAAAGAAAGTATAGGAATGGTGAGAATAATGAAAAGGAAGAGTTTAATTTATAGAGGAAATATCAGACAGAGTAATCGAGGCAGATCACCGTATTTAATTATAGAGATCTTAATTTCTTTACTCGCCGAAGAATCAAATCTTTTAGATTTCGAAGATTTTCTTTATATCCCTTGAATTCCGAAATTCAACCAAGATAATGTCAAAAGTTAAGATACACCTTATTTTCTAAATTCAACCAGGACTAGTCAAAAGTTATGATGAAACCGTCTTTATCATTTCACTATTTAGTGATGGCTTCACTCGTACTCTACGAATAATCGAATTGTCTTATTCAAATTACCTTATGGTAATAAAACTCTATTTATCAACTCATATATGCCATCAAAACATTTTTATTGTTAGCCATGACGACCTCACTCAAATTTCAGGACGAAATTTCTTTAACGGGTAGGTACTGTGATGACCCGGAAATTTTCGACCAAATTTAAACTTAATCTTAATATGAATTCAACATGATAAGCGAGTCTCAAAATGTTAGAACTAATTTTCAAGAATGCATTTGACCTTGACTATTCCCGAAGATTCACGAATAAATGTTGGTAAATATATGTGAATATATATATATATATATATATATATATATATATATATATATATATATATATATATATATATATATATATAAGTGTATATATTAATTTGAATTAAATATGAAGAGTAATATACAAAATAATTAAGAAAATATTAAAATAAATATATATAAATATATATTCGGTACACAATTAATATTAGGCATGTTGTAATATATACAAAATATATAGATGTTAAGTATACAAATGTGTTATATAATATGAGTACTATTTAATTAATAATATGTAATATTAATAAATCAAAAATGACTACAAGTTAAAATATAGCTATTTCTTCATTATGACATAATTAATAGTAAAATTCAATTAGTATTATGATTATTATTTTTAAATCACCATTTTTATCATGAATAATACAAATATTATTATCATTAGGAATAAAAGTATTACTACCAGTTTTATGGTTAATATCATTATTATTATTTATTAATATTATAGATACTATAAAAATAAGTATTATTAATATTATTACTTTTATGATTTTAATATAATTATTATTATTATTGGTATTTTTATTAATATTATTATTATTATTATTACTAAGTACTTTTATTATTCTTAATAATATTAAAGATATTATTATTATTATTATTAATCATTATTATTAATTATATACAAATGCAGAATATAATCTAATCAGGAATCCTCTTTCAACTTTATATATATTTTTGTGTACGATCGATCACTTTCTTCACTTTTTGATTTTGTTTCTGTCTTATAACCATATCTGTAGTACGATTCTATTAAGACTTCATCATCTGCTTTTATTCTTGTTTTTGTTTCTTCTCCTTGTCTGATTTAATGGCTGCCGATACCTCTTTCTTTTTAAAAACCAACGATTTTCTCATTATTGTGGATGGAACCATTCAATTCTTCATGTCCAATATAATTTATAACTGTCTGTAATTGCTAAAGGATGTTAAAGAATTTTTTTTTATACAGCTCGCATTCTCTGTTTAAAACATTCAAAATCAAAAATTCAAATACGAATGAAATTTTAAAATCTAAAAAGTGCAGTTTTGTTAGGAATATAACAAGTGATCTTTCTGCAAAAATTAGTGTTTCAATTCATCAATTTGAGCTTCAATTTTCGAGTCAAACATAATTCCTAAAAAGTCAAACATTCTGTTCTTGATAAAAATTCGAGTTCGTTTTTACTTTTTAAGTTCAATTGACGATCCAGAAAGATTCTAGGATTGATTTAGAATGTATTTTATTCAGGAAGTTTAGTCTAAAACATCTTTAATCGAAAAATCACGAATTAAGTTTATTTATTTTTTTATTTTTTTTGCTTGATTCATTTTATATATATACAAATTAGTATCAATGGTTATGTATAATTCTAATAATTTAATTAACTTGAATGAATGAATTGAAATGGGTACGGTTTTCTGGCTGACTAACTATAGAAGAAGAAGATGAAGTGGGAATAATAAATAACACGGGTTATAATTATTACTTGGGGGATAAAATCAAAAAAGACAGAATTAGAGGGGTGGCGTGAGGGTTGAGTTGATTAACGAGAGGTCTCGGGTTCGATCCCTGCTTGGTGCAATTTTTTTAAAATGAGCTTCAAAGGTAGTTTTACATATTAAAATTCATTATTATTATTATTATTATTTATTATTATTATTACTATACTAATTATTCTTATTATTGTTATTAGTATTATTACTATTAAGATCATCATTAATATAATTATCAATATAGTTATTATTAGTAACATAACTATTATTATATCTATAAATATAAGCATTATGATAAAATTATGATTATAAATACAAGTATGAAGATTACTATTATATATCACTAAAAGTTGTATTTTATTATTATTATGATTATGAATACTATTAGTATTATCATTATGTATTATTATTATTATTATCATTGTTATTAATATTAACTAGATTAATGTAAGTATTATTATTCAAAATAATTATAACTATGAAAATGAAATTTCTAACGACGTTGTTAAAATTATAAGTATATAATAACAAATTATTCTTAGAAATACTCATATATAACAATTTAGGTATTTATAATATAACACTAAGCAGATATACATATATATATATATATATATATATATATATATATATATATATATATATATATATATATATATTGATATAACCGTAAAATAATTGTTATTTTGAATGTATATACAAATTAAAAATATATATTATTAACATAAAAATGGTGTAACCAATAAATTTGTATATATATCCATTCAATTATGATTACATGTATTAATAAATATACAAATGATATAGGTTCGTGAATCTGAGGTCAACCCTACATTATTCAATATAGTCATATGTATTTTTACTACAAAATACATTAGGTGAGTTTCATTTGCTCCCTTTTTAATTGCTTTTGCAATATATATTTTTGGGCTGAGAATACATGCGTTGCTTTTATAAATGCTTTACGAAATAGAGACAAGTGATTAAAAATGATATTCTGCGGATTGATGTGCTAGGTAATTTAGTTACATGTTATAAGAGCATGTAAGCGCAAATTCTAAAGATAGATCTATCGGGCTTAACACCCCCATCCTGTAGGCTGCACTAGACATAAGAGCTAGTGGGCGGATGTTTAGTACTTCGAGGATTATTTATACACTTGTGAGTGTACATATCCATCTTTGCGAAGATGACTTATTATATTATTGTTAAGGTTGGTTACTGAGGCCTCAACATAAGCAGAACGGTTTTATACACTTGCGAGTGTACATATATTTATAAACGGAAATCTTGTGGTCTATTAATATATTGAAATGATTGTTATGATAAACCTATGAACTCACCAACCTTTTGGTTGACACTTGAAAGCATGTTTATTCTCAGGTATGAAAGAAACTTTACGCTGTGCATTTGCTCATATTAAAGATATTACTTGGAGTCATTCATGGCATATTTAGGTCAGTACCTCGCAATGGGACCAGATGTTGAAGACTTCGTCCAGGTGGATTAGGACGGGTCATCACATAATCGCAGAATTCTTTTTCTTAATGAAGAAAATAGGGTATTGGAAGAGAGATTGGATTCGCAGGAACAGCAAATGGCTACTATGATTACTTCCTCAGCTTATATACAAATGATGGAGGTAATGCAATGAATGGCTGCTCTTCAAGCTGATGTTAGGGCTGATGTCCAACAAATGGCCATGGGTGTTGCTAGGAATGAAGTTCGATCTTCAAACCTCTGCCTCAGACAATATGGTGTAGATCCTGGTGCCCATCTATCTCCTGCTGATGCTGACTGGAACAGATTTCCTTATTCTGTTCCTGAGTCTGATAGTGACCTTGATGCACAAGTCTGCCCAGCTCCTGCTTCTGCCCCTGCTGATTACAAAAAGCAGGAGAAGAAGTCTAAAAAGCAATCTAAAAAGAGAAAACAATCTGAGGGGGAGCACGAGCATGAAAAGGCTCCAAAACAGCAAAGGAGGGATGGTGATGGTGGTGATGGTACTGGTCAAGGTTCTGGCACTACGCCCAACAACGCTCATACTGAAGCAGGTGTCTAGGCAGCTCGTGAATCTTAACCCAGTGCTTCTGCCACATCTATGGATGATATTGGTTCTGGCAGTAAGCCCAGTGATGTTTCTGAATTGGCTGTTGCTGAATCTTTTGTTGTCTCTCAAACTATTGAACGTAAAATGAAAAGAACTGGAGAGGCATCAAAAGAGATAGCAGGAACTAGATGCTGCTTTCAACGCTAAATTTGAGGCGTATGCTGCTCTGAAACAACATAAAATTGAGCATGTACGATCCCACAATCCTGAAAAGCGTGAAATTCATGATGAACTACTCAGCATTGAAGAACACAAAAGGACTGCTTTGAAAAGAAATGCTAAGTTCATGATCAAATATGATAGAAAGAAAGAAAAGTTGTATGCTGAGCGAGCAGACAGAATTAAGAAGATGACACCTGAACAGATGAGAGATTACTTAGCTTCTACTGAGTCAGGAGGAGTGAGAGCTAATGTATTCATGAAATGGCTAGATGCAATGTTAGAAACCAGCCATTCCTCTCGATCAACATCTTCTGCTTAGCCAGCTACACAACAACAGCCAGCATAAACTATAAACCTTAATGACGATGATACTCAGGGGGAGCACTTAGCAATTGTTCCTATCTGCCTCCACAAGAACCAGTATCAACACAAGAACCATCAGCTGAACCCATGCCAATCGACAAACAAAGGGTGAAATCTGCTCCTAGGGACAACCAGCCCCTAAGGAAAGGACCCCTATTTGAGGCAGCTGATGAAGATACTGTGGAAGTTATGCCAGCTGATACTAATTAGTCAGCTGGTACTGAAGACACAGCAAGGAGTGCTGTGATAGAAGACCCAGCCAGTAGTGTGCTGCTGGGTGGAACAAGTCTTGAAGACCCAGCCAAGGAGGCTGAGCTGGGTGTTAAACAAGATGCTGATACTGTTGATCCTGCTAATTTCATAGTCTGGGGCAGAGGAGATCATCTATTTGTTCGATCACCTATCTCTGCCCGGACTCTTGCCTATTTTAATAGGATACAGGATGAACGTATTGATCAGTTTTCAGTAAGTTCTTCTGGCATTGCAGAATCAATCATGTATCCTCCATCTTCCTCAAAATGTCATGATAAACACACAACTTGGGAAGATGATTCAGTTGCACGAGGTGAGCCAGATCTAAGAAGGATGAATCCAGATGAAAGAGAGGCTTACAGGCTGGAGATCACTGTACCTGAATTGCTTGAGCAAAGATAAACAGCTATTTCTGAAAGGATACGCCAAGTTAGATTGCTGCATCATCCACTTGATCAGCCATTCTATATCACTACCTTGACTTATGGCATTGAAATTGGTGTGTATCTAAATAACAGCGGTCAAAGGCTACATACTAATGAAGAGAAAGCTCAATTTCATGAGGCTCGGCAACTGGGTATGGATCTAAGGCAATATCTCGATGCTCTTAGAACTGTTGAGGGCAGGAAAATGATTGAAAAAGCAAAATCCCTGAACAGTACTGCCGATGATTATCTCTTGGGTCTAGAAGTTGAAAGGCGATGAAGGGAGGATGCTGATGCTGAACTTGCTGAGAGGTTGAGGCTTCAGGAAGAAGAAGCTAAGCTGGCTGCTGATAGAAAGCAAGAGGTTGAGTCCCTCAAGCTAGCCAAAGCTATTTTTAAGGAACAAGATAAAGCTCTTGATGAACTGGAAGCTGCTGAGAAAGCACCTGCTACTGCTCCTATAGAAATTAAATGAACAATAGAGCTATCTGATCACTATTATAGGCTCAAGTATGGTGATGTACTGACCAGGAGATCAAATCCCATCAAGATCATCAAAGTGCACAGAGGCACAAAAAGAGCTTTCAGTATCAGCAAGGAAGATAACATTCAAGAAAGGGTAGACTACACTGAATTGAGAACCTTCGGATTCAGTGAATGGATGGAGATATTGGAGTACTTCATTGGTAAGGCTAAAAGTGGTATTAAAGATACATTGAAGCCTGAACTCTAAGAGCTCTTCAACAAAGCAACAAAATTTGGGAATGCACCAGTAGTAAACGTAGAAGAAGTACTTTCTCAAAAGCCTAAAGGAAAGAAATCTACTGGTGAAGGCCCACACAGAAGAGATCCCATCATTCTACCTCCTCATGTTCCAGTTTATGACCCTGCTGAGCTGCCTTACTTGTTTCCTGAAGCCTGGGCAGCCCTCAAAGTGAAAGAAGAAGAGCTATATGAAGATGAAAAAGATAAAGACAAAGATAAAGACAAATAGCCTTCTGGTGCTCAATTTGTATCTTTTGATTATTTCATATTTCATTATGATGTTTTGTAATTATTGTATATACTCTGTTGTAATGAAAATGAAATGAGTTTATCTTCAAATTCATATCAAGTTATAAGATATAGATAACTCAGCAAAAGATCCCAAAACAAACTTAAAAGGGACAAATTTACTGCCTATTTTTTATTAGGTATCTTAGTGCTGGCTTTAGTGTTTTCTCTTAATGTCATAGGTTTTGTCGTCATCAAATAGGGGGAGATTGTTGAGTCCCCAAAATAATTAAAGATTTAATTATTGCAAAACTGTAATTTATTTGCACTAAAATGTTATGTGCAGCCAACACAAGTTTGTTTATGTATAGATAGCAAATATTGTGTTGTCGAGTGTTTAGTTTGCTGCTCAGTCTACCAGCACAAGGTAGACAGTGTCCTTCAATTAGCACAGGATGTGTACTCAGCAATTCAAGAATATCAAGTGTCTCAGCAATGAAGAACTAGCACAGCTGGAATGCAGCTTACTACACAAGACAGCTATGCTCCATTACAAGCATAGTATTTTTCTGAGTGGTCTACATCAATTGTACTATTCAACAGAAGTCAAAGAAAAAGTTGAACAGGAAAGGACACGCGTCGACGGCTGACAAGTGACCTTACAAGACCACATGGGAATGCAGAAGTTTAACGCATGTGCAGACATGTGCTATACTTTGTCAATGCCTAGGGAACACAATATTCTATTTGTTTAAACAAATAGTGGTGCCAAACCGAATTGGGGTGTTCCTGCAAATAGCTACCAAAGAGGAAAGAGGAGAGCACGCTCTCTGATGCAGTTGTCCCCACAAGTACAGACATCCTATGTACCAGTGGATAATGGAACAATTACATGGATAAATGGACTACTATAAATTGTTGTATCCACTATTGTAACAACTAGTGGTGTGGGTTTTGTTATTTAGAGTCCAAAACGTGTATAGCTTTAAGTTTATCCTCATAGCTATAATCTAGGTAAATCTGTATCAACCAACTATCATTCCACCAAGGATAGTTGTAATTCTTTGTGATTTAATCAATAAAGAATAACAGTTGAAAAGTTACCTTTGACTCTACTTAATTTACATGCTTGAATATTTAACTGTGATTAATTGGTAAGTTAATTCAAAGAAATTGTATTCACCCCCTCTACAATAATCCTATTGTTAATCAAGGGACCAACAGTATGCCCTCAAATGGATCATTCGTTATATTCAGCATACTACCGATCTTGGTCTACAGCTCTATGTCTCTTCTTCGACTACATTGGTCGCTTACTCCGACGCTGACTGGGCTGGTTGCCCCATTAGCAGACGCTTTACTTCTAGATATTGTGTCTTCTCGGCAACAACCTCCTGTCATGGTCGTCCAAGCGGCAACTCAAACCCTCCCATTCCATTGCAGAGGCAGAATACCGTAGAGTTGCCAATGCCGTTGCCGAGACTTGCTGGGTTCGTAATCTTTTACGAGAGCTTCACTGTCCCCTCACTTCAGCAACTATGGTTTATTGTGATAATGTCAGCTATGTCTATCTCTCTACTAATCTTCTTCAACATCAGTGGACCAAACACATTGAGATTGATATTCACTTTGTTTGCGATCTTGTTGCTCATGGACAGGTACGGGTCTTACACGTTCCATCCAGATGTCAGTTTGCCGACATCTTCACCAAGGGTCCACCATTTGCATTATTTGACGAGTTCAGATCCAGTTTGAGCTTCCAGGGTACTCCTGCTTCAATTGCGGGGGGATGTTAGCCTATTTTATTTAGTCCGTGTATTGAATTTGTTAGGCTCAGCCCATTTGTGCCTATTAAGGTTTTTGCCTATTTACAGGCACATATTATGTACGATAATCATTCAGAATAATACAATATTCACTTTAACATAATCAAGTATGAACAATTTTACCGTATTGGATTAAGTGGATTAATCTGAATAGCGGTTTCTTCTTTAATGGTTCAAAAAAATAAAAGTAAAAAGGATCAAATTTGAAATAGAAACGGGTTTTGAAAACTCTGGATTCGGTTAAACCGAATTCATAACCGGATTCAATATTTTTGATATATTTAATTTGTATATTTATGTTTTAATATCATTATAGTTTTTGATCTAATCATCCAAATATGTTCTCACTCATATGACGATTTAGTAGCGCACATTATAATATGTTACTCAAATTGTTATGTTCTTTTTCTTAATATCAGAAGCAGTAAACGTCACAATTAAGTTGCACATATAATTAAATAACTAAGACATCAGTAACGTCACAATTAAATTACCATGAATCTGAATTTATTGTGTTGAATATTTAAAAATTTAGTTATAATGCTATTGTAAAATATAAAGATTTTCTTTGGAGTTTAAAAATCACATACATTTATATTTTCATA
Source organism: Rutidosis leptorrhynchoides (assembly GCF_046630445.1). Classification (NCBI taxonomy): domain Eukaryota; kingdom Viridiplantae; phylum Streptophyta; class Magnoliopsida; order Asterales; family Asteraceae; genus Rutidosis; species Rutidosis leptorrhynchoides. The sequence continues at coordinate 24,936,198 of NC_092339.1, read as the reverse complement.
ATATGTGAAATTAAATTTACCTAATAAGTAACATTTAATAATGATTATATTTATGTATTGTGTATCATATAATCATAGATACATTGTAACTTTGTATGTTGAATGGTGTTTTTAATAAATTTTAATTTTGTTTGAAATAAGGTTTTAACCGAAACCGAACCGAAAATCGAATTGAAAAGTCAAAACCAAACCGAAACCAAGCTGAATTCAAATTCGGTTTTTGGTTCGGTTTTTGGTTTTCATTTCAGAGTTTAAAAACCGAACAAACCAAACCAATTGAACCGAATAAATCGAAAACCGAACCCGTGAACACCCCTAACTAGAAGACACATTGAAATGTGCGAGACTTGAATTATAAAATAACAAAAGGAGCTTAAACCACCTCACTCAACGCTTTAGTCAAATACGATCCTGCCACCGGCATGTCAACGATCACCCGTATAAATTTTTTGTCCATCTCTTATATTATTTACTAGCAATCAAAAAATTCCGACACACCACCCCGTAGATTATTCATCAAGGCTTCCACTAGGAACGAATTCATTACCTTGAAATCTACACCTTTCAATTTTTTGCTTCCATTCTGTTGAGTCCCCTGCTGATGTAAGGATTTAATTATGACAAAACAGTATTGTAAACACCAGTTGCAATGTGCAGGCCAGCATAAGTTTATTCATTTGTAAAACATCATTGTATGCTGTGTTTAAGTGTTAAGTGTACTGCACTCACTATCACCACAAGATAGTCCAAAGATTCAAGGTTACTTTAGACCAGCATAGGATGTATGCAGAACCAACACGAGCATTCAAAGAAGAACCACCAGAGGCTGGAGTAGCACACAACACTTAAACAAATCATGCTCCATTACAAGCACGATGGCTTCCTATGTTGTCTACATAAATTAGCACTATACAACTGACATCGAAGACAAAGTTAAACAGAGAATCACACGAGTCGGCAGTTGACAAGTGACCTTACAAGACAACAAAAAGATGTTGAAGCTTAACCCATGTGCAGTTCATGGTTAATGCTTTGTCAACGACTAGGGAACCCAAAATTCTATTTGTTTAATCTCACACCCCCTAAATGGGACCGGGGTTAATCTGTGACTAACCAATACCGAAACACAAGTGTAAAGCGAGAACGACTCTAAATGAGACGTTTTTATTAAAAATTTAAAGTATTAAAGTAGCGGAATTAAATTGTCATTACAAATGAAAAATCCAAAATGTAAATGGTAAATGTTCTAAATGCAATAAGTCATAAATGCGGACTCCATAGCAGCAAGTCCAAGTAGCAAGTAATCTTTTAGCAATCATCACCTAAGATAAAACATGCTTAAAGTGTCAACCAAAAATGGTTGGTGAATTCACATGTATATATATAGTTACCAAGTTTTTAGACCACAAGATTTAGTTAAAATAGTTGAAAGTAGTGCTAAAGTGTATGATATCGAAACTGAACAAAGTTACCCTATGACACCTGATATGACCGAAACGAACGGTTCTATTTCGTGCGATGTCGTCAGGTCGCAACACGTCAGATTCAGTCACCGAGAGGGGGGTACTTGTTTTAAATTTATATTTAGCGGGGCCTAAATCATACTACTCCTTATTATGAGTAAGGGAAGTATGACCTAGAGTCGTATTTTTGAGATATCAATAGAATCGAACCTATATCTAAAACTTAAGATAATTCTAAGGTGCAGGAGTAATGGTAGATTGCCAAATTTTTGGGTTTTCTAGATAAAGTAAAGTAAAGTAAATACGATAAAATTTGTAATTCAGATAAGGCTAAAACAAGTGCATGCTATGATTTCATCAGTTACTTTGCCGGTATTATGGACGATGGCTCATGGATAGGCAGTGACCTTATATTTACTACACTAGTCCTAAACGCCCCTGTCATAAGACATGTCACTGGGTAATGCGATAGGCTTGAAGATTCTGAATAGACAGCAACTTCCCTTACCCTCAACGCCCGTGCAGTCTGACTACAGGCCTACACATTCAAATGGCTCATCCAATTGAGCGACTCGTTTGGGTGACGTATTAACATTTCGAAATGGTCTAAACTTTCTTAAGTATAATAGAAAACATGGTTTTCCATATCCGAGAGATGTGATGTGCCTTGATGCTTTCGTTAATGATTGGTTTAAAAGATAGTTAGGCCCTTAAAAGAGTTCAACCATAAAGAACACCATGGCCAAGTCAAGCTGACTTTCATGAATACGTTCGGTTATCCTAACGGTCCAATCCTTTATGTGTTCGAACAAACAGTTCCTTAATTAACCAAGAATCCCTCAAGCGGGGTGCAATGCTTGAGACTGCGTTATGGTGAAGTGTACTAGTCAACACTAACCGTGTTCCATGGCCTTACTTAGCAGAGGTACAGCTTACAACAACCGTTGTGCTTCAGCGTGCACGTACGAAGTTTATATGCTTGGTGACTACACTAGCATGTTCTAGGACCGACAATGTACTAGGGGTCTAGTTAGATATTTCACTACGAAAGAGTCCTCAGTCAGAATCCAAGGCTCGGTGGACTTACTACAACCGGTGTGCCTCAGTCAAACTCACGTTGTATCCGATAGACTTCTCTTACCAAGGGGTGACACAGATAGTTTACTCTGAATCGGGGTTCGCAACTTCTCAATAACAGAGCCAATAACTACATTCTATTAGTTGAAAAAGCGATTGAGTTCAAAGCATAATCAGAAAGTATTTTGACAACATACACAAACTATATTATTTTTATTTACAAACATTTCAGGTTTTTAAAAAAATACTTTTTAGAAATGGCTTTCTTTTGTTAAAAATTTAAAATTTGGCTTAAAAACTTGGAATCTTTGTAATGGGTTATTTTAATACAACATAAAAAGGATTATACCAACATCCCACACTTAAACGAACGTTGTACTCAATGTTCCTAGTGTATCCCATACTTAGAAGTTTTAGTTGAAGATTTGGGATTATTCGTTTAGTGTTTATTTGGGCGGAATCTCACACTTAGTGATAAGCTTAGGATGTGGCATAATTTAAAATTTGAGCTAGTAGCGGGAAGAAAAGGGTACCCCCAGCAGAAGTGGTTGCTTTTGGAGAGCTGGTTGGCGTGGAAGTTATGTGCTTTATTCATCGGCTCTCTTGTCATCCTTTATTCTTCTACTCTACTTTATTACACGGGTTGCCTCCTGAAAAGTGCTTTTGTTTGAGATCGTTGGCTTGACCGTAGTGATGCCTTAAAAAACAAACATTCCTTTTTGATGGTTGTGATCTTGGTCTTCTCGAGGGAATGTGAGTCTTGGTGGGTAAATCCTGAGAAAGTGTCGGACCAATAGTGGAAGAAGATCCGGTACTTCTCTTGAAGATCTTCTGAAAGAAAGATAATGCGCGGTTTCGGCTCGTGACAAATCTTGAAGTCTGATAAGAATATGATCCACTGCTCTGCTGGTTGACCCATGAATGTCAATCATAGAAGCAGTGCTGGTGGTGATTATCTCTCTGATAGGATGCTCGTTTCGGTGATCTTCAAATAGTGTAAGAAATTGTATTTTAGTATCTCAAAATCTTCTGATCGGTGGTCTCCACAGTAGGAATCCGTAGCTTTGCACAGAGTAGTCAAAAGGCGAAGCTGAAAAGAAGTGAAGAGCAGCCCTGATCCAAGCATTAATGTCACCGTTTTTTAGTATATCTTCCGACATCCGGCCTTGAATGTGAAACTAGGATCCGTGGATTCTTAGAAGATACGTGCTATCTGCTTCTTAACATAGGTGGCAATGTTGACTCGGTCTGGTTCAAGATGAGAAAATGGGTTGTTGCATCTTGCTTCCTCTGTGACTGCATCTTGTAACTCTTTGATAATTAGATCAGTGTGATAATCAATTGTTACGTAAATTACTAGCCTCTCTGGTGTGCTTTCGAAATTATCCCTTTCCAAGAGAGCGAAAAAGCTGTGAATATCCTCGATCATTTGCAAATCAAAGTGATAAGTCGGGCATCTGGTGGAATGATCCATATGCTTCCGGATGAGAGTTAGTAGTGCTCGATGGTTTGCTGAGAACAGAAGTGCAGATCCGGCTAAGGCGTTGTAAACCTTAGAGTAAATGATCTTCTAATCTCGACAAAATCTCGTCTCTAGAATAGTATGAACTATTGAATCGTGCTCTCGTTGCCTATCTTCGCGGTAGATATGATCGTGAAGGGTATTGATAAAGTCTTGAATGCGTTCTTCTAGGATTTCAGCATTATTGTCTTCTCACTGGAGATAAAGGTCATATTCATCCTTGATAGCCGTGATTCTTTCGGCTTAGCATAGTGTATAATCTATTGTTGATTTATGGATGGCTTCGAGAATCTCTTCAAATTCATCGGTGTCATTGATGAAGGTTATCATGTCGGCGTGAGTGGATATGATTGGAATTCGATCTGAAGAAGAGTCCGACTTCTCCTGATCTGGTTCGGATAGAGAATATGAGTTATCCAGAATGTCTTCATGTGGCTATTCCTTGTTATCATCTGTAAAATAATCGTCTGAAGATTCGTCCGATGAACGGGTTTCTTCAGTATTCTGGTTCTTCACTTTGACACTTTCGGGATCAATTTCTATGTCCTTAACTTCAACCTTATCAGTCTTCTTTTTGAAGCGAATGATTAAACTGTGATCTTTAGTCTCAAGCCTCATTAATTCTTCGTGATGCTCTGGGCTTGGAGATGGTATTATCGCAGTTTCTTTTACGTCTTCCATTTCCTCTTCCTCCTCAGATTCCTCCTCTTCCTCTTTTTCTTCGTTGGAATCCTCTTCTTCCATTTCTGGGTCGTCAACAGACTGTGACTCGACACCCATCTCAATGTCTTCGGTTGGTGGTGGGGACTCATCATCGGAAGTGATCCGTCTGGTGGAAATTGCAAACATCTCTGCCTGTCCAGAAAGATCAGTAGGTCGGTCAATTTTGAAAGTAACGCTCTCCCCATGTGATCGTAAGATCAGGGTTTAATTGTACACATCAATGACTGTCCTAGCCATATTCATGAAAGGTCTTCCTAACACTATTGGTGTGTGTAGGTCTTCCTGAATGTCCATCACTACAAAATCCGTAGGATACAAGAATTTTTCGACTTTCACCAAGATGTTCTCAACTATGCCCTTAGGATATCGAATTGTGTGATCGGCTAGTTGGATTGTCATTTTAGTTGGTGACAAGTCTCCTAACTCTAATCTCTTGTAGAGAGAGTAGGGAATTAGGTTGATACTTACTCCTAAATCTTCTAACGCATAAATGGTTCTAGATTGGTAGATTGAACACGGGATAATGAATCGGCCCGTATCTCCTAGCTTCTGCGGTAGAGAGTTTCTGAGTACTGCTGAGCAGTCTTCACTTAGTGGAATTTTATTAGAATCTGGTATCTTATCCTTTGTAGAAAGAAGCCTTCGGATATATCTCTTTTGATTAGGTACTTTGGACATGGTGTCCAGGAATCTTCCATCAAATTTGAAGGAATTAAGCCTTGATGGTTCTTCCTGTAACCTTCTAGGGTAGGGTACACGAACTGGAGTTGCTGTGGACAACTGCTGAGTATACGTCGATTTGTTCTTGATTCTAGCTTACCTTCTCCGTGGTTCTTCTCCCGGGATTACTGAGTCCATTTGCTTAGCTTCCTCGATGTGGGAATTTTGGATAGTATCACTAGGTACCTTCCCTGGGGTCGGGTTTCAAGGCGTTGTGATAACTGTCCGAGCTGCGTTTCTAGAATTTTGAGCAGAGCCAGCTGATTTCTCATTAGTATCTCTGTCTGGTCTTGTCTAGATGCAGTTCTCTGATTTAACTGTTGTTGTCCTTGAATGAACTGTGTCAATTGATCATCAGTTCCGAGAGTAGGGTTGGCTACTTTTGTAATTTGGGTGGTTAGGGAATTTTCCTTAGCTGGTGGACCAGTGAATGGAAGTGGTTAATCATAGGTCAATTGAGATTGTTGGGGTAGATAAGGTGGGTAACGATAGCGAAAAGGTTGGTTGTTTCTTTGGAATTGGTTAACCCTAGGTTGTTGATTGAATTCGGGATTTGATTGGCGAGCTGGGTATTGAACGTAACAGAATGAATCGTCAGGGTTTTCGTACTTAACTTGATATTCTTCAGTGGGTTGCGGGTTGCTACAATTAACACAGGCCTGGACCTGGTTAACTTACTACGACTGCGTCTTCAATTCTCTCAAGAGACTCCATCTTGTCTGTAAGATATTTGATGGCCTCTGTTTGATTATTAAGTGCAGAGAGTGGTGCAGATGATGAAGTTGTTTCACCACTGTTCCAGTCATGATGATGCATTGTCATGTTCTCGAGCAACTCCAATGCTTCATCTGCGGTTTGATTCATCAGATTTCCTTGAGCAGCGGCATCGATCGTGGTCCTATGATTTACCGTAAGACCATTGTAGAAGGTACATACTTGGGCTGACCATTCTAACTGGTGATTAGGGCATTTCTTCAGCAGGGTTTTGAATCGCTCCCATGCAGTGTAAAGAGATTCATCATAACTTTGTTTGAAGTTAATGATGTCATTCTTAAGCTTGGTTTGTTTAGAAGGAGGGAAATATTTGGTTAGGAATTTAGTGGCCATCTCCGTCCAAGACGTGATGGAATCTTTTTCCAGTCCTTCGAACCATGTCTATGCATGATGAGTGAGATAATAGGGGAACAAGTATAGCCGGACTATATCTTGTCCTATTCCTGGCTGCTTGTAGGAATTTGAAAGAGATATGAATTTATCAAGGTGAGAATTATGATCGTCATTCGGTAATCCATGGAATTGACAGCCATTTTGGATGAGCTATATGATGTGATGTTTTAACTAGAACGAGTGTCCTTGAATCTCTGGAAATCTGATCGGTCCTCCTCGACCTTCAATCGAGGGTTTGGTATTTTCTGCTAAAGTAACGCGTAACGCCATTTATTTTCTGATTCTTGCTTCCTTGCGTTCTTTAGAGATTATGGCGTCCGGATCAGGTACGAATAACAACGGCCCTGGTCTAGATCGGGTTTGGGTCATACACTGGGTATGCCTCTTTTTGCTGTTTTTAAATTTTAAGCAGATAAACTAGGTTCCTAAGGCAATCTAAGGTAAATCTAAAGCAATCTAAAGTAATCTAAGGTAATCTTAATCTAAAGTAGTCTAAGGTATTCTAATTATCCTAATTATAGATATGTTTTTGGTTCTTGCTACTGATTCCCTAGTATTTCGATAACAGAGCTTCGCATGAACTATTCAACAAACCAAGTGGTCTGGCCGACTACGGAGAGGCATGATCCTTTTGGTTCCAATATAATTGGAGACTGTTCGAAAAATCCAACAACCAAGTCCGTGTATAATTGTCTTTCTTAGACACCACTTAAATGCTTATGAATGAGTTTGATAGAGAGCAGTATTATCTGATACCAGTTCCACGGCAGCGGCGCCAAAAACTAGTTTCCCTCTTGATATGACCGAAACGGACGATTTTATTTCGTGCGATGTCGTCAGGTCGCAACGCGTCAGAGTCAGTCACCGAGAGGGGGGGTACTTGTTTTAAATTTATATTTAACGGGGCCTAAATCGTACTACTCCTTATTATGAGTAAGGGAAGTATGACCTAGAGTCGTATTTTGAGATATCAGTAGAATCGAACCTATATCTAAAACTTAAGATAATTCTAAGGTGCAGGAGTAGTGGTTGATTGCCTAATTTTTGGGTTTTCTAGATAAAGTAAAGTAAAGTAAATACGATAAAATTTGTAATTCAGATAAGGCTAAAACAAGTGCATGCTATGATTTCATCAGTTACTTTGCCGGTATTATGAAATTTTGGCTCATGGATAGGCAGTGACCTTATATTTACTACACTATTCCTAAACGCCCCTGTCATAAGACATGTTACTGGGTAATGCGATAGGCTTGAAGATTCTGAATAGACAGCAACGTCCCTTACCCCCGACACCCGTGCAGTCTGACTACAGGCCTACACGTTCAGACGGCTCATCCAATTGAGCGACTTGTTTGGGTGACGTATTAACATTCCGAAATGGTCTAAACTTTTTCAAGTATAATAGAATACATGGTTTTCCATATTCAAGAGATGTGATGTGCCTTGATGCTTTCGTTAATGATTGGTTTAAAAGATAGTTAGGCCCTTAAAAGAGTTCAACCATAAAGAACACCATGGCCAAGTCAAGCTGACTTCCATGAATACGTTCGGTTATCCTAACGGTCTAATCCTTTATGTGTTCAAACAAACAGTTCCTTAATTAACCAAGAATCCCTCAAGAGGGGTGCAATGCTTGAGACCGCGTTATGGTGAAGTGTACTAGTCAACACTAACCGTGTTCCATGGCCTTACTTAGCAGGGGTACAATTACAACAACCGTTGTGCTTCAGCGTGCATGTACGAAGTTTATATGCTTGGTGACTACACTAGCATGGTCTAGGACCAACAATGTACTAGGGGTTTAGTTAGATGTTTCACTACGAAAGAGTCCTCAGTCGGAATCCAAGGCTCGGTGGACTTACTACAACTGGTGTGCCTCAGTCAAACTCATGTTGTATCCGATAGACTTCTCTTACCAAGGGGTGACACAAATAGTGTACTCTGAATCGGGGTTCGCGACTTCCCAATAACAGAGCCAATAACTATGTTCTATTAGTTTGAAAAGCGATTGAGTTCAAAGCATAATCGGAAAGCATTTTGACAACATACACAAACTATAATATAATCTCTGCATTATAACTGATTATGTCATAACATACACTAAAGATAACTACTCGCTAATCATGGTAACAATATCACAAAGCATAGTAATGAAAGACTTTATATAAAGACAAGGGGTAGAAGTACCAGTAGATTAAACGAGTTCTGAATACAAAAGTGATAACTTCAAGACTCCAGACCGCTCCTACTACAATCTTCGGCGTTCTTCTCCGGGTACTAGGTTTCCCGCACGGAGTCGAAGACCTTGAAAGTATGACTAATATTGTACAAGAGAGAGAAAGAAGTGAACTGAAGTGTGCGTTGGAATGAATGACAAATGCCCTTTAAATAGGCCTAAATTTTCCCTGCAAACGGCTGGCAGGCCATTTGGCAGGCCGTTTGCAGGGGCCGTTTGGCAGACCAGCCCGTTTGCAGGGGCCGTTTGCCCTGGCCGTTTGGCAGGCTGCTTGTGAGCCAGGCAAGCCGTTTGGCTTGCCTGGTCAGCTGATTTTCCTGGATCGTAACTTGATTTCTTGTCTTTCACCTTTTTCGCTCTAGAATCTTCGTTTTAGCTCTGATTCTCTTGATTCTTTTTGAACCGTCTTCGTAATTACTTGTTCTTCAATTCTAACCGACGAAGTGGGTATTTTGTCGATAAAGTTCGAATCTTTCTTGTTTTTGGCCTTTAATAATTGAATCTTTCTTGTTTTTGGCCTTTAATACCGGTGAAAACGTGACTTTTTAGCCGATATCAACACCTTGAACTGTCAGTGTCGTTGAAATTATTATTATGTAACCAAAGACCAATGGTCAACTGGTTAGAGACGTCACTCTCAATAGGCCTACTCACAATTACTAAGTTTGCATTATGCATAGCAATTAATGATATCATGGCAGGGATTTAGCATGAAACATAGCATGGCAGCACCGTTAAAGTTTGAGTACTTGTGTCTAAAGCGTAAAACAGTTTAAAAGCAAGCATGTGTCTCACCCCAAAGTTGTAAAATAGTTATGAAATGGTAAAAAGCGGGGCTATGAAGTTTACCTTAACATTATTTGAAGTTATCCTCGAAAGAGAAGAATGAATGGGAGTAATTGACCGGAAACCTCAACCTAGAGATATAACGTTTGGTCAGTTATTGTCTAACAGACAAAAAAATATGTTTATTAATATAGTAACTATATTAATAGTGATGGTTCACGAGAAGAGTTTCTACTTTTGGAAAGCTTCCATATAAAGTAGGTTTCTATTTTTAGAAAGTTTGTAAGTTCGGGTTATAATCCTCATTAAGATGTTGTACAACTTTACCCAAACTTCGGTGGTATCAAGTAAGTCCGGAATGACCAGGTGTAACCGGGGGTCCAGGACTCTTGATCAGAAACTAAGTCATGACATTCGAGATCCACAAGCTTGTCCCATAACGGCAACCTAGACATCATTCACTTACGACCGTAAGTAGCGATGAAGTTCGTATAAGTCGTACGTTATCTTTTGGCCATAACCGTCACTTATTATGCACGTATAAGAACACGTCACATTTAGTTTACTTATATAATAATTCTTTATTATATTACATAAGTTATAATATAATTATTTATTAATAATGTATTGTCATTATTAATTTATATGATAAGTATTATCATTCATTATTAGTTTTTAATTATTATATAGTATGCTAAAATAATTTAGGAACTGAATTAATTAGCTAGATAATTATGAAATCTTAAGTTTATACTTATCTATTGATCCAGTACTTAAAATAATAATATTTAAATTGATAATTATTTTATACATTTATATATGTCGAATTTATGTATATATATATATATATATATATATATATATATATATATATATATATATATATAATTCCACTAATAATTCAATAATTATATATATAATTTTACTACACTTATTTAGGCATGATAATCTGTAGAAAATTTTTTATAAAAATATTTTATGCAATATTTTCTATTTTTATGCATTTAATATTATCTTCAAGAATTGTTTAGTAACTAAAATGCTTAAAATAGGTAAAATAGGTAATATCATATTTTATAGGTAATAACTAAAATGCTTAAAATGCTTAAAATAGGTAATATCATATTTTATATTTTTCTCAGTGTCTAATAATCATAATAAACAAATAAAATATTTATAAAAATATGTTTATTACGTTTTTGTATTTATTTCCATTTTCCTTTAATTATTTCCTCGGTTTACACTAAATCAAAGTTAATTATGTATAAAATACCAAATCGACCTAAATAATTGGGTTTATATTTTTTACAAGTTTTATATACTGCAAAGGTAATATAAAAATTTATAAATCGCTTTTACACAATATACATTAATTATTTATGAATTAAATGTTATTTACTATAAATATCGAATAATAAATTTAAATAAATAGATTAAATATTCCAAAATTTTATATAACTCGGTAAATATGTTCCATAACATGTTTAAGTATTTTATAAGTAACTAGTGAAATAACCTGTGAAATCACGGGATTGTTTCAACGAAACAATTTAATGACATATTTAGGTATTAAGTGATTGTAAATGCTAAAGTCATTTATTTTAATGATCCGTTTGACTAAGAAATTTTTCGTTATTTTTACAAATATATAGAGATATGTATTTTCGCATACATATATAGCATAATTAGTTTCGTAAAATGAATCCATATTTGAATATTAATAATATAATCATTATAACTATAATTATCATATTAAAAGTAAATAATAATAATAAAGTTCGCTCAAAGTTGAGTATTTATATTTTAATAATAATAATAATAATTAGTAATAATACTAAATGTCTTTTAAATTTTTTTATAAAATTAAAATTACAATTTGGGAGAGATTAGTATTTCCTTTTATAAAAGATTTTGTATCATTTTTTTAATTAAATTAATATATAATTATGACATCGTCATTATGAAAATTAAAGGATAATTAGTTTAATGATGACATTATCATGTTAGAGCTTTATATGTCTCTATAGATAGATGTCTTCGGTTTTTAATACTTTTTACCAATTAAATTCGATTTATTCATTATCTACAAGTTAATCGATTGTTTTTAAATCAAATAAAATATTTCTACTGATATGTAAACCATATAAAATTTATTATAATTCTAATATAATATAAAAATAATTTTGGTCAGGTACTACTGGTTAAAAATATATTTTATTCAAATTTATAGAATTAATTGTTTATTAAACAATTTTGAATACAAATAAATAGGAGATAAATATATAGATTAATATATAAAATAAGATTTCGACTTTAACAACATATTTATGAGTATTAGAAGCTGTAAAAATTATTGTTACTGTTTTTAAATATTTATAGAATTTAAAATCTAATTTTCATATTATTTATGAAAATCGAATAGTAAATAAATGAATAACACTTATAAATTCGTATTTACACATATTAAAATTATAAAAACTATTTTTGATCAGTATTATATCATATTAAGGTTAGGAAACCTATAAAAGTATTTTGTTTGAATTTTATATAATTATTACATATATACTTCGTATATACATATATATACCTTCGTAATTCATTTTAAATTCAATATAAATATAAATCCGAATTATAATTTTATAAAAATACTTTTATAATGTCCACTAATACATAATACTCATTATAACATGTTATAATTATTATTTTTTTGTGTACAATTTATTAAAAACAAAAAGTAAATCGGCTAGGAATAAAAGAAAGAAACCGAAAAAAGAGAAGGAAAAGAAAACTCACAATGTTTGTCCTTCAAGAGAGAGTGAAAGAAATTTTTGGTGCAATTTTTATGAAAATATGTGGAGGTATTTATAGGTGAAAATTATAGGATTTAAAAAATTATAAGATATATAATTTTGAACACGCATAGAAGATATATGTGCCGATCGGTTTTAAAAAAAAAGAGGATTTGGTTTTGATCTCATCCTATTTTTAAGAAATCTATTTAGTCCATATTTTTGTTAAAATTCATTTTCCAAGTATTTTTAAAATCTAAAAAGAATTATCTCTTCCCTTTAATTATTTTAGACCAAAAAAATAATAACATAAATAATTAAATAAATATTTTTTTATTAAATAAAAGAAGGTTCTAGACTTGTATAATTTTTATCATTTTTTTCTTTTTAATTGTTTTTAATTTTTCTGAATTTTTAAATATATAAATATTATAATTCAGTTTTTAAATTATAATAATTATATTAATTTAATTTCTTTAGTTTATTTTTTACTATTTAAAATTTTGTCACAATTTTACTAATAAAGTTATTTATTTAACTTTATATAAGTTCGTATGAGTTTTATTAATTCAAGTTAATATATATATATATATATATATATATATATATATATATATATATATATATATATATACTTATATAGTTTTAATTATTTTTCGAGTTATTGACTGAAAATTAATATCCGGTCGACGTTGATTAATTGATCATTGACTGCGTTTTAATAACAACCCTAATGGTTAACAAAACCCTAAGGGTATAATAGTCAATTTAGAAATGACAAAGTGAGGGTTCTTATATTTAATCAATTAGAATGTCCAAAAGGGTGTTCCTGCAATTAGATACTGAAGAAGGAAAGGGGAGTCACTTGCTCTCTGCCACAGTTGTCTACTATGTACAAACATTATTTGTACAAGTGGACAACAGATCAATTAGACAATTTTTTATGGCTCATATAAATAGATGAAACAACAATTGTATAATTAGTGATGGGGGTATTAAATAAATAGAGTCCAAACCTTGTATATGCTTCATTCATTCGAAAGCTATCTAGGTGTAATCTGTATCAACCGGTTATCTATTCCGCCAAAGGATAACCATGATTATTTTAGATTTTATCAATAAAAGAATATCGTTGAAAATTACATATGACTCTGATTTAATTGATTGTTGATTATATCTAATGATCCGTCCTAATCCATCTGGATGAATACATTACATTTGGTTACATCGCGAGGTACTTGACCTCTATATGATACATTTTACAAACATTGCATTCGTTTTTAAAGGACAAACTTTCTTTACATCAAAAGTTGACGACATGCATACCATTTCATAATATATTCAACTATAATTGACTTATTAATAATCTTGATGAACTCAACGACTAGAATGCAACGTATTTTCGAATATACCATGACTGACTCCAAATAATATCTCTAAAATGAGCAAATGCACAGCGGAAGATTTCTTTCATACCTGAGAATAAACATGCTTTCAAGTGTCAACCAAAAGGTTGGTGAGTTCATTAGTTTATCATAAATAATCATTTTTCAATAATATAATAGACCACAAGATTTTCATTTCCATTTCTCATAAATACACATCTCATATCAGGCATTTCGCAAACTGCATAGAGATAAAAATCATTCATATGGTGAACACCCGGTAACCGACCTTAACAAGATGCATATAGAATATCTCCATCATTCCAGGACACCCATCGGACATGATAAACTCAAAGTACTAAAGCATTCCAAATTCAAGAATGGGGGTTGTTAGTTCCCGTAGATCTACCTTTAGGATTCGCGTCAATTAGGGGTGCACTATTTCTCAAAATTAGTGATGTTCCTTAATTCTTAGGCTACCAAGCTAAAAAGGGGCATATTCAATTCGATAATCCAACCATAGAATGTAGTTTTGATTACTTGTGTCTATTTCGTAAAACATTTATAAAAGCAGCGCATGTATTCTCAGTCCCAAAAATATATATTGCAAAAGCATTTAAAAAGGGAGCAAATGAAACTCACAATTCAATATTTTGTAGTAAAAATATTCATACGACGAAACTGAACAATGCAGGGTTGGCCTCGGATTCACGAAGCTATATCATTGATATATATATTAACACAAATAAGGGAAATCACAAAATTTTATTTATATTATATATATATATATATATATATATATATATATATATATATATATATATATATATATGTTTGTAGTTAGGTAGAATTTATACTAATTAAAAATATCTATTATATCTTAGATTATAGGTTATACCTATTTAATTTGTATATACATTTAAGGTAGTTAATATTTATACATTTAGTTATTTTGTTATATATATATATATATATATATATATATATATATATATATATATATATATATATATTTATATATGATTATTATTATTTACAAATCAGTAGTTTGTGGTACGTAAAAATATAACAATATGTGTGATATATGGTTATATGAAGCATTAATATAATTATTGTATATGTAATACGTATATTTATTTCTTCGCTATAATGATACTCATAATACAATATTAATCATAATAATAGTAATAATGTTAATAATTATAATACTTTGTTTAAAAAGTTCATAACTATAATTATTTTTATATCATAACCATATTCATGTTCTAAATCTTAAACATTTTATAATCTTTTATAACTTGACACATAGTCTTAATTATATTCGTAACCAATTCATAATGCTTATAATCTTATATTATTACAATCTCGTTCATAATATTACATTTATACTTAGTCAATTCCTAATGGGGTTATTATCATTTTTTTTCATAACAATAATAATAGTAGTAATAATAATAATAAAAATAATGATATTTAATAATACTTATATTACTAGTCCTAATACTAATAGTAATACTAATAACAATAATACTTATATAAGAATAATAATAATAATAATATTAATAATAATAATGATAACAATAAATGATAAATAATAATAATATAATAATAATAATAATAATAATAATAATAATAATAATAATAATAATAATAATAATAATAATAATAATACAAATAATAAGATCACTACCTCTCAAAATAGGCTGAAAAGAAAAAAAGATGCCACCAGCCAGGCTCGAACCCTCGACCACTCGTTCACCCATCAACACTCAAACCACTCGACTGTTTCTATTTTTCTGGTTTAGACACAACCCCAAATTATTTAACCCTTCATTTTCGTTTCTCATTATCTTCATCTTCTTCATATTAATTCGATCAGAGAACTAACACAATAATCATATTTGTTAATTTAATTTGTTGTATTTTTAATAGAAATAAGTTAGCAAACTTATTGATGATTACAGAAGAGGAAAAAAATAAAACAAAACATGAACTACAGCTTCTGTTTGTTCGAATTTTTTTTTTAATAAACTCAAACCTTCATCTAGAATTTTAGACACTTATAGGTTGTAATTACAACATGAAATATGTTCTAAATATATCCTATAAACTTTACAAATCAACAATTTCACTTGAAACGTAACTGATAACTCGAATTCGATGGAAGAACATTGTTTGACTCTTTCTTTCAAAAACTTTGACTCAACAATTTGGATTGGTTAGGATGAATTGAAGTTTGAGATTTTTCAGATATATTAAGTAGACAATTCCTAACAATACTACATTTACAGATTTTTAAATTAAATACGAAATCGAGGTTTTGATTAAATGAATCAAGAACAGGGAAAGTCGACATATATAAAAGGAAAAAAAAAATTTGATTAAAATTGCCAAATAGTAGTTGTTATGGATTGTATAATTTTTATGTTGATAGAAACATTCTAATGACTTGTTTACTAACTGGAATTGAATGGTTTATAGCATAATTGAATCGACAGAATTGTACATCATGTACCAAAAATAAAATAAAAAAAAATAAAGGAGAAAGGGATCGTAAATAGATTTTGGTTGCTTGTGTTGAAGTAAATCTCGTTTGGTACACTTTTAGAGACAGAATCAAATAATTAAAACAGTTTGATTGCAACTTCAAACTGATTATGATTCCCTTTTTGATATAAATACGTTCATAATATAATTATTATAAGTGTAATAATAATAATAATAATAATAATAATAATAATAATAATAATAATAATAATAATAATAATAATAATATTCATAATAATAATATTCATAATAATTATATTATTAATCATATTAATACTAATGATCCTAAAAGTAATATTATTTAAGATAATAAATTGTGGTATTTTCTAATAACTATGATAATAATGATAATAATGATTTATAATAATAATACTAATAATTATTAATAATTATGATAACAATAATATCTAATACTAATACCAATATTAATCATAATAACTAAAATTGAAATTTTATTATCAGTTATACTGATATTAACAACGATAACGATAATACTATTATTATTATTATTATTTTTAATAACACTACTTATAATAATATGAATATTATTGATATTAATAATAATTTATACGTATCCTATTTCATTTATATTAAAATGAATAATATTAATAATACAAATAATAATACTAATATTAATAGTAATACTAATAATGATATTGATATAACAAATTATGCTTATCAAATCTCATATCTATATATTAGGTATTAAATTAATAATTTTAATAATACTGATATCAATATTAATAATGAAAGTAATATTCATTAATATGATAACTATCTTGTAATTATATTTTATATATTAACATTACATATTATTTATTATGTAACCCTCATATAACATATTCGAATATTTAATACAATATACATAGTATATTAATTGTGTACAAAAATCATATATATATATACCTGGACTCATTCTACATAATAGATTAATTAATTTGTATCATACATTACGTATTTGATTCTAATGTTTCAATTATATTTTATAATTTTAGATTGTTGTATATATATTTACATTTACATAATATATACATTTTTATTTACAAACAATTGTTCGTGAATCATCGGGAATAGTCAAGGTCAAATGCATTCATGAATAATAGCTCCAACATTTTGAGACTCGGTTTAGTAGATTTTTCTTATCGTGTCGAAATCATATAAGGATTAAGTTTAAATTTGGTCGGAGATTTCCGGGTCGTCACAGTACCTACCCGTTAAAGAAATTTCATCCCGAAATTTGAGTGAGGTGGTTATCGCTATCAATAAAAATGTTTTCATGACGAATATAAGTAGATAAATAGAGTTTTATCATTATTGAGTAATACAGATAAAACAATTCGATTATTCGAAGCGTATGAGAGAAGTTATCACAAAATAGTGAAATGAAAGGATAAAGATTTGTCTTAGCTTTTGACAGAGTCAGGGTTGAATTTAGAAAATAAGATGCGTCTTAACTTTTGACGTTGTCTTGGTTGAATTCCGGAATTCAAGGGAATTAAAGAAAATCTTCGAAATTTAAAAGATTTGATTCTTCGATAATTAAGGAAATTAGGATCCTTTTTGGTTAAATGCGATGATCTGTCTCGATTACTCTGTCTGTTATTTCCATTATAAATTAAATTCTTCCATTCCATTATTCTCACCATTCCCATACTTTCTTTCTTAGTTCATACATTTAAAAGATTGTGAAAATGCTTAATCCAATTCTAATCCTTGATATTTTCCTAATTATCATTTCTGTCATCCTTCTCTTCAATCTTCCACTAGAAAAATCTGTTTACTTTTACTATTACCTTGGAGTGATACTATTCTTAATTCTACCGTGTCTTTATTTTGCTATTCGTATTAATATCCCCGATTTATAATTTCGGTGTTGTCATTGGGCTTTATATTTTCCCTTATATCTCGGAGCTCTTTGCCTTTTTTTATTCTCTACTCGACTCTAAGTACAACAAGTAATGGTCCAGAATTTATAGTTATGAATTTCCGAATGATCATGACTAATTTTCTAAGAAAGAAACGGTAATAGCACGATCTTGATTGGTTAAATTATCAGAATTTAAGAGAAAAGATAAAATTATCAAGAAATTATGTTCTTGATATGTTTATATATTAGATAGAATGTAAGAGTCATGTAACATGGCACATGATGACGTTATAATCTGTGAATCATCACGTTCCATTAGAAACTCAGCATGACTTACTGTAATATAATCACGTTGATCAAGTGTCATTATATTATACTAACTCATACATCAATTTCCAACACTACTTCAAAATCATTCGTAATTCAAACTCAAATTTTAAAGAAATTTAGAAACTAAAGTAGTTTCCTTTATGATGTAATATAGATAGCACGAAGAGATAATTAATTTCGGACGAGAATATTTATTAAAATATCTTCAGAAATATCGAAGATATTTATGATGATATTTTGGAATTTCTAAGTTCGATGGTTGATGAAGAAAGATTTTCCGTAAGATTTTAACATGAGTAGGGAGCAAGATATTCGTTGAAGGTTTCATCGGATCCAGAATTACCTGGATTCTTTGAATATATGGTATGGTCCTTATATTTGTCCTTGGTCTCCTTTATGGTTTGCTCAATCTGTTTTTCAGTACCAAATTTTCTATCGAGCGTTCCTAACACTCCCTTCTTTATCATCAAACTTTTGGCCATTTAGACCATCTACAATTTTTCTGTTCTCTCTGCATTTAATGCTACGATATCTGAATCATTGTTTATCAATCCGAGGTGGTTTCAGGAGAATTGTGTTTTTAGATGATTAAACGCTGATGATGATTAAACGCTGATGGTAATATGGTGAAATATAAAAGGTTCCCCGGTAACAATAAAAGAGCATACATATAAATTAAGGTGATAATAAGGTTGTTTCGAACGAAAAGTCGAAGTTGACTTGCTGGAGCTGTGACAAAATTTGCTACTTTGAAAGGAATTACCAAGTTATTTTGGGTAATAATAATACTAAAGGAATTAGCAAAGATACGTGTTAAACGTTTACTCAGGTTCCGAGAGTTTTCAAGTGCATAGCTATATGCATCAATCTCTTCTTACGTAGATGAAGTGCGGTTGGTTCATCCTCTCGATTGAGGTGTTTTCAAGATTTACGAAAGGTTTGAACGCAGATTATAATCGTCAAGATACAAATGAGGTTTAAGATGAAATCAAGTGGCAAACTTGAAGAATTGTTTAGTTTCATATGTTATAATCAATATTTTAATTCATTTTAATTGTACAAACTTGGTAGTCCACAGTTAGCAGTCCACAGTCACTAACTCAATAATTCATATATAGTTTATAATATTTGAATTAATTAATACGTATCGTGACCCGTGTACATGTCTCAGACTCGATCACAACTCAAATTATATATATTATTGTAGAATCAACCTCAACCCTGTATAGCTAACTCAAGTATTACTGCATATAGAGTGTCTATGGTTATTCCAAATAATATATATAGATGCGTCGATATGATATGTCAAAACCTTGTATACGTGTCCCGATGTATAAAGTGCGTAAAATAAATAATAGAAATTAAATGACGATAAATAAAATTGCGAGAATTAAAATTGCGATAATTAAATTGTGATAAATAAATGTAATAAGGAATTAACAGTTAGCTAGGAACAGTTAGCTAGGATTTTGTTAGCGTGTTTTCTTAACCAAATTTTCTCATGGTTAATTTATTTGTTTCTAACAAATTTTATTTTTTTCCAATGTTTTCTTCATTATGCCACTTGTTGGATTCTGATAGATCAAAATTCAAATATGAAATTGAATGAAAAGGGTTATTCTGCGGTGAACGGATACGTATATCGGTGGTTGTAAATAGGATAGTAAATGACTGTTGAATTAGATTTGAAAGAATGTACAGTGTACTTATTAATGTGAAATCTAAATATTCCTCGGGTATTACCTACCCGTTAAAATATTTTCACCATTAACAGTTTGTACAAAGAATTTCTAATTACAATCTTTACGAAAAAAATATATATACATATATATTTTCTTCAGATGTAATCATGGATTTAATGAGTCAATATGATATTAAACTCATTTGATTTACCGTTAGAACAAGAATATATAATCTCTAAAACATTAGAGATTACTTAATCCCATGTCAAATGAAGATAAATGATGTAGAACGATTCGTAGATTGATGATTATGCTCGAGGTACATAATGAGATGTTGAGGTGTGTGATGTTGAACCTGGGTTTTTGGTGGTACTGGTATTGATGTTGGTGCTGGTGATGTTGTTAAAGCTGGTAAATTTTGCATCATATTCTCCAAAGTCACTACCCGAGCGCGAAATTCTTTGACTTCTTTTATTATTCCAGGATGATTGTCGGTTGGAACGAGCGGATGAATAAGGTTTAGAATTTTAGATAGAATATAATTCGTGGCGAGATATTCAGGATATGAGAGAGAAAATGGTGTCTCGAACAGGTTCGCTGGTAAGTGCTTCAGGTTCTTCGCCAAGAGGGCAATATGGTGGATGGAAAGGATCGCCTTCTTCTTGTCTCCTATGATTAAGGATGCTACTAACCCGTCAGATGAATTGGGGATGGCTGATTGGCTGATTCATTCTTGTGACACTGCTTTCGGAGCTTAGGCGAAACTCCATATCGGAATAGCTGTCGGAATCCGAGGAATTCGAACTGGTTGAGGGATTCACCTCGTACGATCAGATGAAGGATTTTCGATAAGAAATAGATTATAGGATGTAGATTAGTACCCTGTAATATATAATTTACATATGCATATATAATACTAAAATCTCATAAGTTACGGAGGAATCTACGGAAGCTGTCAGGCAAAGGTAACAATAACAGATACGCTAAGATATAAATTTATCTATACACTGTCTACGCAATAGAGGCAGTAAGACGTGTCTAGACTTTAAGGATGATAAACAAATAATTTTTGACACTAAATGATAAGCAAAACTTTTGACATGCAGACACGGTCGAAGTCCAGACTCACTAATGCATCTAATCAACTATCAATTAGACATACTAATGCAAGACCTGGTTCGCTAAGACCACCGCTCTGATACCAACTCTATTAACCCATCCTAATCTATCTGGATGAATACATTACATTTGGTTACATCGCGAGGTACTTGACCTCTATATGATACATTTTGTGACACCGCTAATTTTTTTTTTTTAAATACATGGCGGAAGCATAATATTAATTAAACACGATATTAACATTTGTACAAACCGATGTCACATGTCACTAAAACAAATTACATATTAACAGGAAAAGACGTAAATACTTTCTGTTTTCAAAAGTACACGGTTCATATTCTAAAAGACCACATCAGAGTTAACCCTGTCAAACATAACATTAGCATGCCCCGTCTTCTCCTAAAAGCATTATCTACAAAGCTACAACCTGCAGGGAGGAGATGGAGGGGAATTAGCACGAAGCTAAGTGAGTACGACTAACTACAGGCCATAGCATAAAGAAGTGTTATACTAATCATGTCACAAAAAGCTAACACACAAACATCACCCAAGTGCCATCTACAGAGACTCTGGCAGCTCGGCCAAACCATTTACCACCAGCTGATCGGACTGGGGCTTACCAGAAGTTCCTCCACCACCGTATGTATATACATAATCCACACGCGACGGACGCGTCATTCACATATATATACACCACAGTTGTCTAGGCAACCACATGAGGAACCCAACCCGCAGGTTGATCTCTCCTACCGAGACAACCACACAATAGGGACGCACTGGGATTCAACAGACAAGCATCAACCAACATGCAGTCATCACAACATACTAACTAACTGTATCAGTAAGTATAACTAACAAGCATGGCGGTCATAATATAACATGCTACTCTATACTATATTCCACAGTTAGTCCCACTCACCGATTACCAGCAAATGAGAAGGTGTTCAGCTGTCTAATCACTGAACCTTCTCTTTCTCCTTTTCTCCTGAGAAAGACATATACACAAGTTAGTTATAATGTCTCGATAACAACCTGACAATAAAACAATAACACCAAATACCAACACTTAAGCACATAACAACTGACTTGTCAATAGTACGAGTAACACTCTCACTCGTACGTTTGAGAACAATCAACCGTACGGGTGACAACTTACTCGTACGTTTGATCTATGATTAAACACCCATCACTGGATTAAATGATCCATACGGTTCATCACATGCATGACCAGTGACTCGTACGAGTCACGTCTCAACCGTACGTATCATCATAATCAAATCATAAGTTTCCATTACTATTCACTCGCACGGTTCACCACACGGGTGACTATCTCAACCGTACGAGTGAGCTTGAAGAACATTAGCAACAACTATTTAATCAGATTTCAAATCCAAATGTACAACATAAACATCAATTCATACAGTAAGTTAACACATATCATCATATATCCACTATATAATAAGCCTACATCATAAATTCAATCAATAACGACACCAAACGAGTACAGAACAAGACATACACAATAAAATCCCTTTTTTCTGATCAAAATAAATTTTGATATAGTTTCTTAAAACCTTATCATTGGATAGTAAACTTCAAGACGAGTCCAATGATAGTTTATTCATCGAAAACGGAGTTACGGTTAGAAAGTTACAGCATTTTTAAGTTTACCAAAAACTGACCAGTGCTCACTCGCGCGGGAGAGACCTCACTCGTGCGAGTGAGTCATCAACCACGCGGTTGAGCCTCAAACGTGTGGTCACACGCACGGTTGACCTGTCAGAAGTGTGGGAGCTGTTAGAACACTCCAGCTCGCTGATTTTTACCATTTTGGCCCAAAAACTCGATTTTTGCAAGATCTAACACTAAAACCACTCCCAAAACATCATATAAACTATATAAAACATATTTCTAACATCAATTAAGCACAACAAACACTTTAGATCAAGAATCAAGCATCAAAACCTAACTTTTACTCAAGAACACTAAAACCCAATTTAAGTAAGAATCACTACATGAATCTATGAGAAGCTTACCTTAAAATGATCACGAAATCACAGAGAACAAGATGATATGATTAATTTGAGCTCTAGATCAAAGATTCAAGATTAGGGTTTTGGTTAGGTAAAAAGACGAAGTACGGTGTGTGTTTGGGAAAAATCTAGAAAATGGAAGAAAGAACACCCACTAGTCTTTTAAGTGAGGTTTATTCCCACACTGTGCAACACACGGGTATTTATCAGTTATCTGATATCTTTCATACATCATTTGGCAATCCAAACAAAGTCCAAATTAAATAAACAAACCTGTTCTGTGACCCTTGTCACAAACTGGTCCTAACCACATTATTATTTAATAATAAATATCAACTTAAAAATTAAACATATGTTTAATCAACACGAACTTAAGGGTAAATAAGTAATCCTACAGCTAGGCCCGATTGAGGATGTTACAAATCTACCCCCTTATGAAGATTCCGTCCTCGGAATCTGGTCAAGGTCAAACAACTGGGGATAGCGTGCCCTCATTAAATCCTCGATTTTCCATGTCAGGTTGGAACCTAAACTGTGTCGCCATTCCACTAACACCATAGGAATCTATTTCTTTCTTAGCTTGGTGACCTTCTTATCCACTATTCTAATCGGTTCTTCGACTAACTTCTTACTTAAATCCACTTTTAAATCTTTCAGCGAAAGAATCTGGCTTTCATCATCTACCTTGCACTTTCTCAAATAGCACACATTGAACGTGTTATGAATTCCTGCTAACTCTGAAGGAAGGTCTAAAACAACAGTCTGATCGTTCAAAATTTCTATGATCGGAAATGGCCCAATAAACCTCGGAGCTAGTTTACCACGTTTACCAAATTTGATCACTCCCTTCCACGGTGAAACTTTCAAGTATACCCGATCACCTACATTAAATGTTATCGGACGTGTGCGTGGATTAGCATACATCTTTTGTCGATCTCTAGCTGCTTTTAACTTCTCACGTGCAATTTTGACTTTTTCTGCAGTTATCTGAACAATTTCAGGTCCTGCAAATTGTTTCTCACCTGCTTCTAACCAACACGTAGGAGTTCTGCACTTGCGACCATACAACATTTCGTACGGCGGCATTCGTTTTTAAAAGACAAACTTTCTTTACATCAAAAGTTGACGACATGCATACCATTTCATAATATATTCAACTATAATTGACTTATTAATATTCTTGATGAACTTAACGACTCGAATGCAACGTCTTTTGAAATATGCCATGACTGACACCAAATAATATCTCTAAAATGAGCAAATGCACAGCAGAAGATTTCTTTCATACTTGAGAATAAACATGCTTTCAAGTGTCAACCAAAAGGTTGGTGAGTTCATTAGTTTATCATAAATAATCATTTTTCAATAATATAATAAACCACAAGATTTTCATTTCCATTTCTCATAAATACACATCTCATATCAGGCATTTCGTAATCTGCATAGAGATAAAAATCATTCATATGGTGAACACCTGGTAACCGACTTTAACAAGATGCATATAGAATATCCCCATCATTCCGGGACACCCATCGGACATGATAAACTCTAAGAACTAAAGCATTTCAAATTCCAGAATGGGGGTTGTTAGTTCCCGTAGATCTACCTTTAGGATTCGCATCAATTAGGGGTGCACTAATTCTCAAAATTAGTGATGTTCCCTAATTCTTAGGCTACCAAGCTAAAAAGGAGCATATTCGATTCGATAATCCAACCATAGAATGTAGTTTCGATTACTTGTGTCTATTTCGTAAAACATTTATAAAAGCAGCGCATCTATTCTCAGTCCCAAAAATATATATTGCAAAAGCATTTAAAAAGGGAGCAAATGAAACTCACAATTCAATATTTTGTAGTAAAACTATTCATACGACGAAACTGAACAATGCAGGGTTGGCCTCGGATTCACGGACCTATATCATTGATATATATATTAACACAAATAATGGAAATCACAAAATTTTATTTATATTTTTTATATATATATATATATATATATATATATATATATATATATATATATATATATATATATATATATATATATATATATATATATATATATATATATATATATATATATATATATATATATGTTTGTAGTTAGGTAGAATTTATACTAATTAAAAATATCTATTATATCTTAGATTATAGGTTATACCTATTTAATTTGTATATATATTTAAGGTAGTTAATATTTATACATTTAGTTATTTTGTTATATATATATATATATATATATATATATATATATATATATATATATATATATATATATATATATATATTTATATATATTTATATATGATTAGTATTATTTACAAATCAGTAGTTTGTGGTACGTAAAAATATAACAATATGTGTGATATATGGTTATATGAAGCATTAATATAATTATTGTATATGTAATACGTATATTTATTTCTTCGCTATAATGATACTCATAATACAATATTAATCATAATAATAATAATAATGTTAATAATTATAATACTTTGTTTAAAAAGTTCATAACTATAATTATTTTTATATCATAACTATATTCATGTTCTAAATCTTAAACATTTTATAATCTTTTATAACTTGACACATAGTCTTAATTAAATTCGTAACCAATTCCTAATGCTTATAATCTTATATTATTACAATCTCGTTCATAATATTACATTTATACTTAGTCAATTCCTAATGGGGTTATTATCATTTTTTTTTCTTCATAACAATAATAATTGTAGTAATAATAATAATAAAAATAATGATATTTAATAATACTTATATTACTAGTCCTAATACTAATAATAATACTAATAACAATAATAATAATAATAATAATAATAATAATAATAATAATAATAATAATAATAATAATAATAATAATAATAATAATAATAATAATAATAATAACAATAATGATAACAATAAATGATAACAATAAATGATAAATAATAATAATAATAATAATAATAATAATAATAATAATAATAATAATAATGAAATAATAATAATACAAATAATAAGATCACTACCTCTCAAAATAGGCTGAAAAAGAAAAAAGATGCCACTAGCCAGGCTCGAACCCTCGACCACTCGTTCACCCATCATCACTCAAACCACTCGACTGTTTCTATTTTTCTGGTTTAGACACAACCCCAAATTATTTAACCCTTCATTTCCGTTTCTCATTATCTTCATCTTCTTCATATTAATTCGATTAGAGAACTAACACAATAATCATATTTGTTAATTTAATTTGTAGGATTTTTAATAGAAATAAGTTAGCAAACTTATTGATGATTACAGACGAGAAAAAAAATAAAACAAAACATGAACTACAGCTTCTGTTTGTTCGAAATATTTTTTTTAATAAACTCAAACCTTCATCTAGAATTTTAGACACTTATAGGTTGTAATTACAACATGAAATATGTTCTAAATACATCCTATAAACTTTACAAATCAACAATTTCACTTGAAACGTAACTGATAACTCGAATTCGATGGAAGAACATTGTTTGACTTTTTCTTTCAAAAACTTTGACTCAACAATTTGGATTGGTTAGGATGAATTGAAGTTTGAGATTTTTCAGATAGATTAAGTAGACAATTCCTAACAATACTACATTTACAGATTTTTAAATTAAATACAAAATCGAGGTTTTGATTAAATGAATCAAGAACAGGGACAATCGACATAAATAAAAGGAAAAAAATTGATTAAAATTGCCAAATAGCAGTTGTTAGTGATTGTATAATTTTTGTGTTGATAGAAACATTCTAATGACTTATTTACTAACTGGAATTGAATGGTTTATAGCATAATTGAATCGACAGAATTGTACATCAGGTACCAAAAATAAAATAAAAAAAAATAAAGGAGAAAGGGATCGTAAAAAGATTTTGGTTGCTTGTGTTGAAGTAAATCTCATTTGGTACACTTTTAGAGACATAATTAAATAATTAAAACAGTTTGATTGTAACTTTAAACTGATTATGATTCCCTTTTTGATATAAATACGTTCATAATATAGTTATTATAAGTGTAATAATAATAATAATAATAGTAATAATAATAATAATAATAATAATAATAATAATAATAATAATAATAATAATAATAATAATAATAATAATAATAATAATAATAATAATAATAATAATAATACTAATGATCCTAAAAGTAATATTATTTAAGATAATAAATTATGGTATTTTCTAATAACTATAATAATAATGATAATAATGATTTATAATAATAATACTAATAATTATTAATAATTATGATAACAATAATATCTGATACTAATACTAATATTAATCATAATAACTTAAATTGAAATTTTATTATCAGTTATACTGATATTAACAACGATAACGATAATACTATTATTATTATTATTATTATTTTTAACAACACTACTTATAATAATATGAATATTATTGATATTAATAACAATTTATACGTATCCTATTTCATTTATATTAAAATGAATAATATTAATAATACAAATAATAATACTAATATTAATAGTAATACTAATAATGATATTGATATAACAAATTATGCTTATCAAATATCATATCTATATATTAGTTATTAAATTAATAATATTAATAATACCGATATCAATATTAATAATGAAAGTAATATTCATTAATATGATAACTATCTTGTAATTATATTTTATATATTAACATTACATATTATTTATTATGTAACCCTCATATAACATATTCGAATATTTAATACAATATACATAGTATATTAATTGTGTACAAAAATCATATATATATATATATATATATATATATATATATATATATATATATATATATATATATATACCTGGACTCATTCTACATAATAGATTAATTATTTTGTATCATACATTACTTATTTGATTCTAATGTTTCAATTATATTTTATAATTTCAGATTGTTGTATATATATTTACATTTACATAATATATACATTTTTATTTACAAACAATTGTTCGTGAATCGTCGGGAATAGTCAAGGTCAAATGCATTCATGAATCATAGCTCCAACATTTTGAGACTCGGTTTAATAGATTTTTTCTTATCATGTCGAAATCATATAAGGATTAAGTTTAAATTTGGTCGGAGATTTCCGAGTCGTCACATTATATGCTTAAACTGCTTAATTTGTTTAATTAACAAAAAGAATTATATTCACCCCCTCTACAAACCACTAGATGTTAAATCGGGACTAACACCATCCTCATAACGCTATGAGTTTTACGAACACATCTTCTCATTCCAAGACGCTCCCACTAAATGAATAAGAAATAAACTGCAGCTAACCGAAAAGTATCTAGTTCGGACCACCAGTATCGAGGTAAAAAGTGTGCGTGTATGTTTGTTATTCCAAGAAAATGAATATTAAAATCTTACCCTAATACAAGAGAATAATAAAAAAAGAAAACTTTATTTGCAACGGGAGATTTTGTCAAACAATATTTTGTTGAGGACATTTTTGTTAGAATGTAGCTTGATTATCTAAGTTTGTACTGAATGAGGCCTTATCAATTAAACTATTTTGACTTGATATATTTCAGTAATATTTTTTGACGTCATTCACTTAAAATCCTAACTTCGTTGTTAACTTAGTGTACATATAATCTATCTATAATAATCTATAGATTCTATTATAATGCTAAAATGATGACATCATAAATAACCATTTTCTATGCTTAAAAAAAATTCAAAAAGAAAAAGAAAAAATCTAAGCTATTTATGATGACGTCATTAACATTAGTTAATTACATTTTAAAAAAATTAACAATTAACAATAAAAATACGCAATCTCCTTCCGTATTTATATTATGCGACCCTAATTTAAAACCATCACAACCATTCAACAAGTCTTTTACCTTCCATTAACACAGTGAAGTATTCCACACTGATCCCCGAGATGCCGCTGCAATCCATCGCCGCTGCCACCAGATTCCACCACCGGTCACACTTTCCGTCACCTGAGGTTTTTTCTAGGGTTTGTAAGCGGCAATCGCAGGCCGCCGTCACCAGCTTCCACCACCCGTCACACTTCCCCGGCACCAGAGGTGTTTTCTAGGTTTTTGTATTATTGATCGATTTTGGGTTTTTTGTGCTTTTCATTAATATGAATTATTGTAATATTAATTTAATCCACAGGTTTCTATAGTCCCGTCTAATTTAATGCTTGATGTTGAATCAACTCCGGCCGAAAGTATTGTTATAGTGTTTAGGATATGTATTTTGTAATCATATAGTAGTTTCTATGATTTTGTTATCATTACTACTGGAAATACTTTTCTGAGTGATAATGTTCAATTGACAATTTGAGTTCTAAGGGTTTTGATGTTGTAAGATTAAGGTTTGTGTGAGTAGTTTTAGGTTTGTTATCATTATTTTGTTGTTTTTATTTATAAATTGTGCGTGTAAGTGTTTTTAGAACTGAATTGCAACTGAATTCAGTATCATATTTAGTTGTCCTCAACAAAATCTTTCATTAAATTTTTTAATGAATACTCATATCATATGATGCATGCTAACTGTTTGATTAAATGTGTAGGTGAAAATGTTTTGTATATAAAGCATCGTCGTTGATTGATATTAGCAATTAAGCCTCCAAATTTGGATTTTGAGACTCTGAGGCACTGCACATTGTTGATCCTGATGTGCGATGGTAATGCATTAAATACATTCTACATTTGTACTGTAAGTATTATGTTGATTAATATTATACTTATAGCCCATGTATATAAACATTTTTTAGGTGATCATACAATTTTGGTGTAATTACAGAGGCATGATAATTTATAGGTTTTAAGGTACTGGCATACATCTTTTCTTACTTATGAAGGTGGATATTAAAGATAAAGAAAATGATGTTAAAATCTTTTTACCCATTTTGACTATCTTTTTTTAATATGAAATTATTGTACATAGGATAGTTGTATGTTATGGTGTTGTTTACACCCATTCGAAATTTAATACAAAAGGCTACTACTATCTAATGTTATTGATTGATGTCTACTACTCCTTATTTACTTCATTGTTGTCTTTGATTACAGCAAAACATACGAAGCATTACTTATATGATATTTAATAAGAGCATATTTTTGTGTTCGATCTTGGTGGTGGAACTTTTGATGTTAGTACTTTTACAATTGATAATGGTATTTTTGAGGTTCTTGCCATAAATGGTAACACCCATCTCGGAGGTAATGATTTTTTTACTACTGTCTATACTCGAATGTGCTCATGAATGATTTTTTGTTAATTTGCATATTAACATTGGGTGTTTGATTTAAATATACAAATTTATCTTAAAATGATTGTTCAGTTTGAGCTAAACTTGCTTATTGATGCTTTTATGTGTATGCAGTTTGACGTTATTGGCTTTCATGATCTGTTTGATGGTGGTTTAACTCGTTATTGGTAGCCAGTTTACATGATTGATATTGGATGGTATGATGCAAACCAAATTATACTCATTTAAATAAAACAATTTAGGAGTTCTAAGAACTAAAATTTTCTAAAAACCTTTTTGACATATGGTCTGAAGAGGTCTTTATTATGTGATGTTGCAGTGAGTCTTTAGCTTTTATGGTTTACAAGGAGATTCTTGATATAGAAAGAAGAGACCAACTTGTGATAATTTGTAAGTTCATGCATCTTTTGTTGGTTACTATCTATTTGCAAGCTTTGTCTATAAACAGTGAGCTACAGATATACAAGTTTATGATTAATTTTATGACCATCATGTGTTTGATCAAATGTTTAAATGCTTAAAATGAAATGAAAGTTGAAAATATTAAACTGCTACAGGTGCAAACTATTTGTAAATTAATACATGAGCAGGGACAAGATGATACTGACGAAGATGATGATTGAGAGTCTCTTGAAGAGGAAGACATTGCTGATGAAGGTGATTTGAGGATGATGAAAAAGCTAAAACGTATTACCATATTAGTTTGAACTAATACACATAGATGCAAGTGTATGCAATTTGGAAATCGATTGATTAGTGACTTGACATGCTAGGGATGGAATGGACTTGGGTTAACAATTACACATAGATGCAAGTGTATTTTGGGTATGGGCTATGGTGAATAAACCCGTCACTTGAACAAATAGTAGTAGTATAATTTTATTAATCATGTTATTCTATTTTCACGTGAAGATATTTACTTCATGTTGTCAGTAAATAAGAAATAGGTTATTGTGTATTTAACATATGAATCCAACATAACAGGAAACTGTGTTATCCATGAAGGGTTAAGTGGGCTGCAAAACGTTTCAAAAGTCATTGTGTAGGAATATTGGTAAACTATATTTCTTTTCCTTTCTGTAGTAATGTTTTAATCTCCCGTCTATTAAGTAAACAAATCCTTTGGTACTTTATGATAAAGATTTAAATGGTTCATTTAAACGGGTTGACGAAGGAGCTTGGAATGCTAGCGGTTATAGAAGAATATTTTTCATACATATCTATGTTCCAGCTACGTTTTTTATGCATATCATTGAAAGTAGTAGGTAAATTATTTGATATTTTTTATTCCTATCTAATGTTGCCAAGATGTGACCAAGGTCATGCATGGTGCAAAAAGTTTAGTAAGGTCATGGTTCAACCAGGTCATGGTGCAAAAGTTTATAGGTGAATTTGAATGATTCACTTTTGTTTTAATCATTTGCTATGAGTATGTGTTTATTGCATATAAACTGATTGATAAAACGCTTACGGAAATTGATATAACAAGTATTTTTTTTGGTTCACAATCAATTGTGTATGATGTTAAGAGTGTGTATGATTACATTAAATTTTTTATGACGGTTAGTGTGCTTAATTTTGGTTCTTTTTTGTTTAGCTTGCTTGGTTATGAGGTGCTTCGTCTAACAAGTTCCGAAGATAGAACGGAATATGATGAGGTTGAAGCACAAACACGACAATGGAAGCAAGAGGTACAATAGATTATGTAATATGTAATAAAGCTTACATATGAGGTGTATAGTATGATTAGATTAGATGCTCTTTAGAGAAAGATGAGTCTAGCATCTTAAAAAGTGATTTGATTTTTAGGCATCATGTTAAAAAATTGTCATGGAATAATGTTTTCTAAGGTGTCAATGTGGGTTATTGTTGGGGGGCCATTTTGGTGTAAACAATATTAGGCTTCATGTCTTTATTAATAATAATAATAATCGATTGTATGTAACACTTGATATGTGAATGGAACATAGGTATGACTTGAAAGAGAATTCCCAACTATTGATGTACTATTTTAGCGTAGTATTTACATTCACTTAATACTTAAAAGATATCATTAAATTGTTTCGTTTAAACAAATCCGTGATTTCACGGGTCATTTCACTAGTATCTATTAAATCTCTAAAATGATGATGTCATAAGTAAACATTTTCTAAGCATAAAAATAATTCAAAATAAAAAAGAAAAATTCTAAAACATCTTTGATGATATCATTATTTTATTTTTATTTTATTAAAAAAATAATATAAAATCTTTTATAAAAGGAAATACTAATCTGTACTAAATAAAATACCCTCATGATCATATGTACAATATTTTAAGCATTATGTAGCACCTTATAATTAAACACCCTCATGATCATATGTACAAACTTTAAAGCAAATTGTACAATCTTTTACAAAACAACACAAGAACATATGTACAAACTTTGAAGCATATTGTATAATCCTCATATAATAATTGTATTTAAAAAAAATTTTTAAAAAAAATTCAAAAAGCATTTATTATTAGTAATAATTATTATTAAAAATATAAATATTCAATTTGAATTTGAAGCACACTTTATTATTATTAATTATTACAATTATAATTATAATTCTAACTATTTTAACTATATTATTATTAGACTTTTTTGCTCAGTTGGTCCCTCTATTATACACCAAATCGCTACTCTGGTCCCTCGGTTTTTAATTTGGCAATCAGCGTCCCTTAATTATTTTAATTTTGCAATTTGAGTCCCTCCGTCAAATTTCTGTTAAAAATGTCCGTTAACCCTTGTCATGTGCAATGCATGTGAGGGTGAAATCATCTTTTTACTCCTTTCTTCACTAAAAACAAGGGACCACCGGCGCAAAAAAATCATCTTGTTAAAAAAATCGACTTTTTACTAGTAACACATCTTAAACCCTAAAAATCAAACACAAATAAAACCCAAAATTCAATCCAAAACAAACTTGATAAATCAAACACAATAAAAAAAAACTCAGAGTTACTAGTAATGCTCGATTGAATAGAAACAAGAACAACACATGAAACTAATATATACCAACAATAATTACGATCCAACTTTTTTGATTTATTCAATGCTTTTCATATGTTACTACAATTGCAAAGAAATAAAAACAAACCCGATCTTGTTAGAACCCAACCAACTTGCAGCCTTCAAAAACCATCATTCCACCAACACTAACCACCGGTGGTGATGGTGCACAAAACACATGAAGTTAAAAGCTTAAAATCGATTGCAACAGATTACTAAACCTGTGACTAACAAATTTTGTGAAGAGTTAAAGTCCAAAACATCTTCAAAATCACATAATCTATGATGAACACTTGACGAAAAACTTCATAAGAACTCGAAAGTCAAAGATGAATTCTAGATGTTTTCAGATAGTAAAATCTAAATCAAAGTTGCTTAATATCATTATACGAATGCTCGCTACCAACTCTTAACATCTGAAAGTTAGTAATTCGTACAAATTGATTCGTTGACTTTTGTTGACCGAATAAGAACATCAGTTCTGAAATTTGTTTGCTTGTTTTTGGTTCGATTGAAGGCTCACGAAGCTTTAGAGAGTGACTAGGAACTATAATTCCATGCTTAAATCGATCTTTCGATTACTGAGATGATCTAGAGACCTCAAAGTGCTTGTGATAGTCGGTGGTGGTGATGAACTCAGGTTCTGTGACGAACAAGATGATGAAGAACATGATTCAGAAATTTTATTTTGATTAAAGTTTTATTTTGATTATGAATGAATGAATGAATGATGGAATGGGTCTGATGATTGATGACGATGGTGATATAAATATAAATATAAATATAAATATAAATATAAATAAAATTAAAGTTTATATATTATAAGAATTTTATGCGCCGGTGGTCCTTCGTTTTTAGTGAACAACGGAGTAAAAAGACGATTTTACCCTCACATGCATTGCACATGACAAGGGTTAACGGACCTTTTTAACAGAAATTTGACGGAGGGACTCGAATTGCAAAATTAAAATAATTAAGGGACGCTGATTGCCAAATTAAAAATCGAGGGACCAAAGTAGCGATTTGGTGTATAATAGAGGGACCAACTGAGCAATAAAGTCATTATTATTATTCAAATATGGGTTTTTTCTACGGGATTAATTACGTTACATATGTATCCGAAATACATGTGTCAATAAAAGATTGTAATGCAGGGTGGTGGGAGCATAAATGTAGTTCATTTATTCTGACAAAGTTAAGTATATCAATATGTTTGTAAAACTAACTACAAGTTTTTTAATCTGAATTCGTGGTCTTACAGTTCATTAAAATAAATGACTAGCATTTACATTTACATTCACTTAATACCTAAAACATATCATTAATTATGTCGTTTAAACAACCCCGTAATTTTACGGGTCATTTCACTAGTATATCATTAAATCTTTAACTTTATGGGACAACATCAATTTGCCCCTCGACCTCAACATCTTCACTCGTCAACCTTTAAGTATCAAATATTGTACTATTAATTACTAAAAAAATGGTACAATTATTTATTAGTTACGGAGTATTATTTAATATGTTCAAAATAAGTTTGGATATATAGTATTTCCTTAAGAACAAAGCATGAGAAAAGCTCGACCCACAGTGCTAAAAATTCAAAAACACACACCCGACCAGTTAATCGATCACATACAAACATTGAAAAACCATGGAGATTTGGTTGGGCTGGGTCCATGTACATGTACATATACTATTATTGATCTGTCCACCACTCTCCCTGATTAATTTTTCCCATCTATATTAATACGAGTATATTGATAGTGATATATATAAATGAGTTACTCTAGCATCGTGCATTGCTGTTGGCGTATTGTTCTAGTTTCATGAAGCGTTTTTTGGTTTCGTTTGTAATGTAATTGTCATATTTTATTTTAATTATGCACACTCTGTTGTAGTAGTTGCTCATTGCTTTATTTATAAAATAAATAAATGTACATGTCTTCACTTTGCGGCTGAAAATCGTTTTAAAGAAAATATTAAATATTATTTTATAATTTAAAGTTGTTATAAAGATATCGATGATCGATATTCTTTAGATTTTCTTAAATATTTATATAAATTAATAAATTGCAACCATAATGTAACTTAAAGAAGAAAGAGAGAAAAAAAGAAAGATAATATTATTTTTTAAAAGTTGTTATTTTAATTGATTGAAAATAGAAAGAGATAAAAAAAAAATTGAAAAAAAAAAAAGTTAAAATATGAATGAATTACAAGAGGGGAGGGGGTTGCAGAAACGACACTCGTGAAAGGAGAGAAGCAATACGAGGTTACCAGCTAGGCTAGACTTTGCTGCAATTTTAACTGCAGAATTTAATTATATAAGATCAAAGTATATCGAAGTTATTAAATTAAAAATCTAAAACTGTGAAACGGCGATTATATTCCCGAGATGAATAGTATTATTGTAATTGTCACTAGCATCAATATCGTCAATATCATCAATATCGATATCATCAAAACCTTGAGACTTGTTATCCAGGACCATATAAGGGAAATAATATTGAGAGTATATATAAAATCATTGACTTATCCAGAAACAAAATATCCATTCACAATTGATCCTAAAAAAACAAACGCGATAGTAAAACATAGAAAAATAATAATCTAGTGTTGTAGCTCATGTGGTAGTGGTCTGTTTCTCTTAGCGAGAGTTCAGAAGTTCGACTCCCATGAAGTGCAACATTGGACACAAGGTTGTCCCTTACCCTTGAAATCCATTCAAGGGTGCCTTTCGCACATCGCGTTGCAGAAGCAATGGAGGAGGAGGGTTTACCGTTCATGCACTCGGATTGGGCCGGATTTCCTCCTATGCAATAGTTGGGGGTGGTTATGTAATTGCGGGAGATGAGCGCGTGGGTGGTTGTTGGTGCATAAAAGGCCCGAGTTCGGATCAACCAAACAAGTTCGGCCCGTCTGAACAAATCACAGGAAGTAAAGCTTCCAATCACAGGAAGTTAAAAAATTACAAAAACTAAAAAACCCTAATTACAATCAAAGATTGTAACTAAACAGCAGTTCACACAGTCACTCACTATCAAGTTCAACAGATTTGAACTTGATTTCTCACACAGTAGCAGTAATCACAATAATGCATAATGAAAACACTAATAAGGTTAGAGAGAACGAACAAAGAGAGAAAAACAGACACGGTGAAGTTGAATGATGAAAAATAAATTAAATTAAAGAATATATAAATAAGTTAATTTGTAGAGGTCCTTGAAGTCTTGATGCTTCATACACTAAACTTTTCCCTTTTGCAGTTCAGCCACAAAACTTCAATTCCAGAATTGACAGCTTCAGTCCCTGCACATGCTTAACCCATAAATAAATACAAAGATAATGAAAAAATGTTTAGATTAACTTTATATAATTCAATACCGTCGATCGACAGAAGCTCAAGACGAGTATATAAGGAGTTGAAAGGCTTCTGATATCGCTCAAATTATACATATATTACATCGCGATATTGGTCCTTTATTGTTAATTATTTGCGAAAATGTGAAGACTTTGGTGATTAATTGAGATAAAATGATGAATATAGCTCCAGAGGTCTTTGAGTTAATATTTTGGTTGTTTCTTGCTGAGTATTGGTTATATTTGAGCTTAAAGTATGTTTGGACGCGAGAAATTGAAGTTTTTCTGAGTCTGGAGCTGATCACGGCCGCAACTGATGGAATCCCGGCCGCAATACATTAACAGAAGTTGAAGAAATCGAATAAGGTTGAATCGTGGTTGCGATACATTGATCGCGGTCGTGATGTTGTTTGGTGATCCCAGTCGCGATGGCCTGATCGCGGTCGCGATGCGGGCCCGGTTAGGTGACTTTTTGAGCACTTATAAATAGTTGAGGTTTTTAACCCTAAGGGGGTGTGCAGTTTTCCAGCTACAAAAAAGGAGTTCTTTGAAGACCTAAACCCTACCATTGAAGACTTGCTCACCTTTTACTTCTATTCGATTAATCATAACTTTCGGTACTTGTTTTTATCATCAGTTTATCAATGTAATCATGAATACTTAGTTTTTATTGTTTATTTATTTCTTGCTACTTTAATATGCTAGGCTAAATCAGTTTGGTGTTTGCTTGAATGTGAAACTATGAATATTGGATTGTTTTATCATTTGGATTTAACGTTTTGTGATTGAAA
Organism: Rutidosis leptorrhynchoides; assembly: GCF_046630445.1. Classification (NCBI taxonomy): domain Eukaryota; kingdom Viridiplantae; phylum Streptophyta; class Magnoliopsida; order Asterales; family Asteraceae; genus Rutidosis; species Rutidosis leptorrhynchoides. Next base: position 24,898,288 of record NC_092339.1, on the reverse strand, counting down.
TTGATTGTGTTTGATTAAAGATCCATTCTTATGCATGTTCTATGTTCTTAATTCAATTACATAGGTTATTAATTATTTAATGTGAGTTAAATTTGAGATGCAATTTATACTTCAACATTTAAGTGATCTAGACAATTAGAGAAGTGATTTCAAGTGATTGTGTGACAACCCAAAAATTTCCAACCAAATTTAAACTTTATCTTTATATTATTCCGACACGATAAGCAAAGTTTGTTAAGTTAAATCTCAAGAATTTTAAACTGTATTCATACATTCATTATAACCTCGACCAAATTCCGACGATTCACGAACCGTTATATATAAATAGATATGTATATATATGTATATATATATATATATATATATATATATATATATATATATATATATATATATATATATATATATATATATATATATATATATATATATATATATATATATATTATAACTTGAGAATATTAATAAAGTATTAAACGTATAATACTTTACACGAACATATTTGTTTCAATATGTTTACCGATGGAATTAGAAGATAATATCAAATGATTGATTTATCAGATACATTGTGATATGATTACGGGTCTATGTTATGAGGTCCAATGTGATTTAAGAAATCTATTCTTTTTGGACAACATTCGAAAAATGGTAAAGTGATTTATAAGTAAGAACGTGGAGTATAAATAACTTAGATATTGGAAATCGACAAGTTAAGTAACTCGACATTTTTCATTAAGATGATTTCATACGTTTATTTAACCTTTGGACTTTATCTCATGCTTCACCAACAGACTGTAATTTAAAAACTTGAAACATATTATGAATATATATGATTCTACTTTTCTAAAACGTTTTATGATATAACGATTTCCATTATTTTTGTAGCGACCCGACAAAATCGTCATTGACGGCGCCGTCTACTTAGGTCCCGTCACGTGGTCATAAGTCTTTAAAACAACGTTTGACCGAAAATATGTCGCATTCATTTCAATTATAAAGATGTTTTAAGGTTTACAAAGTAGGTTCGACGACCAAACATGTTACAATGTTATAAGTGCAATTGAAACATATGCGACACAAATTAAGTTGAGTCAAAAGAAGCTCCACGTATGCATGTATACTCGACATCCAAGCAAGTATCAAAAGTAATGAGCGGAAGCATGTATCACAAAACGTTCAAGGACCTGAGAAAAACATAGAAATCTGTCAACGAAAACGTTGGTGAAATCATAGGTTTAAGTAAGTAAGTAAGTACAAATGAACCACAAGATTTGTATCATTGAATAATAGTTAACCATTCTAAAATTTGTTATCACGAGCACCCAATTATCAAGGCTTAACTTTCCATCCATAGAACCCCATCACAATAGTGTTAGAACATACACTGTTTCTCGAAAATATATTTCACCCGAATAACGGTAGCAAACCGTCCGAATGAGGGTTTGTCAAACCCATATGGCCATACAACATAAGTTCTCGCTTACACCCGGCAAGTGTAACTAATGATAATCGAATTGTGGATTTTTGTTCTAACTCGTATGTAGAATGTTTGTTTTTGTACTTGTGTTCACTTTGTAAAATGAAACGTTTATGTTTTCTCATCGCAACTGTAAGTTTAAAAGAGTAAAGGTGAGACTATGATCTCACCTTGAGTGCACGAGTAAAATAAGGTACTTCGCAAAGTAAAGTGTGCAAGAACGAATGCTAGTCTTGACCTAAACAAATAGGTTGTATCAATAATGGTAAACACGGTTGTTCAAAGATGTTCAATTAGTCCTATGGCTCGTTACGACTCGATTATATAGCATGTGAATCAAATTTTCATGTTTCATGCATGGTACAAGTATAAAAGCATGTTAGAATGATTGCATAAGTATTTGATTAAGTTTGGACAAAAGTCAACTTTAGTCAAGTCAAAGTCAACGAAAAAGTCAACACATTCGGGTCGGGTCCCGAACTATTTTTCTGAGGTTTTTATTCATATATAAGCATGTTAGAACAAGTTACATGTGAATCGGAGGTGCGTAGCATAGCAAACATTTTTCGAAAATTGACAATGTAGGTCAGAAGCCAAACACGGCAAATGCCGCGCCGGGACCAAGAAGGGCCGCTCCGTGACACTTAACGTGGTCTGGTGCCTGGTCAGTTTCAATTGTTCAAGTCTAAATCCAATCTTCAATTTAGCACAATTCGCAAACCGTAAACACTTAGAACACGTATCTTATATCATTGGAAAGGTAATTTGACGAGGAACACAACTAAACATATTTCATCAATCGAAAGCATCATTTGCAAAAATCAAATTTCCAAGTTGAAGGTTCATTAAATATTCACCATAAATGCTTTCAAATTCATAATTGCACTTTGATGATTCGAAAAATAAATGCACACATATAATACGCCGTTTCGTAGGTAATCAAGCATACAATCCAACCAAACACTTACCAACAACAATTCATGGCATTCAATGCATCAAATGTTCACATTTAGTTCTATCAAACCCTAACCAACATCACCAAAATCAATAATCAAGTTTATGATGTTTTCTAAAGCAACCTACACATCAAATTGAAGCTAGTGATACTAGTAGCACAATTAAAACATGTACTTATAACATTTAACAACATTCAAGCAATCAAATCACCAAATCAAACACATCAAAATTCAAGTTCATGCTAGTTGCTTAAAATAACGAGATCGAACATATAAATCACATATTCATGTTAGACTTGAGCCATAGACACTAATTAACACTTCTATAAGTTAAAAACATCAAGAACACAAAATCTAGTGTTTTTAGAAAGTTACCCAAATGCAATAAAGTTAGTATGGATTCGAAGAGGAAGATGCAAGGATTCTGAATATGTAATTTGTTTGGATTGATGCTTGCTCGATTTGAAATAGATGACGATTCTTTGTTTTGGGTTTTGAGAGAAAAATGTGAAAGTATTAAAGAAAATGGAAATGAAATGGATAATGAAAGGAGGTGGGTGTTGACTAGTCCATCTAGTCACATCTTTGATCAATTGGCGAAACTAGTCCCTCGAGTTCGGTTGCGGGTGCGTGAATTACCTAAACGAGATAATTTAGAAACGTGTATTAATAGAAGGTGTTATAATTATATAACGGACTTTAGAATAATTAAATGAAAAGTAAACGGAAAAAGGCGGGATGTTACATTACCTACTCCTTAAAAGAAATTTCGTCCCGAAATTTAAGTAGGTATAGTAGTCGTTGTTTCTTCCTCGGGATCTTGCGTTTCCGAGTCCACGAATAAATGAGGGCATTTCCTTTGCATTTGATCTTGCCTTTTCCAAGTAAACTCGGGTCCGCTTTTGGCGTTCCAACGGACCTTGATAATCGGGATTCGGCTTTGTCCACAATTTCAACCGGTTCCTCCACAAAATGAAGTTTGTCACCAATAGTAAGCTCCTCGAGAGGAATGACGACTTCGGGTTCGGTAAGGCACTTCTTCAAGTTTGATACATGGAAAGTATGATGAACGGAGCTCAGTTGAGGCGGAAGATCTAAACGATAAGCAACGGTTCCAACACGCTCCAAGATTTCGAAAGGACCAATATACCGCGGATTTAGCTTCCCGCGTTTCCCGAAACGGATTACACCTTTCCAAAGTGCGACTTTTAACATTACGCGGTCACCGACTTGAAATTCGAGGTCATTGCGTCTTTTGTCGGTATAGCTCTTTTGACGACTTCGGGCCGTCCTAAGTCTATCTCGGATTTGAACGATCTTCTCTGTTATTTCATGAATGAGTTCGGGTCCGGTGATTTATGTGTCGCCTACTTCGGCCCAACAAAGAGGAGAACGACATTTTCGGCCATATAACGCTTCGAATGGTGCGGCGTTGATACTCGCATGATAACTATTATTGTAGGAGAATTCGGCGAGAGGTAAGTGCTTGTCCCAAGCTTTTCCAAAATCGATAACACAAGCTCGTAGCATATATTCCAAGGTTTGGATCGTGCGTTCGCTTTGTCCGTCGGTTTACGGATGGTATGCGGTGCTCATGTCTAAACGCGTTCCCAACGCTTCTTGTAAAGTACGCCAAAATCTAGAAACAAAACGGCCATCTCGATCGGAAATAATCGATAAGGGTACTCCATGACGGGCGACGATCTCTTTAATGTAAAGTTGTGCAAGTTTCTCCATTTTGTCGGTTTCCTTCATGGCTAGGAAGTGCGCGGATTTGGTGAGACGGTCAACAATGACCCAAATAGTATCATAACCACTAACCGTCTTTGGTAGTTTGGTGATAAAATCCATCGTTATCCTTTCCCACTTCCATTGCGGGATTTCGGGTTGTTGAAGTATTCCGGACGGTCTTTGATGTTCGGATTTTACTTTGGAGCAAGTTAGGCATTTTCCAACGTAAGTAGTAACGTCCCTTTTAATGTTAGGCCACCAATATTGTTCTTTGAGGTCGTGATACATCTTATTGGCACCGGGGTGAATTGAATACCTTAACTTATGGCTTCATCTAAAATAAGGCTTCGTAGGTCCCCATAACTAGGTACCCAAATTCTTCCGGCGAAATATCGGAGTCGGGTTTCTTTTACTTCGAATCAAGAGGTGAGGACATTCAAGTGTTCGAGAGAGATGTTTTCATCCTTGAGAGCCTCGTCTTGGGCTACACGAATTTGACTATTGAGGTTGGTGTGAATGGTGATGTTTAAAGCTCGGACACGAAGAGGCACCGCTCTTTCTTTTCGACTTAAGGCCTCGGCTATTACGTTTGCCTTTCCCGGATGGTAAGGAAGCTCACAATCGTAATCGTTCAAAGTTTCAATCCACCGTCATTGTCTCATGTTTAGTTGCTTTTGATCGAAGATGTGTTGAAGGCTTTTTTGATCGGTGAAGATAGTACTCTTGGTTCCATAAAGATAGTGTCTCCACATTTTAAGTGCGAAGACAACGGCTCCGAGTTCGAGATCATGTGTCGTGTAGTTTCGTTCATGAATTTTGAGTTGTCGAGAGGCATAAGCAATGACTTTCTTTCGTTGCATCAATATACACCCAAAACCATGTTTCGAGGTATCGCAATATACAATAAAATCATCATTGCCTTCGGGAAGTGACAAGATAGGAGCGGTGGTTAGCTTTATCTTCAAGACTTGAAACGCGGATTCTCGCTCGGTCGCCCAAATGAATTTCTTTCCCTTGTGAGTTAACGCGGTTAAAGGACGTGTAACCAAGGAGAAGTTTTCGATGAATCTACGATAGTACCCGGCGAGACCCAAGAATTGACGAATGTGAGTAGGAATAGTAGGAGTCTCCCATTTACTAATGACTTACAACATGACCAAGAAATTGAACTTCCTTCAACCAAAATTCACACTTGGAGAATTTGGCATAGAGTCGTTCTTGTCTCAAGAGTTCAAGCACAAGTCGGAGATGTTGTTCGTGCTCTTCTTCGCTTTTAGAATAGACCAAAATATCATCGATGAACACGATAACGAATTTGTCGAGGTATGGTTTGAACACGCGGTTCATAAGATCCATGAACACCGCCGGTGCGTTAGTGAGACCAAATGGCATTACAAGAAATTCATAACTACCATAACGAGTCCGGAAAGCGGTTTTGGAGACATCTTCCTCCTTAACCCTTAATTGATGATAACCCGAGTGGAGATCGATTTTCAAATATACACGAGATCCTTGTAGTTGATCAAAGAGTTCATCGATGCGAGGAAGAGGATATCGGTTCTTAACCATCAATTTATTTAGTTCACGATAATCAATGCACATTCGCAGGGATCCATCTTTCTTCTTAACGAACAAAATTGGAGCGCCCCATGGAGAATGCCTAGGTTGGATAAAACCACGGTCAAGTAGTTCTTGGATTTGACTTTGAAATTCTTGCATTTCGGATGGAGCAAGTCTATACGGTGCACGTGCTACGGGTGCGGCTCCCGAAATAAGATCGATTTGGAATTCTACCGGCCGATGAGGTGGAAGACCCGGCAATTCGTTGGGAAATACATCGAAAAAGTCACGAACAATTGGCACATCATCGATATGCTTCTCATCGGACTCTACTTTCATAACGTGGGCAAGGATCGCGAAACAACCTTTGCGAAGCAATTTTCTAACTTTAAGGCACGAGACGAGGTTGATTCCGGTGCAACTCTTATCGCCATAAACAATCAAAGGTTCACCATTCTCGATAGGAATTCGGATTGCGTTAAGATCACAAAGGATGTGAGATTTTGTTTTTGCTAACCAGTTCATACCAATTATTACATCGAAGCTCCCTAGTTCCATAGGTATCAAGTCAATTTCAAATTCCTTACCCAATAAGTTTAACGTACACCCCTGTTGTGCGTAGAGGTGTATACAAAATAGTTATATTTTTACAAGGAAAATACTATTAAATACGATACAATTTTACACAAGTTATTTATTTATTTATAGAGTGGATATACCTAAACCTTGCTACAACACTATAGGCAGTGTACCTAATCGTAGAGTAGTATAGTTTTTAGTAAGTCCGGTTCATTCCACAGGGAGACGACTTATTTTACACTATATTTTTAAACAATTATATTTGTACAAAATATATTATACATATTAATAATATATAAAAGGGGGTTTACCGTTTAATGACCAGTTTGTCGATTTTATATTTTAAGTCACAATTAAAACCTAATGCAAAATATAAATGACGATAATTTAAGTGCGTAAAATAAATAACAATATAATAATTATGCTTATTTAAACTTCCGTAACCATGATGTTTGACGTTTTGATTATAATTTATTACCCTGGGTTAATTGTCCTTTATCCTGGATGTATTTGAAACCTATCTGGTTTTTGTCCATAATAGTTCATCGGTCATAATTATAAAATGCTCGGCAAATTTAACCTTATACCCGAAATCAAATATTCCAACTAATTGGGGATTCGAACTGTAACAAGGTCTTAATACTTTGTTTAATGAATACACCAGGTTATCGACTGTGTGTAAACCAAGGTTTTAATACTTTGTTAACAATTACACCAATTACCCTTGGATGTAATCCACCCCTGTTTTAATGAGTCCATTGACTATTAATCCATCCCCGTGTCCGGTCAAATGAACAATAATTTGTATTTATAAATATCCCGCCCATCGTATCCGATTAAGCGTATGTGGTTATATATAGATACGTCAAATTGTAACCTTTATATTAAATTAACGAGGTATCGTTAATTTAATATAAAGTTCATTAATAGCCCATAGTCTAATTTCCACAAGTGTCGTTCTTTTGTCCAAACCCCAATTATGGTCCAAAGCCCAATTACCCCATATTAATATTTAGCCCAACATCACGATTACTTCGGCTCAAATAAGCATAATAATAACTTAAGTACGAGACATTAATTTAAAAAGGATAACATAGCTTACATTGATTATTTATCGCGTAGTGTTACATGGACAGAGCTTCGACTTCAAAACCCTTAAAATAACCTTTACATAACCCAAACTAATCTAATATAAAACTAACCTATACTATATATATATATATATATATATATATATATATATATGTATATATATATATGTATATATATTATATTACAGAGGGAGTATGATAAAAATTGGTGTACATAAACTGCAAAATTCGTCGCCTTTTATAGATGTGGCTAGCCTTTCCCTGCCATGCGATCGCATGGGATTAAGGAGGCCAGGCCATACGATCACATGGCCAGCCTGTCCAGGACACATTCTTCATTTTAAACGTGGGCGGCTCTTATTTATTTATTATATAATATAATATATATAATTTTATACAATTATATATATATTATATTATATTCTTGTGCATAGTTGACTTGTAATTTTAGGTCCGTTGCGTCGCGCGTCAATGCTCGGTTCATGTCTCGATGCTGGATTTTCGAACGTCTTTTCGTACGCTTTAATATCTTGTACTTTGCGTTTCGCGATTTGTAATTTGCACAAAAATTATTTTCCTTAACTTCTAAAATCCGTGCAAGTCTTTAATTCACTTTTAGTGGCACTTTTGAGTGCACTATGGCTTTAGTGGCACTTTTCCAGCTTTACTGGCACTTTTTCTTCAATTCTTTAATCTTCGTGCTTTTCGTTTCGTAACTTGTACTCTTGTCAATTTTAGACGTTTCTCATCATTAAATTGAACCACTTGAATTGTATCTTGTACATTTGAGCTTTTTGGATGTTTTTGTCTTCGAATCTTCGTTTTCGCCTTTTGTCTTCGCACTTATTTATTATAAACGAATATCACTTGGAAATAGAACAATTGCAACTGAAAACTTCACATATCGGAAGGATATTGATACTAAATATATGTTCATTTGGAGCACTATCAACCCCCGATAATATTTGTCGGCACTCAATAGTTTCCCGTTGGACACTTGATGTGTGCAGCAGCGTATACGAAATAGTTATATTTTTATTGTGAAATAATATTAAATACGATACAATTTTACACAAGTTATTTATTTACTTATAGAGTGGATATACCTAAACCTTGCTACAACACTATAGGCAGTGTACCTAATCGTACAGTAGTGTAGTTTTTAGTAAGTTCGGTTCATGCACAGGGAACTAGCCAAGTTTAACGCTATATTTTAAAACTATATTTGAATAATATATATATATATATATATATATATATATATATATATATATATATATATATATATGTATATATATATATATATATATATATATAAGTAATATTATTATTATTATAAAAAGGGGGTTTTACCGTTTAATGACCGGTTTGTCGATTTTAAAACTTTAGTCACAATTAAAACCTAATGTAAAATATTAAATATACAAATAACTTAATTTAAAGCGTAAAGTAAATAACAATAATAAAAGTGCGATAATTTAAAGTGCGATAAATAAAATGACGATAAATAAAAATGCGATAAGATATAAAATAAAGGAATTATGCTTATTTAAACTTCCGTAATCATGATGTTTGACGTGTTGATTTTAATTTATTACCATGAGTTAATTATCCTTTGTCCTGGATTATTCAATATGTCCATACGGTTTTTGTCCATAACAGTCCATCAGTCATAAATATAAAGTGCGAGAGTCCTCGTCAAATTATCTTTATACCCGAAGTAAAATATTCCAACTAATTGGGGACTCGAACTGTAACACGGTCTTAATACTTTGTTTAATGAATACACCAGGTTATCGACTATGTGTAATCCAAGGTTTCAATACTTTGTTAACAATTACACCAATTACCCTTGAATGTAATCTACCCCTATTTCAACTAGTCCATTGACTATTAATCTATTCCCGTATCTGGTAAAATGAACAATTATTGGTATTTATAGATATCCTGCCCATCGTACCCGATTAAGCGTATGTGGTTATTTATAGATTAGTCGAACTGTAACCTTTAATATTAAATTAACGAGGTATCGTTTAGTTAATATAAAACCCATTAATAGCCTATAGTCTAATTTCCACAAGTGTCGTTCTTTTGTCCAAACCCCAATTATGGTACAAAGCCCAATTACCCAATCTTAATATTTAGCCCAACATCACGATTACTTCGGCTTAAATAAGCATAATAATAACTTAGCTACGAGACATTAATTTAAAAAGTTTGAACATAACTTACAATGAGTATTAATCGCGTAGTGTTACACGGACAGAATTTCGACTTACAAACTTACAACATTCGCCACTATAACCTTATTATTATTATTAAACTTAAATTAAAATTAAAATTATAAAATATATATATATATATATATATATATATATATATATATATATATATATATATATATATATATATATATATTTACGTATATAGAAAAGAAAGAAAAGGGGTAATGAATCGATCAGAATGCGCGGCCTTTTATAGGCCCACGTTTCACTGTTGAGCTCCGCGAGTGCAGAGGTTTTCTTCATCACAGCTTCGCGAGTGCGGAGGTCTGCAATCCAGCTCATAGATTAAATCCAAAACGTGGGCTGCGTATAATTATAATATATAATAATATATATAATTAATTATATATTATATTATATTCTTGTGCATAGTTGACTAGTAATTTTTCGTCCATTGCGTCGCGCGCTGAAAGTTGTTTCATGTCTAGGTTCCGGATTTTTGAACGCCTTTTCGTACGATTTAATATCTTGTACTTTGTGTTTCACTGCTTGTACTCTTATAATTTTTAGACGTTTCTTATCAATAATTTGAACCACTTGGATTGTACTTTGTACTTTTTAGCTTTTTGGTCATTTGCGTCTTCAGTTCGTCGAATCTGTCTTTTGTCTTCACCCATTAATATTTAAATGAATATCACTTGTAAATAGAACAATTGCAACTAAAAGCTTGTCTTTCTTGAGGGATAATGCTATGAAATATATGTTCGTTTTTAACATTATCAAATATTCCCACACTTGAGCGTTGCTTGTCCTCAAGCAATATAGAACTTGAATATAGCTTTACAAGAATCACTTCTTTATTCTTCACACTTTGTACATCAATGATTTCTATACGGCGGTATGAACAATGATTGTAACGTTGTGGTTTACAGTCTCACATGACTATGAAAATTTAGATCCTTTAAGGAAATTGGATCTTTATGAAAATATTTGATCTTTTTGAAAATTCAATCTAGCTTTTACCCTAGATAAGTTTTCCAGAATAACCCTTCACTGGTGTTTGCAAAATGTTTTTATGGGTTTGGTGGGTTTCAGATTTGAAAATTTTAGCTCAAAACTTGCGGTTTTGTGTCACCCACTTGCTAACCTTGTATTGGGAAAGCAACATGTCCAGTATACTTGCTCCGCATATTACCTTTGGTAAACTACCGTCCGGTTGTAAAGGAAAGCGTTGAACAAGCAACTGTTGAGGCAATGTCCCGCGACATGCTTTTAATTATGGTCTATGTCGTGTCGAATGCAATTACTATCCTTGGTAGGAGCAATAGTAAAGATCAGCCTATAGTTTTTTAGTCTGGCACAAAGTCCTGTCTTTGACCATGCTATGCAACCACCGTTCTTACGGTTGAAACCTGATTTGGTTCAGGTGACCTAATGAATTCCAGGTGAATTCCTAGGATTTTACGTTCAATGGTAATGAACGCATTAAAAATGGGTTTTTAGAAAACAAATCGGTTTGTAATTTGATCAAAATAATTTCTTGTTCAAGCACGAGTTTAGATATCATTGAATTCTATGAGTTTGAATTCTCAATCTTTAAGGTCAATCTCAAGGATTGAGTAATATCAGTCTTAAAAGCTGATTTTTGATCTTTAAGGAGATTATCCTTTCTGGGGATCTGATTCATTAGTCTTATAAGCTAATTTGCACAGTGCCCCCCATTGTACGAGACAGATCCTCTCATGGTTAGGATAAGTCTGACCACTTGGCGACCCTGTTTGATGTTGAGGTCCGTGGATTTCCAGCTGATTTTCGAGAAAACTTTTCAAGATTTTTCGTAGACTCTACAACTGGTCTGGACAACAACTTCCTGACCTAAATCAAGAAGCGCGTGTCTTTTTCTCGGAAGACTTTACTTCCTTTTAAATCAAGTGGCACATATCTTTCAAATATATTATAAAAAATCGGGTAAAACTGATAAAATTGTCCAAAACAAAAGTATCTTCAATTATTTGTACACAAATATGTGATATATGTTTTAAATAACATGGTAAAAAATTTTCACACTTGGCTTTTATTTTCCCTTCTTTGCCTTTTTATTTTCCTCTATTCCATTTTAAATGAATTCAAGCATTTTGGGTTGTTTCTCAATTTATGTCCTTTCCGAGGTTAACAATAATTTCAGTATTAACACCTAGTTTTATCGTTCATAAATATGTATAAACATGATTTTGTGTTCATTTAGTTGAAAATTTTAAAAAAATTTACTAGAATTGGGTAGTCAGTATATAAGACTAGGGCTGTTCTTTATTATCAGAGAGCACTAGATTCTAATACAACTACTGCGTTACTAGTATTTTTAATGGTAACTGATAATGCTAAAAACAAACATATATTTCATAGCATTATTCCTCAAGAAAGACAAGCTTTTAGTTGCAATTGTTCTATTTACAAGTGATATTCGTTTAAATAATAAAAGGTGAAGACAAAAGACAGATTCGACGAATTGAAGACGCAAACGACCAAAAAGCTCAAAAGTACAAAATACAATCAAAGAGGTTCCAATTATTGATAAGAAACGTCTTGAAATTACAAGAGTAAAAGATTCAAAACGCAAAGTACAAAATATAAAATTGTACGCAAGGACGTTCGAAAATCCGGAACCGGGACCAGAGTCAACTCTCAACGCTCGACGCAACGGACTAAAAATTACAAGGCAACTATGCACATAAATATAATATAATATTTAAATAATTCTTATAATTATTTATATATTATATAAATAAATAAAAACCGTCGGCAAGAGAGACTCCAAAATGGGTGAGCTGTAATTTCAAACTCCGCGACTCGCGGAGTTTGAAGGCCAAAAGTGCCGCGAGTCGCGGAGCCCCAAGTTTTGAAACTTCCTATAAAAGTAACCGAATTCTGAGCATTTTTCATCATCATATATCATTCTCTCTATCTATATACGTAAAATATATATATATATAATTTATATTTTAATTTTAATTTTAATCCTAATAATAAGGGTATGTTAGCGAATGTTGTAAGGGTGTAAGTCAAAATTCTGTCCGTGTAACGCTCCGCTATTTTTAATCATTGTAAGTTATGTTCAACCTTTTTACATTAATGTCTCGTAGCTAAGTTAATATTATGCTTATTTAATCCGAAGTAATCATGATGTTAGGCTAATTACTAAAATTGGGTAATTGGGCTTTGTACCATAATTGGGGTTTGGACAAAAGAACGACACTTGTGGAAATTAGACTATGGGCTATTAATGGGTTTTATATTTGTTTAACTAAATGATAGTTTGTTAATGTTAATATAAAGATTTACAATTGGGCGTCCCTATAAATTACCATATACACTCGATCGGACACGATGGGCGGGGTATTTATATGTACGAATAATTGTTCATTTAACCGGACACGGGAATGGATTAATAACCACTAGAATAATTAAAACAGGGGTGAAATTATGTACAAGGACACTTGGTATAATTGATAACAAAATATTAAAACCTTGGGTTACACTCAGTCGACATCCTGGTGTAATTATTAAACAAAGTATTAAAATCTTGTTACAGTTTAAGTCCCCAATTAGTTGGAATATTTAACTTCGGGTATAAGGATAATTTGACGAGGACACTCGCACTTTATATTTATGACTGATGGACTGTTATGGACAAAAACCAGACGGACATATTAAATAATCCAGGACAAAGGACAATTAACCCATGGGCATAAAACTAAAATCAACACGTCAAACATCATGATTACGGAAGTTTAAATAAGCATAATTCTTTTATTTCATATTTAATTTCCTTTATTTTATATTTAATTTCACTTCTAATTATCGCATTTTTATTGTTATTGTATTTAATTACACTTTTAATTATCGTACTTTTTAATTATCGCAAGTTTATTTTATCGCACTTCTATTATTCGCAATTTCATTATCGTTATTTACTTTACGCTTAAATTTAAGTCTTGTATTTATATTATTTTACATTTGGTTTTAACTGCGACTAAAGTTTTAAAATCGATAAATCGGTCATTAAACGGTAAAAACCCCCCTTTATAATAATAATATTACTTATATATATATATATTTGTATTTTTATAAAAGTAAACTAATATAGCGTTAAGCTTTGTTTAAAAAGATTCCCTGTGGAACGAACCGGACTTATTAAAAACTACACTACTGTACGATTAGGTACACTGCCTATAAGTGTTGTAGCAAGGTTTAAGTATATCCATTCTCTAAATAAATAAATATCTTGTGTAAAATTGTATCGTATTTATTAGTATTTCTTGTAAACTTTAATAGTATTTTATACCCCTTAGCTTTGACATCAAGTATTTTTTGCGCCGCTGCCGGGGAATCTCTTAAAATCCGAAAGCGCAACGCTAATAAATAAAAAAAAAAAATTTTTTTTTTATTTTACTTCTATTAAAATTCGTTTTTATAAAAGTACGTTTTAAATATTCGAAAATATAAAAAGAAAAACAAAAATTTATATATTTTTAAGAGTTTGTTAAAAGTTTTATAAGTTTCTTTATTTTTATTTTAGTTTATAAAAATATAAGTTTTATTTAAAAATCTTTTATTTATATAAAAACAAAAACAAAAAAGCGCCAGTTTTAAACTGTTCCAGGGTTGAATTTTGGATCCCCGCGACTCGCGGGGTTTGGTGCTTGAAATACCGCGACTCGCGGAGCTTTTTCTAACACGCCTGCCAGAAACCCTAACTGCAATTAATACGGAGTAATAATTATTATTATTAATTAATTAAGATTTAGGTTTTAATTAAATTAATATTTAATTTTAATCATTTAGTTATATTAAGTTTTAATTAGTTTTATTTAAATTAATACTTTTATAAAATAATATAAAAATAATATTTTTATAAAAATTGTACTTTTTCCAACTTTTTATATATTTTTATATTTTGTCCATTTTTAATTGTTTTAGCGTAATATTTGTATTTTTCGCTCATATTTAGTTTTAATTCATAGTTTTTGCCATAATTATTTTTACTTCTAGATTTTTAGGTTTTGCCGTAGAATTCCTTAAGTGCTTTTTCTTTAGACTAAGATTTAGGTGCTTTAGAATTTTACGACACCTTTTTAAGCTTTAGTTTCTTTTTAAGTTATTTCCATTTGGGATATAGTTTTTCCTGTAAGCTTTAATATTTTTAGACGACTTTTACCTATGTATCAATTATCATTCCAATTAGTAATCTCAATTTGCGATTATAATTTTAAGTTAGTTGTAGTAATAAGGTTAGGTTAGTCAATTGTTTTTAAGTTTTATAAGTTTCTTTTATTTTTCCGTCACCTTTTATTTTTCAATAATTTTTCTTTTTCGACCTTTTTCCGACGAACTCTTTTTCTTTCTTATTTCTCGCTATTCTAGTTTTAGGACATAGATTTTTATTCTACTTCTTATCTAAATTTCTTAAAATTTCGAAAATTTCTTTTAAGTGGTTAAATTGATAGACATCAAAATTTTCTGGTTCGTAGTAATAGTTGGATTTGTACGTGGACCGGGTTATTGGAGCCAAACAGTCCTCAATTATATTGAGACCAAACGAATCCTGCCCCTCTGCTGCATCTTTTGGCTATTCGAAACGTGGGCAAAATCAGAAAAGTCTATTGATTGGATAACTTATTATAATTTTTCTTTCTTTTTAAAAACTAATAGGATATTCAGTGAATGCACCGAGCAAGACGTTCACCACCTTTTGTACGTTCACCACCTGTAACAAGATCAAGACATTTAGCAAATATTACTGCCGTTGATTTTTCTTTAGAATCGTCATCCAGTCGACCAAGTACTTCAGTTCAAATTTCTGATAATCCATTTTTTGAACCCGACCTCACAATTGAGAATTCGGAGAATATTCAGGAACGATTCGTAGATCCTGAACCACTAAACTTTCCTCCGGAACCACCAATCATTCAAACAGAGATTGTTGAGGAACGAACCATTAAATCAGAATCCTCTAGTGATTCCGATTCAACAAGTTCAATTTTGGAGAATCTGGAACCTTTAAGTATGGAAGACCGAATGAGAGCTAAACGCACTGGCCAAGGTCACGCAATTACTCATCCAGACATTAGTGCGCCAGATTATGAAATCAAAGGACAAATTCTACACATGGTGACTAATCAATGCCAATTTAGTGGTGCGCCGAAGGAAGATCCAAATGAACATCTACGTACCTTTAATAGGATCTGCACACTATTTAAAATCCGAGAAGTGGAGGATGAACAGATATATCTCATGTTATTTCCCTGGACTTTAAAGGGAGAAGCCAAAGATTGGTTAGAATCGTTACCTGAAGGAGCGATCGATACATGGGACGTTTTAGTTGACAAATTTCTTAAACAATTCTTTCCTGCATCTAAAGCCGTAAGACTTCAAGCAGAAATTGTTACGTTTACACAAAAGCCGAATGAAACTCTATATGAGGCATGGACTAGATATGGAAAGTTATTAAGAGGATGTCCGCAACATGGTTTAGACACCTGTCAAATAGTACAAATATTTTACCAAGGATGCGACATCACTACAAGGAAAGACATAGATATAGCAGCTGGTGGTTCTATTATGAAGAAAACTGAAAGGATCCGAAACTAATCATCCGGACGATGTCCATATTGATTACAAACGAATTACAACAGTTGATAACATCGCGAGGTACTTGACCTCTATATGATACATTTTACAAACGTTGCATTTATTCTTAAAAGGAAATCTATCTTTACATAAAAAAATTAATAAACTCGTCAAACATTTCTCGATATCCAAATGACCTAAACTGTCATTTACTTAATAAATGTCTTTAATGATCTTCAATGACTCGAATGCAACGTTCTTGTATCATGGCTTAAATGGTCCCAACTAGTATCCTTAATATGAGCTAACGCACAGCGGAAGTCTTAATTCATACCTGAGAATAACATGCTTTAAAACGTCAACATAAAGTTGGTGAGATATATAGGTTTGATGCTAGCAGCGATATAACGATGGACCACAAGATTTCTTATATAAACATTTTAATAAAAATATTCTAAGTGGTTGAGCACTTGGTAACCATACTTAACAATTAATCACGTCGCATATTCCCTTTAATATGAAAGCTTACTACACTGTACCAAGTGTAGTCACGAAACGAAGTACTGTGCAACCGTTGAATACTGGTCGTCCAGTCCGGTTAGGGTTGTCAGGCCCGATAGATCTATCATCAGGATTCGCGTTTACAATACCGCTGTAAATATTAGTTACCAAGCTACAGGGAAGTATGCCAGTGGTACAACTCAACGTAGAATATATTTTTCAGTTACTTGTGTGCATAATGTAAAACATAAAATACATGTATTCTCATCCCGAAATATTTAGAGTTTAAAAGTGGGACTATATACTCACTTTCGTCTTGAAGATATATATATAATTTGACTTGGTCTCCGGTTGATATCTCGAACCTATCCATATATAATATATCAATACCTTTTCTTTTTTAAACAAACGTCACATATATATACTTGTTATACTTTTAATACTTTGAATAATTCCTTAGTCCGTAGTTAGCAGTTCGTTGTTAGTAATTCAATTTTAATGGTTCATATTTAGATGTTTAATAAACCCCCAATGAAATAAATAAAACCCTCATCGTATATGTATTGGTCGAGATTAATCTTGACCCACGGTACCGGTGTTGTCAAATGACGTGTTGCGTACATAAAGTACCGGTGTTGTCAAATGACGTGTTGCGTACAATCATGGGATCTTATGATTAATCTTCTCGTATTGTTTACGGGTGATCCTGAACCATATAAAATTGAATTATGAGTACATATATATAAAATATCATGTTATTTTAGAAAGATGTGATTTTATTTAATTTTTCCCAATTAATCCCGAAGTTAAACAAGTCTTGGATAACCAATTTTGTTTCGGTCATAGTTTCTTCGTTACAAATCCGTTTTCGTTGATTCAACTTGCCATCTCCTTGGATCGAGTCCCTCTTTAAGACTATGAACTGAAAATACCTTGGTTTGTATTCAAAATCACACGGCATAGGTGAAACTTTAGTGAAACTTATGAAGTTAAACATTTTCCTTTATTTAAACAACCTTAAATGACTATTTTTCTAAAAATACTTATACTTTGAATTAAATCATGAAATTTTTATGTGTTATCATATTCATAGTAAAAATCATTTTTCCAGAACATAAACCTCCAACTCAAAGTTTAAGATAGTTTTTAATTATCCAACCCAAAACAGTCCCCGGTGGCACTCCGACGTCGTAAAAACAGTTTTTAAGATATTCTTTGAAAAACCAAATTATACCTTGTTAAATTAGCATATATTTAAGTTATATTACAGGTCTTGAAGTATTTTAAAAGTTAAGTTAGAAGGATCTATTTAGTTTGCAAACAAGTTTGAAAACATTCAAACTATGTTCTTGTTGTTAAACTTTTATACCACAAAATAAGATAGCTATATATATATGAATCGAATAAGGTTATGAACATAGATACTACCTCAAGTTCCTTGGACAAGGTTGCTGTAAAAGAGGAGTAAGAAGCTAGAATCAAAAGGGTGATGGAAGTGGATGAAAGATTGGAAGTAAGTTTGTGTTCTTGGAAGGATTTCTTGAAGTGTTTTTGTATGGTTTTCTTATGGTGTTTAAGTAAGGTTTTTGAAGCTAGATCTTCATGGAACTTTGCTGAATGTTTATGGATTTTAATGTTCTTGAGAGTGTGGGTGTTTTTAGCTAGAGAATGGAAGTAAAAATGAAACAAAATGAGGATACATATATACTCCTAAAAAATGTTTATGTAGTAGACATGGACAAATTTTTAGTTTGTATTTTTGTAATTAGTCTTACAATCATTCAAAAGTAATTACCTTATACATAAGGCATGAACAAGGGCTGGTTAGGTGGTGATTTGATGTGTATATACCAATAGTAAATACGTATAGAAGCTAGGTATGATACGAGTACAAATACTCTAGATATACGTATAGAAATTTTGTGAAAAATGGAATGAGGATTCAAATATAGCTATCTTTTGTGAATACACTTATATGATTTTATGTATTTAAGTCTTTAAAAGTGATTAAATACATTACTTATACGATATATGTATAAACATTATAAGTCTTAAGTATTTATGTCAAATAACGTTACGTATAGTTATCGTTTTGAAAACTTAAGTTAGTAGTTTCAAAATATACTTATAACTTATTGTTATTAATACAAAATGAGATATTAAAACATTCATTAATCATGTTAAATATGTATATATACATATATATATACAAACATATAATTATCATATATTGTATAGTTCGTGATATCATCGGTCAAACTAGACGGTCAAATGTTGTGTAAAACTCTTTTCGGAAACATAAATCTCAACAATTTGGATTGCTTATCATGTTGGTAAGGTTTAATTTATGTAAATATTAATCTTATAAGTATAGAATGATCGAAAAAGTGCGGGTCAACTTTAGGGTTTTTGCTTATCGTGTCGGAACCATATAGAGATTAGAGTTTAAATTTGGTCGGAAATTTCCGGGTCGTTACAGTACCCATCCGTTAAAGAAATTTCGTCCTCGAAATTTGGTAGAGGTTGTCATAAACAACAATAGGAATGTTTTCATGACGAATATGAGGTAATAATGAAATTTTATCATTATTGAAAGATTTAGATAAAACGATTTGGTTATGTGAGACGCACGAGCGAAGCTATCACAAAAGAGTGAAATGAGTAAATATAGAATTGTTGTAACCGATGACGTGATTATGATCGATTTCCGGGATTTAAGGGTTTTAAAGAAAATCTTATGTAATAAGATTTAGTTTTGCGGCGATCAGGATCTTCTTTGATTTAACGCGGCAATCTGTTTTGATTTCTTTGTCGAATATTTCACTATAAATTTACCTCCTTCCCTTTCTTTCTTCCCACATCTTCTATTCTTTCTCTTTAGTTCCTACTTTAAGACATTCGCTAATATGCTCCATCCCATTCTAACCCTTGTTATATTTCTAACTTTCATATCTTTCATTCTTCTTTTTCATCTATCACCAGAAGAATCTATTCTCTTTTATCCTTTCCTTGGAATTATAATGTTTTTAATTCTCCCGTGCCTTTACGTTGCAATACGTATTGATATGCACGGTTTGTAGTTTCGGGGTTGTTGTTAGGTTTTATACCTTCCCTTATATTTCGATGTTCCTACTCCCGTCCCTTAAAATCATTGTCATCCACAGTTAATGCTCTCTCTTATTTGCTGTGGTTTATGTTCCTATTTCTATTCTGAAGTTTTGTCCCTTCATTTCTTCTTCCCGTCCTCGAGCCAAGCGAACAATGGTCCGAAATTCGTAGGTAGGAAATTTGGAATGAACCTTGCTATTGGTTTTAGAATGAAATTGTAATGGCACGATCTTGATTCGTTAAATTACTCGAATATTCCGGAAAAAAAAATAGAACTATCAAGGTGATACGTTCTAATATGTTTGAAGACTTGATAGAATGTAAGAGCCGTGTAACATGGCACATGATGACGGTACTGTGAATCATCACATTCCATTAGAAACTTAACATGACTTACTGTAATATAATGAAGTTGATCAAGTTTCATTATATTATACTAATTCATGTATCAGTTCCCAACACTACTTCAAAACATTCATATTTTTAAACTTAGAGATTTCAGAATTTAGAAACTAACACAGTTTCTTTTATATTGTAGCGTAGATGTTACGGAGAGTTAAATGATCGCAGATAGGAATAGTTGTAAAAATATCTCCAGAAATATGAAAAATATGTATAACGAATGAAGATATCTTATAATATCTAAGATAAAATGATGGTGAAGAATATCATCTTGAAAAGTTTAGAATAAGGAGCAGTGTTCTTACTAACGGTTTCAGCAGGCACTGGATCATTTGGATCCTTTGAAGGCAGGTTCTGTTTTCATGATTTATTCACGGCCTCCTTCATACTTTGCTCAATCCGTTTTCCAGTTCCAAACCTTCTCTTTTTCTCAGCTTTACCACCATACTATTCTTTATCATCAATCTTTTGATTGTTAAAGTCATTTACAATTTTTGCTGCTTCATCAGCATTTCAAGAGCTACTTCATAGTTCAGGGTGTTTTCAGAAATCATGAAAGGATTTGAATGCGAATTGTAATCGTCAAGTTACGAATGAGGTTTAAGATAAAATCAAGTGGCAAACTTGAAGAATTGTTTAGTTTCATATGTTTCAATCAACATTTTAATTCATTTTAATTGTCCAATGTTTTCTTCTTTATGCCACTTGTTGGATTCTGGTAGGTCAAAATCCGAATATGAAATTTGATTGAAAATGGTTATTCTGGGGTGAGCGGATACGAATATCGGTGGTTGTAAGTAAGATAATAGATAACCGTTGAATCAGATTCAAGAATGTACAATATAACTTATTAATGTGAATTCTAAATATTCCTCGGGTACTACCCACCCGTTAAAATATTTTCATCATTAATAGTTTGTACGAAGGAATTTTTAATTACTATCTTTATGAAAATATACTTGCATATATATTTTCTTCAGAGATAATCATAGATTTAATGAGTCAATAAGATATTAAACTCATTTGATTTATCGTTAATTCTAGATTACATAATCTCTAAGACTTTAGAAATTACATAATCATCATACGATACGTAAAGCGAAGATAATCGATGTAGAACGATATATAGAACGAAGATCATACTCGAAGTACAGATATTGAGTCGTGTGATGTTGATATTCGAGATACAGATTGTGATGTTGAGATTGTGATTGGGGTGATAAAGGTACTGTCGGCGTTGACGATGGTAGTACGGATTATGCTGCTGTTGGTGTTTGTAACCTTCGCACCATATTCTCCAAAACCACTACCCGAGCACGGAGTTTGTTGACTTCTTCTATTATACCGGGATGATTGACGGTTGGAACGAGCGAATGAACAAGATTTGAAATATGGGATAGTATGTAATCATGACGAGATACTCTAGAAATGAGCGAGAAAATGGTGTTTCGAATGGGTTCGCCGGTAAGTGCTTCAGGTTCATCGTTAAGAGGGCAATTTGGTGGATGAAATGGATCACCTTCTTCTTGCCTCCAGAAATTTAGTATATTACGAACCCATCCCCAGTTCATCCAGAATATATGATGGGAAATTGGTTGATCCATTCCGGTGATGCTGTTCTCGGAGCTCGAATGGAAATCCATGTCGGCGTAGCTATCGAAGTCGGAGGAATTCGAACTGGATGAAGAATTCATCTTGTATAGTTGGAGAAATGAATTTTTTTGGTTTGGAATAGATTATAGGAGTTGGGTTTGGTACTCTTCAATACATAATTTTCATATGTATATATAATACCGAAATCCCGTGAATTACGGAGAATCTTTGAAATTCGTCGGGCAATGTTTATAGTAATAGATACGCTAGGATATGAATTTTGTCTATACACTATCGATGCACTAGATGCAGTAAGACGTGTCTAGACTAAAGAATGATAAGCAGGCAACTCCCTAAGGATGATAAGCAGATGGTTTCTGACTAGAAATGATAAGCAAAACTTTTTAGCAGGTAGATACGGTCAAAGTCCAGACTCACTAATGTATCCTAACAACTACCAGTTAGACACACTAATGCAAGGCCTGGTTCGCTAAGACCAACGCTCTGATACCAACTGAAAGGATCCGAAACTAATCATCCGGACGATGTCCATATTGATTACAAACGAATTACAACAGTTGATAACATCGCGAGGTACTTGACCTCTATATGATACATTTTACAAACGTTGCATTTATTCTTAAAAGGAAATCTATCTTTACATAAAAAAATTAATAAACTCGTCAAACATTTCTCGATATCCAAATGACCTAAACTGTCATTTACTTAATAAATGTCTTTAATGATCTTCAATGACTCGAATGCAACGTTCTTGTATCATGGCTTAAATGGTCCCAACTAGTATCCTTAATATGAGCTAACGCACAGCGGAAGTCTTAATTCATACCTGAGAATAACATGCTTTAAAACGTCAACATAAAGTTGGTGAGATATATAGGTTTGATGCTAGCAGCGATATAACGATGGACCACAAGATTTCTTATATAAACATTTTAATAAAAATATTCTAAGTGGTTGAGCACTTGGTAACCATACTTAACAATTAATCACGTCGCATATTCCCTTTAATATGAAAGCTTACTACACTGTACCAAGTGTAGTCACGAAACGAAGTACTGTGCAACCGTTGAATACTGGTCGTCCAGTCCGGTTAGGGTTGTCAGGCCCGATAGATCTATCAACAGGATTCGCGTTTACAATACCGCTGTAAATATTAGTTACCAAGCTACAGGGAAGTATGCCAGTGGTACAACTCAACGTAGAATATATTTTTCAGTTACTTGTGTGCATAATGTAAAACATAAAATACATGTATTCTCATCCCGAAATATTTAGAGTTTAAAAGTGGGACTATATACTCACTTTCGTCTTGAAGATATATATATAATTTGACTTGGTCTCCGGTTGATATCTCGAATCTATCCATATATAATATATCAATACCTTTTCTTTTTTAAACAAACGTCACATATATATACTTGTTATACTTTTAATACTTTGAATAATTCCTTAGTCCGTAGTTAGCAGTTCGTTGTTAGTAATTCAATTTTAATGGTTCATATTTAGATGTTTAATAAACCCCCAATGAAATAAATAAAACCCTCATCGTATATGTATTGGTCGAGATTAATCTTGACCCACGGTACCGGTGTTGTCAAATGACGTGTTGCGTACATAAAGTACCGGTGTTGTCAAATGACGTGTTGCGTACAATCATGGGATCTTATGATTAATCTTCTCGTATTGTTTACGGGTGATCCTGAACCATATAAAATTGAATTATGAGTACATATATATAAAATATCATGTTATTTTAGAAAGATGTGATATTATTTAATTTTTCCCAATTAATCCCGAAGTTAAACAAGTCTTGGATAACCAATTTTGTTTCGGTCATAGTTTCTTCGTTACAAATCCGTTTTCGTTGATTCAACTTGCCATCTCCTTGGATCGAGTCCCTCTTTAAGACTATGAACTGAAAATACCTTGGTTTGTATTCAAAATCACACGGCATAGGTGAAACTTTAGTGAAACTTATGAAGTTAAACATTTTCCTTTATTTAAACAACCTTAAATGACTATTTTTCTAAAAATACTTATACTTTGAATTAAATCATGAAATTTTTATGTGTTATCATATTCATAGTAAAAATCATTTTTCCAGAACATAAACCTCCAACTCAAAGTTTAAGATAGTTTTTAATTATCCAACCCAAAACAGTCCCCGGTGGCACTCCGACGTCGTAAAAACAGTTTTTAAGATATTCTTTGAAAAACCAAATTATACCTTGTTAAATTAGCATATATTTAAGTTATATTACAGGTCTTGAAGTATTTTAAAAGTTAAGTTAGAAGGATCTATTTAGTTTGCAAACAAGTTTGAAAACATTCAAACTATGTTCTTGTTGTTAAACTTTTATACCACAAAATAAGATAGCTATATATATATGAATCGAATAAGGTTATGAACATAGATACTACCTCAAGTTCCTTGGACAAGGTTGCTGTAAAAGAGGAGTAAGAAGCTAGAATCAAAAGGGTGATGGAAGTGGATGAAAGATTGGAAGTAAGTTTGTGTTCTTGGAAGGATTTCTTGAAGTGTTTTTGTATGGTTTTCTTATGGTGTTTAAGTAAGGTTTTTGAAGCTAGATCTTCATGGAACTTTGCTGAATGTTTATGGATTTTAATGTTCTTGAGAGTGTGGGTGTTTTTAGCTAGAGAATGGAAGTAAAAATGAAACAAAATGAGGATACATATATACTCCTAAAAAATGTTTATGTAGTAGACATGGACAAATTTTTAGTTTGTATTTTTGTAATTAGTCTTACAATCATTCAAAAGTAATTACCTTATACATAAGGCATGAACAAGGGCTGGTTAGGTGGTGATTTGATGTGTATATACCAATAGTAAATACGTATAGAAGCTAGGTATGATACGAGTACAAATACTCTAGATATACGTATAGAAATTTTGTGAAAAATGGAATGAGGATTCAAATATAGCTATCTTTTGTGAATACACTTATATGATTTTATGTATTTAAGTCTTTAAAAGTGATTAAATACATTACTTATACGATATATGTATAAACATTATAAGTCTTAAGTATTTATGTCAAATAACGTTACGTATAGTTATCGTTTTGAAAACTTAAGTTAGTAGTTTCAAAATATACTTATAACTTATTGTTATTAATACAAAATGAGATATTAAAACATTCATTAATCATGTTAAATATGTATATATACATATATATATACAAACATATAATTATCATATATTGTATAGTTCGTGATATCATCGGTCAAACTAGACGGTCAAATGTTGTGTAAAACTCTTTTCGGAAACATAAATCTCAACAATTTGGATTGCTTATCATGTTGGTAAGGTTTAATTTATGTAAATATTAATCTTATAAGTATAGAATGATCGAAAAAGTGCGGGTCAACTTTAGGGTTTTTGCTTATCGTGTCGGAACCATATAGAGATTAGAGTTTAAATTTGGTCGGAAATTTCCGGGTCGTTACAAAAACCGAAACTGATGCTTACAAAATTATTGATAGCACTGCTTCCCACTCACATGAGTGGCACCAAGAAAAAGATATCGTTAGATCATCTAAAGCAGCTAGAGCCGATTCTAGCCATGACTTAGATTCCATTTCCGCAAAGATAGATGCTGTGGAGAGACGAATGGAAAAGATGACTAAAGATATTCACTCAATACGAATTAGTTGTGAGCAGTGTGGAGGACTACATTTGACAAAAGATTGTCTCAGTATTGAATTAACAATGGAACAAAGAGAGAATGTTTCATACATAAACCAAAGGCCTGGAAATAATTATCAGAATAATTATCAACCGCCAAGACCGATTTACAATCAAAACCAGAATTATAACCAAAATATTTCATACAACAACCAACAAGGTCCTAGCAATCAACAAGTATCCAATAATACTTACAATCAGCAAAGACCTAATTTTCAAAACAAACCACCACAACAAACCGATGATAAAAAGCCGAATTTAGAAGATATTATGACGAAGCTTGTTGAAACTCAAACGCAGTTTTTCACATCTCAGAAACAAACTAATGAACAAAATGCTCAAGCATTTAGAAATCAACAAGCTTCTATTCAAAACTTGGAACAAGAAGTAAGTAACCTAGCAAGGTTAATAGGTGAAAGAAAACCGGGAAGTTTACCTAGTGATACAAATGCTAACCCCCGGAATGAAACAGCTAAAGCTATTACCATAAGAAGTGGTACAACACTTAAACCACCTGAAATACCTGTAACTTTTGATGAAGCTATTCCTACTCCACAAGAACCACAAC
Organism: Rutidosis leptorrhynchoides; assembly: GCF_046630445.1. NCBI lineage: Eukaryota > Viridiplantae > Streptophyta > Magnoliopsida > Asterales > Asteraceae > Rutidosis > Rutidosis leptorrhynchoides. Next base: position 24,872,141 of record NC_092339.1, on the reverse strand, counting down.
CTGATCAAGATAAGAAAAAAGAACCGGTAGTTGAAAAGGTTAATGAAGATAACACAGTTAAGGCTAAACCTTATGTTAAACCATACCAACCACCACTTCCTTACCCGAGTAAAATGAAGAAAGAGAAACTTGAAGCCGAGCAATCCAAATTCTTGGATATGTTTAAACAGATAAATGTAAATCTTCCTTTCATTGATGTGATTTCAGGAATGCCTAGATATGCAAAATTCTTGAAAGATCTAATCTCAAATAGAAAGAGAATGGAAGAACTCTCGGCTGTTACTATGAATGCTAATTGTTCAGCAGTGCTGTTGAATAAGATACCAGAAAAACTATCTGATCCAGGAAGTTTCACAATTCCATGTTTTCTGGGTAGTCTTAGTTCAATAGAAGCATTGGCAGACTTAGGTGCTAGTATAAATCTAATGCCATATTCACTATACGCTAAACTAGACCTTGGAGAACTGAAACCAACCAGAATAAGCATACAACTAGCCGATAGATCAATAAAATATCCTAGAGGGATAATGGAGAACATGCTAGTTAAAGTTGGTACTTTAGTATTTCCAGTAGATTTTGTTGTTTTGGACATGGAAGAAGATTCTCAAGTTCCTCTCATATTAGGAAGACCATTCTTAAACACGGCTAAAGCAATGATAGACGTGTTCGGTAAGAAATTGACCCTAAGTATAGAGGATGAGAGTGTTACCTTTTCAGTTGATAGAGCAATGCAACAACCGCAATCTGCAGATGATACATGTTATTATATTCAAACTATAGATGCACATGCAGAATTGTTAGAAGAATTTCCAGAATTACAAGGAACAGGAGAATGTTCTTTAGGAGAAGGTAATGAACCAATTGATGAAGCTGAAATGTTAGCTACACTTATAGCTAATGGATATGAACCAACAACAGAAGAAATTCAAATGCTAAAAGAAGAAGACAGATATCGATACAAATCATCGATAGAAGAACCTTCGAAATTAGAGTTAAAGCCACTTCTAAACCATTTGGAATACGCTTATTTACATGGTGAATCTGAATTACCTGTAATAATATCGTCTTCTCTTACTGAAAATGAGAAATCGCAACTCATTTCTGTGTTGAAAGCTCATAAGCCAGCCATTGCATGGAAGATTCATGATATTAAAGGAATAAGTCCTTCGTATTGCACACATAAAATCCTTATGGAAGAAGGTCATAAAACGTATGTGCAACGCCAACGAAGACTAAATCCTAATATGCAAGATGTAGTTAAGAAAGAGATTATTAAACTACTAGACGCAGGTTTAATTTATCCAATTTCTGATAGTCCATGGGTAAGCCCAGTTCAATGCGTGCCTAAGAAGGGTGGCATGACTGTCATTACAAATGAGAAAAATGAGCTTATTCCTACTAGGACTGTAACAGGATGGCGTGTATGTATTGATTATAGAAAATTAAATGACGCCACCAGAAAAGATCACTTTCCCTTACCTTTCATAGATCAAATGTTGGAGAGATTAGCCGGAAATAATTACTATTGTTTTCTAGATGGATTTTCCGGATATTTTCAAATTCCAATAGCACCCGAAGATCAAGAGAAAACCACATTCACGTGCCCTTATGGTACTTTTGCTTACAAACGCATGCCATTTGGACTTTGTAACGCCCCTGCAACCTTTCAAAGGTGTATGATGGCGATTTTTCATGACATGATAGAAGAATGCATGGAAGTTTTCATGGATGACTTTTCAGTCTTCGGTGATACATTTGAATCATGTCTAGTTAATCTTGAACGAATGCTTATTAGATGCGAACAATCAAATCTAGTACTTAATTGGGAGAAATGCCATTTCATGGTTAAAGAAGGCATCGTTCTTGGACATAAAATTTCAAAAGAAGGAATTGAAGTGGATAGAGCTAAAGTAGATGTAATTGCTAAACTTCCACATCCCACCAATGTTAGAGGAGTTAGGAGTTTTCTAGGGCATGCCGGTTTTTACCGACATTTCATAAAAGATTTTTCTAAAATTGCCACTCCTATGAATAAACTCCTAGAAAAGGATGCTCCATTCATCTTTTCAGATGAGTGTATCAAATCTTTTAATATTCTTAAAGAGAAACTCACTAATGCGCCGATCATGATAACACCAAATTGGAATCTACCATTTGAACTAATGTGCGATGCAAGTGATTTTGCAATGGGAGCCGTTTTAGGACAAAGGATTGAAAAACGATTTCAACCTATATATTATGCTAGTAAGACATTACAAGGAGCACAAACGAACTATACAACTACTGAAAAAGAACTCCTTGCTATTGTCTTTGCTTTTGACAAATTTCGATCATATCTCGTTCTAGCAAAAACGGTGGTCTATACCGACCATTCTGCTCTTAGATACCTATTTTCAAAACAAGATGCTAAACCAAGATTAATTCGTAGGATCTTACTCTTACAAGAGTTTGATATTGAAATCCGAGATAAAAGAGGAGCATAAAATCTCGCCGCTGATCATCTTTCTCGTCTTGAAAATCCCGAATTAGAAGTTCTAAATGAATCAGCCGTACAAGACAACTTTCCTGATGAATATCTATTGAAGATAGATTATAAAGAAATTCCATGGTTTGCAGACTATGCAAACTACTTAGTTTGTGGATTCCTTGAAAAAGGATTATCGTACCAAAGGCGAAAGAAATTCTTCAGTGATATAAAACACTATTTTTGGGAAGATCCACATTTGTTTAAAAGTTGTCCCGATGGAATAATACGCCGATGTGTATTTGGAGATGAAGCTAGTAAAATATTAAACCATTGTCACACAGGACCAACAGGAGGGCATTATGGGCCTCAATTAACAGCAAGAAAAGTTTATGATGCTGGATTTTATTGGCCTACAATTTACAAAGACGCACACCTTCTTTGCAAATCCTGTGATGCTTGTCAAAGGGCCGGAAAAATAAGTCAACGTGATGAAATGCCACAAAATGTCATCCAAGTATGTGAAGTATTTGACATTTGGGGTATTGACTTTATGGGTCCATTTCCAAAATCTCATAATAATCTATATATACTCGTAGCCATTGATTATGTATCTAAATGGGCGGAAGCACAAGCTCTCCCAACTAACGATGCACGAGTTGTAGTCAACTTTTTAAAACGTCTTTTTGCAAGGTTTGGAACACCGAAAGCTTTAATAAGTGATCGGGGTACTCATTTCTGTAATAATCAACTTGAGAAAGTTCTTAAAAGATATGGAGTAACTCATAAAATCTCCACCGCATATCATCCACAAACAAGTGAACAAGTTGAAAATACCAACCGAGCTTTAAAACGTATTCTAGAGAAAACCGTAGGAACAAATCCGAAGGAATGGTCCATTAAATTGGAGGATGCACTCTGGGCTTTTAGAACAGCCTACAAAACTCCAATTGGAACCACACCTTTTAGACTTGTTTATGGAAAAGCATGTTGTAACGACCCGAAAATTTCCGACCAAATTTAAACTCTAATCTCTATATGGTTCCGACACGATAAGCAAAAACCCTAAAGTTGACCCGCACTTTTTCGATCGTTCTATACTTATAAGATTAATATTTAAATAAATTAAACCTTACCAACATGATAAGCAGTCCAAATTGTTGAGACTTATGTTTTCGAAAAGAGTTTTACACAACGTTTGACCGTCTAGTTTGACCGATGATATCACGAACTATACAATATATGATAATTATACGTTTGTGTATATATATGTATATATACATATTTAACATGATCTAAGAATGTTTTAATATCTCATTTTGTATTAATAACAATAAGTTATAAGTATATTTTGAAACTACTAACTTAAGTTTTCAAAACGATAACCATACGTAACGTTATTTGACTTAAATACTTATGACCTATAATGTTTATACATATATCGTATAAGTAATGTATTTAATCACTTTTAAAGACTTAAATACATAAAACAATATAAGTATATTTACAAAAGATAGCTATATTTGAATCCTCGTTCCGTTTTCTCAAAGATTTCTATACGTATACCTAGGGTATATGTACCCGTATCATACGCAGCTTCTAGATGTATTTACTATTGGTATATACCAATAAAAATCTGCTCCTTAGCAGCCTTAAATGATTAAGAAACATGTGGAACCAACCATTTGTCAAGTAGCATGAATTATTTAGCAAGAAAACAAAGTTAGGTATTTTTTTTCCTTTATAACCTAAAAACGTTTTTATGCATGCACACCATTTCTTCACCCCATTTTCTTATACTTACACTTCCATTTCTCTCTCAAAATACTCTTAACTTCATACTTGATCATCTCCAAGCATTTTCCCCATCATTTAGCTTCAAAAACCTTACTTAAACACCATAAGAAAACCATACAAAAACACTTCAAGAAATCCTTCCAAGAACACAAACTTACTTCCAATCTTTCATCCAATTCCATCACCCTTTTGGTTCTAGCTTTTTACTCCTCTTTTACAGAAACCTTGTCCAAGGAACTTGAGGTAGTATCTATGTTCATAACCTTATTCGATTCATATATATATAGCTATCATATTTTGTGGTATACAATTTTAACAACAAGAACATAGTTTGAAAGTTTTCAAACTTGTTTGCAAACTAAATAGATCCTTCTAACTTAACTTTTAAAATACTTCAAGACCTGTAATATAACTTAAATATATATTAACTTAACAAGGTATAACTTGGTTTTTCAAAGAATATCTTAAAAACTGTTTTTACGACGTCGGAGTGTAACCGGGGACTGTTTTGGGTTGGATAATTAAAAACTATCTTAAACTTTGAATTGGAGGTTTATGTTCTGGAAAAATGATTTTTACTATAAATATGTTAACACATAGAAATTTCATGATTTAATTCAAAGTATAAGTATTTTTAGAAAAATGGTCATTAAGTGTTATTTTTTTGTAACAAAAATGTTTAACTTCATAAGTTTCACTAAAGTTTCACCTATGCCGTGTGATTTTGAATACAAACCAAGGTATTTTCAGTTCATAGTCTTAAAGAGGGACTCGATCCAATGAGATGGCAAGTTGAATCAACGAAAACGGATTTGTAACGAAGAAACTATGACCGAAACAAAATTGGTTATCCTAGACTTGTTTAACTTCGGGATTAATTGGGAAAAATTAAATAAATCACATATTTCTAAGATAACATGATATTTTATATATATGTACTTATAATTCAATTTTATATGGTTCAGGATCATCGGTAAACAACACGAGAAGATTAATCATAAGATCCCATGTTTGTACGCAACACGTCATTTGACAACACCGGTACTTTATGTACGCAACACGTCATTTGACAACACCGGTACCGTGGGTCAAGATTAATCTCGACCAATACATATACGATGGGGTTTTATTTATTTCGTTGGGGGTTTTATTTATTTCATTGCGGGTATATTAAACATCTAAAAATGAACCATTAAAATTGAATTACTAACAACGAGCTGCTAACTACGGACTAAGGAATTATTCAAAGTATTAAAAGTATAACAAGTATATATATGTGACGTTTGTTTAAAAAGAAAAGGTATTGATATATTATATATGGATAGGTTCGTGATATCAACCAGAGACCAAGTCAAATTATATATATCTTCAAGACGAAAGTGAGTATATAGTCCCACTTTTAAACACTAAATATTTCGGGATGAGAATACATGTATTTTATGTTTTACGTTATGGACACAAGTAACTGAAAAATATATTCTACGTTGAGTTGTACCACTGGCATACTTCCCTGTAGCTTGGTAACTAATATTTACAGCGGTATTGTAAACGCGAATCCTGTTGATAGATCTATCGGGCCTGACAACCCCAACCGGACTGGACGACCAGTATTCAACGGTTGCACAGTACTTCGTTTCGTGACTACACTTGGTACAGTGTAGTAAGATTTCATATTAAAGGGAATATGCGACGTGATTAATTGTTAAGTATGGTTACCAAGTGCTCAACCACTTAGAATATTTTTATTAAAATGTTTATATATGAAATCTTGTGGTCTATATTTATATCGCTGTCGACATTAAACCTATAACTCACCAACTTTATGTTGACATTTTAAAGCATGTTATTCTCAGGTATGAATTAAGTCTTCCGCTGTGCATTATCTCGTACTAAGGATACTACTTGAGGCCATTAAGGACTTATATCAATAGGCGTTGCATTCGAGTCATTGAAGTTCATAGAGACTATTATTAAGTAAATGGCGGTTTAGGTCATTTGAATATTATGAAATGTCAGGCGAATATGTCAATTATGGATGTAACTATAGATTGTCTTTTAAGAATAAATGCAACGTTTGTAAGATGTATCATATAGAGGGCAAGTACCTCGCAATGTTATCAACTATTGTAATTCGTTTGTAATCAATATGGACAACGTCCGGATGATTAGTTTCGGATCCTTTCACATGTCATCTTACAGTAGAAATTGAACACAAAGCATTTTGGGCTTTGAAGACATGTAATCTTGATTTACATGAAGCTGGACGTTTACGATTAAGTCAACTAAACGAATTAGAAGAATTAAGACATGAAGCATACGAAAATTCGTTAATCTATAAAGAAAGAACGAAGAAATGGCATGATAAAAGAATCAGAAGTTCAAAAGAATTTAAAGAAGGAGACAGAGTTCTTCTTTTCAATTCACGATTCAAGCTATTTCCTGGAAAATTGAAATCAAGATGGTCTGGACCATTCATAGTCAAAAGAGTTTTCCAATACGGAACGATAAAATTAATAAATTCAAATGGGATTGAATTTAAAGTTAATGGTCACAGAGTTAAACACTACATACATGGTCCGATGGAAGTTGACAACGAAGTTAATCACAATTTTGACACCACAGCTAACTAAGTGTGGGGAGAATCAAGTCTTTAAAGGATAATATGTATTTCTGTTAGAGTTAGATTGTCTGTTTTCGTGTAGTTCTCGAAAATGGAATCCGAATGGTCTTTCCCTAGCAGACCCTAAAGAACTAGTCTTCTCCCCCCATTCTGAATTTTTATTTTTTTAGGTTTTTACAAAATGAAGACTGCCTGTGAACTAAACCATGGTCTAATGCTACACGCTTTGATCACTAAACGTAATAATGACATACTACCGAGTGAACTAGTATCAGTAATCAGAGAAAGAATGGACGGAGTTAGAAAAGAATCCAGATGCGAAGATAATAAGTTACAATTTGGTAAAGGAAAATCAAAATCCGCAGCGAAAAGAAGAGCACGACACCTAGAAAGATGTCACAAATGCGGAAAATGGTCACATGGAGGTAAATGTTCAAATAATCAAACCTATTCAAATACCGAATTTGTTACTTTATGCAGAGACGGACCGTTCATATGTTTAGAAGAAAAGACACTGAATGCTCGAGGTTACGCCTATGTAGCCATGGAAAACCAATTAAACCGACTATCTTATGAATGGGATAGATCATATAACTAAGAAATCTATTTCACAGGTATGTCTGTACAGTTTTTATTTTATTTTTATTTTATTTTTTTTAACCTTTTGATAATAAACGCTAATTTGTTCGCTATAAAGTATTAAATTGGTATTGAATAAAATTAGGTTTGGCGACCGAAATTATTGATATCATTCAAAAATTTATTACATCACTGCGAAATTTAACGTTTATTCTTAAGGTATAAATATCTTTAATCAATCAACCCAAAATATTTCAAAAATTCGTCATGAGTTAAATTAGGTCTTGGAACCGAAATTACTTTACCGAAAAGAGGGGCGCATATTTTTGATAATATTTGATTGATTAAAGTGGGATAAAAAGCCAAAAAGATTTTTAATTTTATTTTTACCATGTTTTTAAAATTAATATTTAAATCTTAAATTAATATTGTAAACTTTGTAAAAACAATATATTTAAAATTGTAAATATTTGAAAAATTAATATAAGTTTGGTGTGAATTTATAATATGAATTTTTAAATTAAGTTTGGTGTAATATTTTAATTTTTAAAAAATATGAATTTTTAATTTTATGCATTTCAAGTTGTAAGTTTGGTGTGAATTTTTAATATTAATTTTGAATTTATATTTAAATTGTGTGAATTTAAAAACAAAAATTTACTTTATCTCATTAAGTTAAAAATATAATTTTTAAAATTCGTCGTAAGTTGAAGACTAGGTCTTTAAACCGAAATTGCTTTACCCGATGGAGGGACGAGAACTTTTATTATCATTATTTTTATTCTTATTAAATTAAAGTATGCCAAAAACATTAAAAAAACCCAAAAATCTTAGCTTTTAAAACAATCGCTGCAAAAAGATAAATTTTAAAATTTTGTCGAAGGACCGACTAGGACATCGATCCGAAATGACCTAGTCCTAAATAACAAGGGAAACAAAATTTTAAAATTAATTACTTAATTGTTTTAATTAATATAAGATGTTAAAAAAAAAAAAAAAAAAAGCATACTCCTCGACTCGCGGAGTTTGAAGCCTTAAAAACCGCGACTTGCGGAGGGATGAAATTACAGAAAAAAATAAAACAGCCGAACTGATCAGTCCCAACACACCACACCAAAAATACTGAAAAAACACTGCGAAAAACCCGAAAAAAATTGAAAAAAACCCCCAAAATCACAATTTTTAACTGTTAATCATCAAATCTTTTACTAAAATCATGTTGAGAAGGATGCTATCAAGGAATTACTCAAGAAAAAGGGTAAATTTCTACACCTAAACACCATTTAATCCGAAAATTAGTGTTCTTGAGCAATTTTTTCCCCAATTTGATTTTGATGCTTTTTAGTGTAATTAGGCTTAAATTGTTTATGTATTATGCTTGTATAACCTAGATTGATGCTGTTTAACATGATTAGAAGTCTTAAACTTCAAATTTTGAGTAATCTAGGGTTTGTGTTCTTGAGCAAATTTGGGGCTTTTTGATATAAACAGGTTATGGCCGATTTTTGTCATGAATTGTTACTAAATTAAGTAGTGTAACATGTTTAGGTAGTTAAATGATCCAAACTTTGAGCCTAAACATGATTTTGAGAATTAAAGTGGACTTTTTCAAGTCTAAAATTCATGAACTTGATTTTTGAGAGATAATGCCATTTGAAACTTGTTTAATTGCTAGTAATGATTATTTTGACATGTTATTTGAGTTGAATGCTTATGAACTTGGCGACCATTTTCGTATATGCTTATTTGAAAAAGTGTAGATTTGATGAAAATATGAAAATAAGCTTAAGTTTGATATAAATTGATCATGTCATTATAATTATTTTGATTGATGATTTTGCTGACACTAATGCATATTTGGATGCACAAAAATTGTGTTTGATGTGTTTTGCAGACTGAAAGGGGTGAATCTTCATCCCAAGCTCGCAATGCTCCTGCTGAGAATACGGAACAACAGGAGGTGGATAACTACTACAAGCAAGATATACCTCATCCAGTCATGACCTTTTCTGATATGCACTTGGAAGAGTTGCACCCGAACCTGAGATTTGACAGACTTTGGATAGATTATCCAAAATATCAAAGGGGTTTGCATACTCTTCATTCTAAGGTTGTTGAGGTACCTAGGGTCATAGAATGGGGACCCTTAGAAGCTGTAGAATTGGCCGGGCCAATTAGGGAATTACTTGTACAGAGGTATGGTAATTCTACTTTTAATGACTGGGTACGTTTATTCACCATGCGTAGACCTGTATATAAAGTATGGTGTGAAGAATTGTTGTGTAGTATAGAGTTGAATGATCGGGTAGCTAGTTTAACCGATCGATCTTTTATTAGATTTTTGTTAGGCGGTTCGATGCGCCACATGTCTTTACTAGACATGGCTCAGGCTTTACGTATATATACGCCTGAGGAGTTAGCATCTGCCGATTGTAGAGGGTTGATACTAAATGGTAGAAAGATAGATGAAAATTTTGATACACACGGTGTGTGGAGGTAAATGACAAGCCATCACCGATTCAAAGGGGGAAATTACTCTTATTTGGATATAGATAGAGCAGAATTAAGAGTAATTCATAGGTTTTTAGCTAATTCGATTACACAAAGAGGTAAGAACAAGGAAAAGGTAAATGAACAGGATTTGTTTTACCATATGTGTATTCGAGACCCACAAAGCGCTGTAAGTATACCATATTGTGTGGGTTATTATTTATCAGCTATGGTTAGGGGAATGAGACCACATAGCATAATAGGAGGTGGTATTTTTATTACTTTGATTGCTGAATATCTCGGTGTGGATATAAGTCGGGGTGGATTATTAGTAGAAGAACCAGAACCCCGCGATACTATAGGTTTAAATGTATACCATGGTGCGAAAGTTTTGAAGAGGCGAAATAACGCCGCAGTACAATACCATGGTAGACATCCACAGGTTGAGAGAAACCAACAGCAAGGTAATGTAGGAGGGGGAAATGAGATGCAAGAAATGCAAAGGTTTATAGCTTCACAGGAATACGAAAATGCTAGACAGAGAGCATTTGAAGATTGGCAAGTTCATCAGAACCAAATCATAGCTTATTGCCAACATATAGGTAAAAACTATATTCCTACACCAAAACCCATATTCCCTCCCTGGTCTATAGAGATGCAACCACCGTATCCTACGTATGACCCTGCCGAAGCATTCTATAGCACCTATGGTTATGCTTGGAACCCCTATTGGTACCAGTATCATCCCTAGTCTACTTAGTTTTATTTATTTTGTAATTTGTAATATTGATACATTTAATACTTATGTTAATATTGTAATAGTTTTCATAATTTTCTAACTTTTATTCCTAGATTTTAATAATTTTTGAATGTGGGGTAATATACCAAACTTCAAAAATATGTATATATGTTTGCAGTTTATCTTATGTACACAACAGGGTAAACCAACGCATTTTCAAAGACTGACATTAAGTTCAGCAAAAGAAACTAATTTTGACGACAAGATGCAAAATATATGTGAAATAACAACAAGACGGAATGAACAAATGATGTGTACCATTTATCATTCAGCAAACAAACGCCAATATATTTGGAAACTTTGGTAAAAATTTAATCATTTTCACACAAATCACCCTCAATAATTTAAATTGTTACTGATTTCTTGCAAATGAGGGCATTGCAAGATCTTAAGTGTGGGAAGGGGTTAAATTCTTTCGGATTTTAAAATTTTTACTTTATACACTTGGTTACCATTAAAAATACTAGTAAAGCAGTAGTTGTATTAGAATCTAGTGCTCTCTGATAATAAAGAACAGCCCTAGTCTTATATACTGACTACCCAATTCTAGTAAAATTTTACAAAATTTTCAATTAAATGAACTCAAAATCATGTTTATACATATTTATGAACGATAAAACTAGGTTTTAACACCGAAATTATTGTTACCTCGGAAAGGACATAAATTGAAAAACAAACCAAAATGTTAAAATTCATTTAAAATGGAATAGAGGACGATAAAAAGGAAAATAAAAGCCAAGTGTGGGAAAATTTACCAAGTTATCTTAAACATATGACACATATATCTGTAACAAATAACTAAAAATACTTTTGCTTTGGACTAAACTAAACTGTTTTACCCGATGAAAGAAAAGAAGATATGGATCTACACGATGAATCAATTCCATCATTAAAAGGAAGTAAAGTCTTCCGAAAAAGAAACGCGCTTCTTGATTTAAGTCAGGAAGTTGTCGTCCAGACCAGCTGTAGGTTGACGAAAAATCTAGAAAAGTCATCACTAAAATCAGCAGGAAATCCACGGACCTCAGCATTAAATAGGGTCACCAACTGGTCAGATTTATCCTAACCATGAGAAAGATTTATCTCGTACAATGGGGGGCACCATGCAAATTAGCTGGATAAGACTAATGAATCAGATCCCCAGAAAGGATAATCTCCTTAAAAGATAAAAAATCAGCTTTTAAGCCTGATATTACTCAATCCTTGAGATTGACCTTAAAGATTGAGAATTACAAACTCATGGAATTCAATGATATCTAAACTCGAGCTTGAACGAGAAAATATTTTGATCAAAACTATAAACCGATTTGTTTTCTGAAAACCCATTTTCAATGCGTTCATTACCATTGAACGTGAAATCCTAGGAATTCACCTGGAATTCATTAGGTCACCTGAACTAAATCGGGTGTCAACCGTAAGAATGGTGGTTGCATAGCATGGTCAAAGATAGGACCTTGTGCCAGACCGAAAAATCATATGGGTGAGCTTTACTATTGCTCCTACCAAGGATAGTAATTGCGTCCGACACGTTATAGACCATAATTAAAAGCATGTCAGGGGACATTGCCTTAACAGTTGCTTGTTCAACGCTTTCCTTTACAACCGAACGGTAGTTTACCGAAAGGTAATATACGGGACAAGTAAACTGGACGTGTTGCTTTCCAAATACAAGGTTAGCAAGTGGGTGACACAAAACCATAAGTTTTGAGCTAAAATTTTCAAATCTGAAACCCACCAAACCCACAAAAATATTTTGCAAACACCGGTGAAGGGTTATTTCGGAAAACTTATCTAGGGTAAAAACTAGATTTAATTTTCAAAAGATCAAATGTTTTCATAAAGATCCAATTTCCTTAATGGATCTAAATTTTTATAGTCATGTGGGACTGTAAACCATATCGTTACTACCATTGTTTATACCGCCGTATAGAAATCACTGATGTACAAAGTGTGAAGAATAAAGAAGTGATTCTAGTATTGCAAGACGATATTGCTTGAGGACAAGCAACGCTCAAGTGTGGGAATATTTGATAATGCTAAAAACAAACATATATTTCATAGCATTATTCCTCAAGAAAGACAAGCTTTTAGTTGCAATTGTTCTATTTACAAGTGATATTCGTTTAAATAATAAAAGGTGAAGACAAAAGACAGATTCGACGAATTGAAGACGCAAACGACCAAAAAGCTCAAAAGTACAAAATACAATCAAAGATGTTCCAATTATTGATAAGAAACGTCTCGAAATTACAAGAGTACAAGATTCAAAACACAAAGTACAAAATATAAAATTGTACGCAAGGACGTTCGAAAATCCGGAACCGGGACCAGAGTCAACTCTCAACGCTCGACGCAACGGACTAAAAATTACAAGGCAACTATGCACATAAATATAATATAATATTTAAATAATTCTTATAATTATTTATATATTATATAAATAAATAAAAACCGTCGGCAAGAGAGACTCCAAAATGGGTGAGCTGTAATTTCAAACTCCGCGACTCGCGGAGTTTGAAGGCCAAAAGTGCCGTGAGTCGCGGAGCCCCAAGTTTTGAAACTCCCTATAAAAGCAACCGAATTCTGAGCATTTTTCATCATCATATATCATTCTCTCTATCTATATACGTAAAATATATATATATAATTTATATTTTAATTTAAATTTTAATCCTAATAATAAGGGTATGTTAGCGAATGTTGTAAGGGTGTAAGTCGAAATTCTGTCCGTGTAACGCTACGCTATTTTTAATCATTGTAAGTTATGTTCAACCTTTTTACATTAATGTCTCGTAGCTAAGTTATTATTATGCTTATTTAATCCGAAGTAATCATGATGTTAGGCTAATTACTAAAATTGGGTAATTGGGCTTTGTACCATAATTGGGGTTTGGACAAAAGAACGACACTTGTGGAAATTAGACTATGGGCTATTAATGGGTTTTATATTTGTTTAACTAAATGATAGTTTGTTAATGTTAATATAAAGATTTACAATTGGGCGTCCCTATAAATTACCATATACACTCGATCGGACACGATGGGCAGGGTATTTATATGTACGAATAATCGTTAATTTAACCGGACACGGGAATGGATTAATAACCACTAGAATAATTAAAACAGGGGTGAAATTATGTACAAGGACACTTGGTATAATTGATAACAAAATATTAAAACCTTGGGTTACACTCAGTCGACATCCTGGTGTAATTATTAAACAAAGTATTAAAATCTTGTTACAGTTTAAGTCCCCAATTAGTTGGAATATTTAACTTCGGGTATAAGGATAATTTGACGAGGACACTCGCGCTTTATATTTATGACTGATGGACTGTTATGGACAAAAACCAGACGGACATATTAAATAATCCAGGACAAAGGACAATTAACCCATGGGCATAAAACTAAAATCAACACGTCAAACATCATGATTACGGAAGTTTAAATAAGCATAATTCTTTTATTTAATATTTAATTTCCTTTATTTATATTTAATTGCACTTATAATTATCGCATTTTTATTGTTATTGTATTTAATTGCACTTTTAATTATCGTACTTTTTAATTATCGCAAGTTTATTTTATCGCACTTCTATTATTCGCAATTTCATTATCGTTATTTACTTTACGCTTAAATTTAAGTCTTGTATTTATATTATTTTACATTTGGTTTTAACTGCGACTAAAGTTTTAAAATCGACAAACCGGTCATTAAACGGTAAAAATCCCCCTTTATAATAATAATATTACTTATATATATATTTGTATTTTTATAAAAGTAAACTAATATAGCGTTAAGCTTTGTTTAAAAAGATTCCCTGTGGAACGAACCGGACTTATTAAAAACTACACTACTGTACGATTAGGTACACTGCCTATAAGTGTTGTAGCAAGGTTTAAGTATATCCATTCTCTAAATAAATAAATATCTTGTGTAAAATTGTATCGTATTTAATAGTATTTCTTGTAAACTTTAATAGTATTTTATACCCCTTAGCTTTGACATCAGTAACCATGAAAGGATCCGTTCATATACATTATAAACGATTCACAATAGTTGATTACATTGCGAGGTATTTGACCTCTATATGATACATTTTACAAACATTGCATTCGTTTTTAAAAGACAAACTTTCTTTACATCGAAAATTGACAAGCATGCATACCATTTCATAATATCCACTATCCAACTATAAATTGATTTAATAATAATCTTTGATGAAATCAATGACTCGAATGCAACGTTCTTCGAAATATGCTATGAAAGACTCCAAGTAATATCTTTAAAATGAGCAAATGCACAGCGGAAGATTTCTTTAACACCTGAGAATAAACATGCTTTAAAGTGTCAATCAAAAAGTTGGTGAGTTCATTAGTTTAACATAATCATTTATTTCCATCATTTTAATAGACCACAAGAATTTCATTTCCAGTTCTCATAAATATACGTCCCATGCATAGAGACAAAAATAATCATTCATATGGTGAACACCTGGTAACTGACATTAACTAGATACATATAAGAATATCCCCTATCATTCCGGGATCCTCCTTCGGACATGATATAAATTTCGAAGTACTAAAGCATCCGGTACTTTGGATGGGGTTTGTTAGGCCCAATAGATCTATCTTTAGGATTCGCGTCAATTAGGGTGTCTGTTCCCTAATTCTTAGATTACCAGACTTTAATAAAAAGGGGCATATTTGATTTCGATAATTCAACCATAGAATGTAGTTTCAATTACTTGTGTCTATTTCGTCAAACATTTATAAAAGCGCATGTATTCTCAGTCCCAAAAATATAAAGGGTAAAAAGGCAAATGAAACTCACCATACTGTATTTCGTAGTAAAAATACATATAACGTCATTGAACAAGTGCAAGGTTGGCCTCGGATTCACGAACCTAAATTAATTATATATATTTATGTGTTGGTCAATATTTGTCTAACAAATTAGGTCAAGTCATAGTGTACCACAATCCTAATGCTCGAGACTAATATGCAAAAGTCAACAAAAGTAAATTTGACTCAAAATAATTTCTAAAAATCTATACATGATTAATATATAGTTTAAATATCGTCGTTTTATATTTTTAAAAGATTTATTAGAGTAAATAATATAATTTATTTATTAATAAATAAAATTTTATATTAAATTTATATAATAAAATATACTTTTATATATATTAAGTAATAAAATTTATAGGGTTCATTTAATATCATAAAGATAATATGATAGGTATTATTAAAGTAAGTTATTACACGTAGTAAAATATGTTTGTATCACATATTTATTTGATAAAATAATATCTATAATGATAGTAAGTAAAAGTTGTATTATTTTGTAATACTAATTATTATTATAAAAATATCAATATTTATAATTACTAAGATGACATTATGATAAAACGATAATTCTAATTATGATAACTTTAATATTTACGATAATTTTTAATATTATCTTTAAAATAATAATTCTATTTAAAATAATAATAATAATGATATTTTATAGTAACAATGACATTTCTATTAAAATGATAATTTTTGTTAAAATGATAGTTTTAATACTAACGATACTTTTAATAATAATAGTAATGATAAAAATAATAAGAACGATAATTTTATCTAAATCAATATCTTATAATATTTTAATTTCATCATGATACTCTTACTCATTATTTCCTAATCGTTTCGTTTAATAGCTTTTAATCGTCTTTTATATCGTGTTCATAATAATGATAATAATAGTAATCAAAATAATTAGGTGTTACAAATATTTGTTTTAATTACACTAATATTAATAATGATAGTTACTATAACATTATTAACGATAATACTAATAATTATCTTAATGATAATATAGTAATAATAATAATAACAATAACAATAACCATTTTTAAATAATGATATACATATTAATAATGGTAATAATAATAATAATACTAATAATAATAATAATAATAATAATAATAATAATAATAATAATAATAATAATAATAATAATAATAATAATACTAATAATAATTGAATAATAATAATAATTTATAATTATAACTTTAACGATAATAACGATAGTAATAATAAAAAAAATAACAATTTTTAATGATAAATCCCTTTTATTGATAAAGATAATAATAATGATAATAATAAGATAAAACTAGAACGACGATAAAAACGACGATAATAATAATCATTTTTAATAAAAATATCAAAAATTCAATTGATTATAACTTCTAATCCGTTCATCGAAACTATTCGATATCTAAAGGAAAAGTTCTTAATTTTTCGCTAGCTTTCCAAGGATATGCATATCTTATACCTTATCTCAACCGTAAGTGTAACTAATTCAAGATTTAACCTAACCTGTCTAAAGGCAATATCAAAAGTACAAGCATGCATAATCCTAAATACTCGAGCACTAGTCAGGAGTACACTATTAGTATGTAAAAGTTAAATTATGAGTACTCACGCATCAATATTGAGATTCAATATTGCAGGAAAGGTACGTAGACGCAACGGAAATGATAAACACTATATTGACCTCACGAGCATACCCATGAACCATACTCAATCACCTCCATAGCTATAACCCATAATTTCCTTAATCCTATCCTACTCGAAACAATTTCGAAATCACTCGGACAGCACTCCGTCGTAATATTTTATGTATACTAATAATATCTTGAAATAATACGGAGTAAATATATATATGTAAATCGATTGAGAGAGTTTAGAGAAAAATATTTTCAAGTTTCTATGAAATAATGAAACCTATTGAATTCTATTTATAATAAATTTTTGAATTATTAAAGTGAATTATTAAAGTATGATTTATTAAAGTATGAATTATTAAAGTATGAATTATTAAAGTGAATTATTAAAGTATGAATTATTAAAGTGAATTATTAAAGTATGAATTATTAAAGTAAATTATTAAAGTTAAAGTAAAGTAAAAATAAAGTAAAGGTAAAGTTTAAGTATAGTAAAAGTATAAAACTATGTACGTATAATACGCGTATAAATATATATAATATTAATTTAAATCGTTATATATATTTAATAAAATAAAATATAAATATCGTTATCTTTATCATACTAGTTAAGTAATGAGTTGTCAAAAGTGGTTCTAGATATTTATAAAAGTTATATACATTTTAATAATAAAGTTCTTTTTAAACTGAAAACGTTTTTGTACGTTTGAAACTAAATAGATCAATCGAGTCTTTATGAGATTCAATCTTCCACTATCCTTTGTCTAGTTCTCAATGATTGACAATTTGTTCTTATTTATAAATCACTTTACCATTTTCCGAATATTGTTAAAATGGAAAGATTTCTCAAATCAACGTGGGCCTTTCAACAGAGACTTGTAATCATAATTCAATATATCTGATAATTCAATCATTTGATCTTATCTTCTAATTCCATTTATAAACATTTCGAAACAGATACAATCATATAAAGTATTTAATCTAATATTTTGTTTACGTTTCAAGTTATAATATATATACACATATACATATACAATCATATTCGTTTAATGGTTCGTGAATCGTTGGAACTTGGTCGAGGTTGAATGAATGTATGAACATAGTTTAAAATTCTTGAAATTTAACTTAACAAATATTGCTTATCGTGTCGGAAACATATAAAGATCAAAGTTTAAATTTGGTTGGAAATTTCCAGTGTCGGAAACATATAAAGATTAAAGTTTAAATTTGGTTGGAAAATTCCGGGTTGTCACAGTACCTACCCGTTAAAGAAATTTCGTCCCGAAATTTGAGTGGAAAGGTCGTGAATGATAATAAGTATGTTTTCATGATGCATACGGGCTGAAAATTAGAGTTTTATCATCAGTGAATAATTTGAATAAACAATCCATTTATATGAAGAGTACGAATGAAGCTAACATAGAATAGTGAAATGAGTAAGTGTAGATTCATCTTATCATTTGACGTAGATATGATTGATTCCCAGATTTCAAGGGATTTGAAGAAAATCTTCTTAATAAGATTTGACTCTCCGGTAATCAAGGGAATTAGGATCCTCTTTAAATGCGATCGTCCATTTTAATTGTTCTGTCCGAGATTTTCTTATAAATTCACCTCCTTCGTTTCCTTACAACTCACACCTTCTGTTGATGCATTTTATGCAAGTCCCTAGACATCTACCCACGTCCATTGCAGGTACAGCAGTTTACAGGCCACCATGATTTCTCGTTATTATCCTATCCGTGTTTGTATGTGGTTACAGGAACTGCAGGAATGAGATTTAGATGTTTGACTATGTTAGACTTAGTCAGACGTACGAGTGAAGCCTCACTAGTACGCTGACAGGCTCATACGTACGGTTGATGCTAAGCTAAGTTACAATTACAACCTAAATGAGAATACACGAGTGAGTGATCACCCGTACGGCTGATGAAGCCAACTCGTATGTGTGATGAATGAATCGTATGGGTGAGTCAACAGCAGGGGTATATAAAGTCTTATGTTCTTCATTTTAGGTTAAGCCTCTCATTTGCTACACACACTCAGATCTAGTGAGCTCCTCCGATTCTCTCACAGTCCAAATCACCCAGGTGGTGAATAATAGCTCTAGGTGTTGATCTAATCACACTTGATTTAGTTGTGGTTTGACTAAATTAATCAAAAAAAACTTAACCTATTCACTAGAGGGTTTGATTCACTTATTCCGCCATTGTGTGAGTTAAATCTATTGATTTCTAAGTTCCTAGTCATGTTTCATCACGTTCTATTCTTTCCCCCTCAACTCATATTTTAAAGTATTTATCAATATGCTCCATCCAGTTCTGATTCTCGATATACTTCTAACTTTCATATCGGTCATTCTTCTTTTTCATCTACCGCAGGAAGAATCTATTTACTTCTACTATACTCTTGGGTTTATAGTGTTTCTAGTTCTCCCGTGTCTTTATATTATTATATGCATCGATATATATGGTTTATAATTTCTAGTTTGTCGTTGGGCTTTAAATGTTCCCTTATATTTCAAAGTCTCTGCTTCTGTCTTCTATATTCATTATCATTCACAGTTAATGCTCTCTTTTATTTGCTGCAATTTATACCCCAATTTCTATTTCAGAGTTTTGTCCTTTCATTTCTTCTTCTTGCGATTAAGCACCGCTTGTAATGGTCCAGAATTCACAGATATGAATTTCGGAATGAACATTGTTAATGTTCTAGGAAGGAAATTGTGATGGCACGATCTTGACTTGTCAAATTACTAGAATACCTTGGAAAATGCCGAATCATCAAGAAATATTTTCTTGATATTTTAGAGGTTAAATAGAATACAAGAGTCGTATAACATGGCACATGATGATGTTATGATCTGTAAATCATCACGTTCCATTTAGAAACTCAGCATGACTTACTGTAATATAATCACATTGATCAGGTGTCATTATATTATACTAATTCATGCTTCAGTTCCCAACACTACTTCAAAATATTCCTATTTTAAACTTGAATGTTTCAGAATTTAGAAACTAAAATAGTTTCTTTTATGATGTAATACAGATAGCGCGAAGAGGTAAATGATTTCAAATAAGAAAAATTAAGAAAATATCTTCAAAAATATGGAGGATATTTTTAATGAAAGATATGATGATATTTTAGAATTTCTAATATCAGAGGATGATGAAGAATATTGTCCGCAGGGGTTTAGAGTCAGGAGCAAGGTATTCGTTAATGACTTCAGCAGGTACTGAATCATTTGGATCCTTTGAAGTCAGGTTCAGTCTTTGTAATTTGTCCACAGCCTCCTTCCTACTTTGCTCAATCCATTTTCCAGTTCCAAAACTTCTCTTTTTCTGCACTTTGCCAGCACACTTCATCATTATCATCCAGCTTTTACCGTTTAAAGTCGTTTATAGTTTTTGCTGCTTCATCAGCATTTTTTCCATTTTCGGAGAACCAATTCGTAGTTCGGAGTGTTTTTCAGAAACTTCACATTCAAATTAAGTCCAGAAGATAGACGTTATATAAACACATATAACTGTTGGCGTAGACATGCTGCGAGATTTCAAAATACTGATTGATAATTCCCAATGATTCGTATGGCAATTCTCATTACAAGATGCGAATGAGTAAATGATGGGGTTTCAATGAATAATTATAATGACTTTTTGGAGAGGCTAAAGTCAAAGGGTAATGAGGTTGTTGGTACATCTGCTAATAATGTGGTGGAATGTAAAAGGTTCACTGGTAACGATGGTGTATATCTCAAAGTTATAATAAGGTTAGTCTGACTGAAAAGTTGAAGTTGACTTGTTGGAGCTGTGACAAAACTGGCTACTTTGAATAGGAGTCGCAAAGTTATTTTTGCTAATAAATGCCAAAGAATCTGATGCGGATACGTTGTTTAAACTTTTACTTTGGTTTCAAGAGTTTTTCGGGTACATAACTGTGGGTAACATGTGGTTGGATCATCATCTCGATTGCTCATCATTCGAAGTGTCTTCAGAAATTTTCGAAGGGTTTGAACACAGATTGTAATCGTTAACATACATTTGATATTCTAACACAGTTTTGAAGTCAAAATATAGCTTGTGAAAGATGTAAGGATCTAAGAGTGATAATTTTGGTCATATCTCAAGTTGAATTTTGAGATTTCAAAATCAGAATATGTAATTAAATTTTGAATGAGTATGGTTGTTTTGATTTCTATAAAAGAATGTATATTGTTATGAAAGTAGGGAGTATAATGGATGATTTGCTGAATCAGAATCGAAGAATGTAACATATTAATTGTGAATTTATATATCTCTCGGGTATTACCTACCCGTTAAAAAAAATTTCACAATTAATATTTTGTACGAAAGAATTTTATTACAGTCTTTATGAAAATATATATATGTATATTTTCTTCAGATATAACATAGATTTAATGAGTTAATGTTAAATTAAACTTATTTGATTTACGGTTGAAACTAGAATTGAATATTCCCTAAAGGCTTTAAAAAGTACATAACTTTTACGCAGTATTTCTTTAATGACATTGAAATTATGAATCAATACTTCGTTATTTGTTGATGTATGATGTTCGGTTCGTGGAATTCTTGTGAATTTCGCAAAGTACGAATGATGTTATCTGAAAAGTTTCGGGTACATCGATGATGAAAGTGTAAAATCAAATATATACTTGATTTATTATGAATGGGAATTTGTTGAATTGCGACAGAGATTGTATTTAACGCTGGTTAAGTTGCGGCCGAAGGACGTACATTATTGCATATTTGTAATATGAATTAACCGAGTAATTGAGATTCACACACAATAGCTTAGTACGGAAAGATTTATTTCAATATATATATATATATATATATATATATATATATATATAATTTCTTCAGAGGGAATGAGTTAATTCTTCATAACTCGTTGATACAATATACACGTTATTGATTCGTAATGATGTCCACAGTGATTCTTGAACTGACGGAGTTTGTGATGTTATCGGTGTTGTTGATTCGGATTTTGACTGTACTGACGATGCTGGTAACGCTGACGGTACTGTTGATGCTGTTGGTAAAGCAAGTTTAGCTTGTTAATCACACACCATTTTTGTCAGGGTTTCTACTCTTCATTCTATCATTTTGGTTTGCTTAACTGATTTATGGTTAGGGCTAGATTAGATAATCTCTAAGACTTTAGAGATTACATAATCGCCGCGGAATGTTTCTTCAATGAAGTTATGAATTAATACTTCGTGAGTTATTGTTGTTGGTACTCCTTGGTATCTATGGTGCGTATGACGTTGATGCTCGTGAGACAGATTGTGAAGTTGAGGTTTACGACGCGATTGTGGTTGGAGGTGGTAATGGTACTGTTGGCGTTGATGATGGTGGTACTGGTTATGCTGCTGATGCTGCTGCTGGTGTTTGTAATCTCTGCACCATATTCTCCAAAGCCACTACCCGAGCGCGAAGCTCGTTGACTTCTTCTATTACACCTGGGTGATAGTCGGTTCGGACGAGTGCATAAATAAAATATAAAATTTGATGTAATATATAATCGTGACGAGATACTCTGGAAATGAGCGAGAAAATGGTGTTTCGGACAGGTTCGCCGGTAGGTGCTTCAGGTTCTTCGTCAAGAGGGCAATGTGGTGGATGGAAGGGATCACCTTCTTCTTGTCTCCAATGATTGAGGAGGTTACGAACCCATCCCCATTTCATCCAGAATAGGTGATGACTGATTGGTTGATCTATTCCGGTCACACTGCTTTCGGAGCTTGAATGGGATTCCATTTCGAAATCTGAGTGACTTAAACTGATGACGAATTCCATCTCATACGATTGGATAAAGGATTTTTTTTTTTTGATATGAAATGATTTTGGCTAACGGATGGTATTCTAATTACATAGAATATATATATATATATATATATATATATATATATATATATATATATATATATATATATATATATATATATATATATATATATATCAAAAGATTTTGTAGATTACGGAGGACTTTGCGGGATATGTCAGGCAAAGTTTAAAGTAACAGATACGATAAGATATGATTTAGCAGATATGCTAAGATATGAATTTTTGTCTATACACTATTCATGCAATCAATGCAGCAAGACGTGTCTTAGACTAAAAATGATAAGCAGGTAATTTTTTGAGGATGATAAGTAGTTAATTTTCGACACAAAATGATAAGCAAAACTTTTGACATGCAGACACGGTCGAAGTCCAGACTCACTAATGCATCCTATCGACTTATCAGTTAGACAAACTAATGCAGACCTGGTTCGCTAAGACCACCGCTCTGATAACAACTGAAAGGATCCGTTCATATACATTATAAACGATTCACAATAGTTGATTACATTGCGAGGTATTTGACCTCTATATGATACATTTTACAAACATTGCATTCGTTTTTAAAAGACAAACTTTCTTTACATCGAAAATTGACAAGCATGCATACCATTTCATAATATCCACTATCCAACTATAAATTGATTTAATAATAATCTTTGATGAACTCAATGACTCGAATGCAACGTTCTTCGAAATATGCTATGAAAGACTCCAAGTAATATCTTTAAAATGAGCAAATGCACAGCGGAAGATTTCTTTAACACCTGAGAATAAACATGCTTTAAAGTGTCAATCAAAATGTTGGTGAGTTCATTAGTTTAACATAATCATTTATTTCCATCATTTTAATAGACCACAAGAATTTCATTTCTAGTTCTCATAAATATACGTCCCATGCATAGAGACAAAAATAATCATTCATATGGTGAACACCTGGTAACTGACATTAACTAGATACATATAAGAATATCCCCTATCATTCCGGGATCCTCCTTCGGACATGATATAAATTTCGAAGTACTAAAGCATCCGGTACTTTGGATGGGGTTTGTTAGGCCCAATAGATCTATCTTTAGGATTCGCGTCAATTAGGGTGTCTGTTCCCTAATTCTTAGATTACCAGACTTTAATAAAAAGGGGCATATTTGATTTCGATAATTCAACCATAGAATGTAGTTTCAATTACTTGTGTCTATTTCGTTAAACATTTATAAAAGCGCATGTATTCTCAGTCCCAAAAATATAAAGGGTAAAAAGGCAAATGAAACTCACCATACTGTATTTCGTAGTAAAAATACATATAACGTCATTGAACAAGTGCAAGGTTGGCCTCGGATTCACGAACCTAAATTAATTATATATATTTATGTGTTGGTCAATATTTGTCTAACAAATTAGGTCAAGTCATAGTGTACCACAATCCTAATGCTCGAGACTAATATGCAAAAGTCAACAAAAGTAAATTTGACTCAAAATAATTTCTAAAAATCTATACATGATTAATATATAGTTTAAATATCGTCGTTTTATATTTTTAAAAGATTTATTAGAGTAAATAATATAATTTATTTATTAATAAATAAAATTTTATATTAAATTTATATAATAAAATATACTTTTATATATATTAAGTAATAAAATTTATAGGGTTCATTTAATATAATAAAGATAATATGATAGGTATTATTAAAGTAAGTTATTACACGTAGTAAAATATGTTTGTATCACATATTTATTTGATAAAATAATATCTATAAT
Organism: Rutidosis leptorrhynchoides; assembly: GCF_046630445.1. Lineage (NCBI taxonomy): Eukaryota > Viridiplantae > Streptophyta > Magnoliopsida > Asterales > Asteraceae > Rutidosis > Rutidosis leptorrhynchoides. Next base: position 24,847,270 of record NC_092339.1, on the reverse strand, counting down.
GATAGTAAGTAAAAGTTGTATTATTTTGTAATACTAATTATTATTATAAAAATATCAATAATTATAATTACTAAGATGACATTATGATAAAACGATAATTCTAATTATGATAACTTTAATATTTACGATAATTTTTAATATTATCTTTAAAATAATAATTCTATTTAAAATAATAATAATAATGATATTTTATAGTAACAATGACATTTCTATTAAAATGATAATTTTTGTTAAAATGATAGTTTTAATACTAACGATACTTTTAATAATAATAGTAATGATAAAAATAATAAGAATGATAATTTTATCTAAATCAATATCTTATAATATTTTAATTTCATCATGATACTCTTACTCATTATTTCCTAATCGTTTCGTTTAATAGCTTTTAATCGTCTTTTATATCGTGTTCATAATAATGATAATAATAGTAATCAAAATAATTAGGTGTTACAAATATTTGTTTTAATTACACTAATATTAATAATGATAGTTACTATAACATTATTAACGATAATACTAATAATTATCTTAATGATAATATAGTAATAATAATAATAACAATAACAATAACAATAACCATTTTTAAATAATGATATACATATTAATAATGGTAATAATAATAATAATACTAATAATAATAATAATAATAATAATAATAATAATAATAATAATAATAATAATAATAATAATAATAATAATAATAATACTAATAATAATTGGATAATAATAATAATAATAATTATAACTTTAACGATAATAACGATAGTAATAATAAAAAAAATAACAATTTTTAATGATAAATCCCTTTTATTGATAAAGATAATAATAATGATAATAATAAGATAAAACTAGAACGACGATAAAAACGACGATAATAATAATCATTTTTAATAAAAATATCAAAAATTCAATTGATTATAACTTCTAATCCGTTCATCGAAACTATTCGATATCTAAAGGAAAAGTTCTTAATTTTTCGCTAGCTTTCCAAGGATATGCATATCTTATACCTTATCTCAACCGTAAGTGTAACTAATTCAAGATTTAACCTAACCTGTCTAAAGGCAATATCAAAAGTACAAGCATGCATAATCCTAAATACTCGAGCACTAGTCAGGAGTACACTATTAGTATGTAAAAGTTAAATTATGAGTACTCACGCATCAATATTGAGATTCAATATTGCAGGAAAGGTACGTAGACGCAACGGAAATGATAAACACTATATTGACCTCACGAGCATACCCATGAACCATACTCAATCACCTCCATAGCTATAACCCATAATTTCCTTAATCCTATCCTACTCGAAACAATTTCGAAATCACTCGGACAGCACTCCGTCGTAATATTTTATGTATACTAATAATATCTTGAAATAATACGGAGTAAATATATATATGTAAATCGATTGAGAGAGTTTAGAGAAAAATATTTTCAAGTTTCTATGAAATAATGAAACCTATTGAATTCTATTTATAATAAATTTTTGAATTATTAAAGTGAATTATTAAAGTATGATTTATTAAAGTATGAATTATTAAAGTATGAATTATTAAAGTGAATTATTAAAGTATGAATTATTAAAGTGAATTATTAAAGTATGAATTATTAAAGTGAATTATTAAAGTTAAAGTAAAGTAAAAATAAAGTAAAGGTAAAGTTTAAGTATAGTAAAAGTATAAAACTATGTACGTATAATACGCGTATAAATATATATAATATTAATTTAAATCGTTATATATATTTAATAAAATAAAATATAAATATCGTTATCTTTATCATACTAGTTAAGTAATGAGTTGTCAAAAGTGGTTCTAGATATTTATAAAAGTTATATACATTTTAATAATAAAGTTCTTTTTAAACTGAAAACGTTTTTGTACGTTTGAAACTAAATAGATCAATCGAGTCTTTATGAGATTCAATCTTCCACTATCCTTTGTCTAGTTCTCAATGATTGACAATTTGTTCTTATTTATAAATCACTTTACCATTTTCCGAATATTGTTAAAATGGAAAGATTTCTCAAATCAACGTGGGCCTTTCAACAGAGACTTGTAATCATAATTCAATATATCTGATAATTCAATCATTTGATCTTATCTTCTAATTCCATTTATAAACATTTCGAAACAGATACAATCATATAAAGTATTTAATCTAATATTTTGTTTACGTTTCAAGTTATAATATATATATACACATATACATATATAATCATATTCGTTTAATGGTTCGTGAATCGTTGGAACTTGGTCGAGGTTGAATGAATGTATGAACATAGTTTAAAATTCTTGAAATTTAACTTAACAAATATTGCTTATCGTGTCGGAAACATATAAAGATCAAAGTTTAAATTTGGTTGGAAATTTCCAGTGTCGGAAACATATAAAGATTAAAGTTTAAATTTGGTTGGAAAATTCCGGGTTGTCACAGTAACAAGTGTTTAAATTAAATTTTTTTTTAAAAATCCGAAAGAATTTAACCCCTTCCCACACTTAAGATCTTGCATTGCCCTCATTTGCAAGAAATCATTAATAATTTAAATTATTGAGGGTGATTAGCGTAAAATAATGATTAAATTTTACCAAAGTTTCCAAACATGTTGTTGTTTATGTTGAATGATAAATGGTGCACATCATTTGTTCATTCATGCAGTTGTTATTTCACATATATTTTGCATCTTGTCGTCAAAATTAGTTGCTTTTGCTGAACTTAATGCCAGTCTTTGAAAATGCGCTGTTTTACCCTGTTTTGTACATGAGATAAACTACAAACATATATATACATATTTTTGAAGTTGGGTATATCACCCCACATTCAAAAATTATTAAAAATCTAATAATAAAAGATAGAAAATTATAAAAATTATTATAGTATCAAAAGAAATATTAAAAGTATAATATTACAAGTTACCAAATAAATAAAAATAGGCATAAAAGAAAATTAGGGTTGATGAGAATGGTGCCAGTAGGGATTCCATTCATTGTCGTATGTGCTGTAGAATGCTTGAGTTGGGTCATATGTAGGGTATGGTGGTCGGGTCTGTATAGTCCAGGGAGGAAATACGGGCATTGGAGTAGGAATGTAGTTTGTATTTATGTATGCACATTGACTTATGATTTGATTTTGATGATACTGCCAATCTTGAAATGCTCGTTGTCTAGCCATTTCATACTCATGCTGAGCCATAAAAATTTGCATTTCTTTCATCTGATTCCCCCTCCCGCATTACCTTGATGTTGATCTCTTTCGACCTGTGGATGATGGCTATCATATGGTGATGCAGCGTTATGTCATTTTTTTAAAACCTTAGCACCATGATATATTTTCAAACCAATTGTATCACGGGGTTCTGGTGCTGCAATTATTAATCCCCCTGACTTCTATCGACACCGAGATACTTAGAAATTAAAGTAACAAAAATACCACCTCCTATTATACTATTAGGCCGTATACTCCTAACCATAGCCGATAAATAATAACCCACACTATAAGGTATACTTACAGTGCTCTGTGGGTCTCGAATACACATGAGATAAAATAAATCATTGTCATTTACCTTCTCTTTGTTCCTACTGAAATGTCCCGTTCATATTGATTATAAACGTTCCATATTAATTGATTTCGTGGCGAGGTTTTGACCTCTATATGAGATGTTTTTCAAAGAGTGCATTCATTTTTAAAACAACCATAACCTTTATTTTATCTATAAAGGTTTAAAAAGCATTACGTAGATTATTAAATAATGATAATTTAAAATATACCGTTTACACACGACCATTACATAATGGTTTACAATAAGAATATATTACATCAAAAATAAGTTTCTTGAATGCAGTTTTTACATAATATCATACAAGCATGGACTCCAAATCTTGTCCTTATTTTAGTATGCAACAGCGGAAGCTCTTAATAATCACCTGAGAATAAACATGCTTAAAACGTCAACAAAAATGTTGGGGAGTTATAGGTTTAACCTATATATTATCAAATCATAATAATAGACCACAAGATTTCATATTTCAATATACATCTCATACATAGAGATAAAAATCATTCATATGGTGAATACCTGGTAACCGACATTAACAAGATGCATATAAGAATATCCCCTATCATTCCGGGAAATCCTTCGGACATGATAAAAACGAATTCGGAGTACTAAAGCATCCGGTACTTTGGATGGGGTTCGTTAGGCCCAATAGATCTATCTTTAGGATTTGCGTCAATTAGTAGATCGGTTTACTAATTCTTAGGTTACCAAGCAAAAGGGGCATATTCGGCTTCGATCATTCACCCATATAATTTAGTGTCATTTACTTGTGTCTATTTCATAAAACATTTAAAAAACTGCATGTATTCTCATCCCAAAATATTAGATTTTAAAAGTGGGACTATAACTCACTTTCACAGATTTTTACTTCGCCGGGAGTAAGACTTGGCCACTGGTCGATTCACGAACCTATAACAAATATATACATATATATATATATATATATATATATATATATATATATATATATATATATATATATATATATATATATATATATATATATATATATATATATATATATATATATATATATATATATATATATATATATATATATATATATATCAAAGTATGTTCAAAATATATTTACAACATTTTTAATACATTTTGATGTTTTAAGTTTATTAAGTCAGCTGTCCTCGTTAGTAACCTACAACTAGTTGTCCATAGTTAGATGTACAGAAATAAATTGATATATATTATCTTGAATCAATCCACGACCCAGTGTATACACGTCTCAGGCTAGATCACAACTCAAAGTATATATATATTTTTGGAATCAACCTCAACCCTGTATAGCTAACTCCAACATTACTGCATATAGAGTCTCTATGGTTGTTCCAAATAATATATATAGATGGGTCGATATGATATGTCAAAACATTTGCATACGTATCTATGGTATCCCAAGATTACATAATATAATAGAATACATGTATAATACAATATAAGTTAGCTAGGATATGATTAATATAGATTTGTTACCAATTTTCACATATCTACAACAAGCAAAAATATCCAATCTTGTTTTACCCATAACTTCTTCGTTTTAAATCCGTTTTGAGTGTTTCAAGTTGCTATGGTTTCATATTGAAATTAAGTTTACGAATCTAAACAGAAAAAGTTTAAGTTTATAGTCGGAAATACAGGTTACAAGTCATTTTTGTAAAGGTAGTCATTTCAGTCGAAAGAAGGACGTCAAGATGACCATTTTGGAAAACATACTTCTACTTCGAGTTTAACCATGATTTTTGGATATAGTTTCATGTTCATAAGAAAAATCATTTTCCCAGAAGAACAACTTTTAAATCAAAGTTTATCATAGTTTTTAATTAACTAACCCAAAACAGCCCGCGGTGTTACTACGACGGCGTATATCCGGTTTTACGGTGTTTTTCGTGTTTTCAGGTTTTAAATCATTAAGCTATCATATCATATAGATATAGAACATGTGTCTAGTCAATTTTAAAAGTCAATTTAGAAGGATTAACTTTTGTTTGCGAACAAGTTTAGAATTAACTAAACTATGTTCTAGTGATTTCAAGTTTAAACCTTCGAATAAGGTAGTTTTATATATATGAATCGAATGATGTTATGAACATCATTACTACCTCAGGTTTTGTGGATAAACCTACTGGAAATGAGAAAAATAGATCTAGCTTCAAAGGATCCTTGGATGGCATGAAAGTTCTTGAAGCAGAATCATGACACGAAAACAAGTTCAAGTAAGATTTCCACTCGAAATAAGATTGTTATAGTTATAGAAATTGAATCAAAGTTTGAATATGAGTATTACCTTGTATTATAAAGATATCTTACTGTAAATAAGAAAGATTTCTTGAGGTTGGATTATCACTTTACAAGATTGGAAGTAAGCTAGCAAACTTGGAAGTATTCTTGATTTTATGAAACTAGAACTTATTGAATTTATGAAGAACACTTAGAACTTGAAGATAGAACTTGAGAGAGATAAATTAGATGAATAAAATTTAAAAATGAAAGTGTTTGTAGGTGTTTTTGGTCGTTGGTATATGAATTAGATATAAAGGATGTGTAATTTTGTTTACATGTAAATAAGTCATGAATGATTACTAATATTTTTGTAATTTTATGAGATATTTCATGCTAGTTGCCAAATGATGGTTCTCACATGTGTTAGGTGACTCGCATGGGCTGCTAAGAGCTGATCATTGGAGTGTATATACCAATAGTACATACATCTAAAAGCTGTGTATTGTACGAGTACGAATACGGGTACATACGAGTAGAATTGTTGATGAAACTGAACGAGGATGTAATTGTAAGAATTTTTGTTAAGTAGAAGTATTTTGATAAGTGTCTTGAAGTCTTTCAAAAGTTTATGAATACATATTAAAACACTACATGTATATACATTTTAACTGAGTCGTTAAGTCATCGTTTGTCGTTAGATGTAAATGTTGTTTTGAAACCTTTAGGTTAACGATCTTGTTAAATGTTGTTAACCCGTTTTTTATTATATCTAAAGAGATGTTAAATTATTACATTATCATGATATTATGATATATTAATATATCTTAGTATGATATATATACAGTTAAATGTTGTTACAACGATAATCGTTACATATATGTCTCGTTTCGAAATCATTAAGTTAGTAGTCTTGTTTTTACATACGTAGTTCATTGTTAATACACTTAATGATATGTTTACTTATCATTTATCATGATTAAACATAGTGTATCAATATCTTAATATGATTCATATGTATTTAGTAAGACGTTGTTATAACGATAATCGTTATATATATCGTTTCGAGTTTCTTAATTCAATAAACTCAATTTTATGTATATAACTCATTGTTAAAATACATAATGAGATACTTACTTATCATAATATCATGTTAACTATATATATATATATATATATATATATATATATATATATATATATATATATATATATATATATATCCATATATATGTCATCATATAGTTTTTACAAGTTTTAACGTTCGTGAATCACCGGTCAACTTGGGTGGTCAATTGTCTATATGAAACCTATTTCAATTAATCAAGTCTTAACAAGTTCGATTGCTTAACATGTTGGAAACACTTAATTATATAAATAACAATTTCATTTAATATATATAAACATGGAAAAGTTCGGGTCACTACAGTACCTACCCGTTAAATAAATTTCGTCCCGAAATTTTAAGCAGTTGAAAGTGTTGACGTATCTTCTGGAAATAAGTGCGGGTATTTCTTCTTCATCTGATCTTCTCATTCCCAGGTGAACTCGGGTCCTCTACGAGCATTCCATCGAACTTTAACAATTGGTATCTTGTTTTGCTTAAGTCTTTTAACCTCACGATCCATTATTTCGACGGGTTCTTCGACGAATTTAAGTTTTTTGTTGATTTGGATTTCATCTAACGGAATAGTGGGATCTTCTTTAGCAAAACATTTCTTCAAATTTGAGATGTGGAAAGTGTTATGTACAGCCACGAGTTGTTGTGGTAATTCAAGTCGGTAAGCTACTGGTCCGACACGATCAATAATCTTGAATGGTCCTATATACCTTGGATTTAATTTCTCTCGTTTACCAAATCGAACAACGCCTTTCCAAGGTGCAACTTTAAGCATGACCATCTCTCCAATTTCAAATTCTATATCTTTTATTTTAATGTCGGCGTAGCTCTTTTGTCGACTTTGGGCGGTTTTCAACCGTTGTTGAATTTGGATGATCTTCTCGGTAGTTTCTTGTATTATCTCCGGACCCGTAATCTGTCTATCCCCCACTTCACTCAAACAAATCGGAGACCTGCACGTTCTACCATAAAGTGCTTCAAACGGCGCCATCTCAATGCTTGAATGGTAGCTGTTGTTGTAGGAAAATTCTGCTAATGGTAGATGTCGATCCCAACTGTTTCCGAAATCAATAACACATGCTCATAGCATGTCTTCAAGCGTTTGTATCGTCCTTTCGCTCTGCCTATCAGTTTGTGGGTGATAGGCAGTACTCATTTCTAGACGAGTTCCTAATGCTTGCTGTAATGTCTGCCAGAATCTTGAAATAAATCTGCCATCCCTATCAGAGATAATAGAGATTGGTATTCCATGTCTGGAGATGACTTCCTTCAAATACAGTCGTGCTAACTTCTCCATCTTGTCATCTTCTCTTATTGGCAGGAAGTGTGCTGATTTGGTGAGACGATCAACTATTACCCAAATAGTATCAAAACCACTTGCAGTCCTTGGCAATTTAGTGATGAAATCCATGGTAATGTTTTCCCATTTCCATTCCAGGATTTCGGGTTGCTGAAGTAGACCTGATGGTTTCTGATGCTCAGCTTTGACCTTAGAACACATCAAACATTCTCCTACGTATTTAGCAATATCGGATTTCATACCTGGCCACCAAAAATGTTTTTTGAGATCCTTGTGCATCTTCCCCGTTCCAGGATTTATTGAGTATCTAGTTTTATGAGCTTCTCTAAGTACCATTTCTCTCATATCTCCAAATTTTAGTACCCAAATTCTTTCAGCCCTATACCGGGTTCCATCTTCCCGAATATTAAGATGCTTCTTCGATCCTTTGGGCATTTCATCCTTTAAGTTTCCCTCTTTTAAAACTCCTTGTTGCGCCTCCTTTATTTGAGTAGTAAGGTTAGTGTGAATCATTATATTCATAGATTTTACACGAATGGGTTCTCTGTCCTTTCTGCTCAAGGCATCGGCTACCACATTTGCCTTCCCTGGGTGGTAACGAATCTCAAAGTCATATTCATTCAACAATTCAGTCCACCTGCGCTGCCTCATGTTCAGTTGTTTCTGATTAAATATGTGTTGAAGACTTTTGTGGTCGTTATATATAATACTTTTGACCCCATATAAGTAGTGCCTCCAAGTCTTTAATTCAAAAACAACCGCGCCTAATTCCAAATCATGCGTCGTATAATTCTGTTCGTGAATCTTCAATTGTCTAGATACATAAGCAATTACTTTCATTCGTTGCATTAATACACAACCGAGACCTTTCTTTGAGGCGTCACAATATATCACAAAATCATCATTCCCTTCAGGTAATGACAATATAGGTGCCGTAGTTAACTTTTTCTTCAACAATTGAAACGCTTTTTCTTGTTCATCCTTCCATTCAAATTTTCTCCCTTTATGCGTTAATGCAGTCAAGGGTTTTGCTATTTTAGAAAAATCTTGGATGAATCTCCTGTAATAACCAGCTAGTCCTAAAAACTGGCGTATGTGTTTCGGAGTTTTCGGGGTTTCCCACTTTTCAACGGTTTCAATCTTTGCTGGATCCACCTGAATACCTTCTTTGTTCACTATGTGACCGAGGAATTGAACTTCTTCCAACCAAAATGCACACTTTGAAAACTTAGCGTACAGTTTTTCTTTTCTCAGCAATTCTATCACTTTTCTCAAATGTTCTTCATGCTCTTGATCATTCTTCGAGTAAATAAGTATGTCATCGATGAAAACAATGACAAACTTGTCAAGATATGGCCCACACACTCGGTTCATGAGGTCCATGAATACATCTGGTGCGTTAGTCAATCTAAACGGCATAACCATAAACTCGTAATGACCGTAACGCGTCCTAAAAGCAGTCTTTGGAATATCATCCTCCTTCACCCACATTTGATGATATCCAGAACGTAAATCGATCTTCGAATAAACAGACGAGCCTTGTAGTTGATCAAATAAGTTGACGATTCTCGGTAGTGGGTAGCGGTTCTTGATGGTAAGTTTGTTCAACTCTCGGTAGTCGATACACAATCTGAATGTACCATCTTTCTTCTTGACAAACAAAACAGGAGCTCCCCATGGTGATGTACTTGGTCGAATGAAACCACGCTCTAAAATTTCCTGTAACTGACTTTATAATTCTTTCATTTCGCTGGGTGCGAGTCTATATGGAGCACGAGCTATTGGTGTAGCTCCTGGTACAAGGTCTATTTGAAATTCAACGGATCGATGTGGGGGTAATCCCGGTAATTCTTTCAAAATACATCGGGAAATTCTTTTGCGACGGGAACATCACTAATGTTCTTTTCTTCAGGTTTAACTTCCTCGATGTGTGCTAGAATGACGTAACAACCTTTTCTTATTAGTTTTTGTGCCTTCAAACTACTAATAAGATTTAACTTCGCGTTGTTCTTTTCTCCGTACACCATTAAAGGTTTTCCTTTTTCATGCATAATGCGAATCGCATTTTTGTAACAAACGACCTCTGCTCTTACCTTCTTCAACCAGTCCATGCCAATTATTACATCAAAACTCCCTAACTCGACTGGTATTAAATCAATCTTAAACGTTTCATCACCCAGTTTAATTTCTCTATCCCGACATATATTATCTGCTGAAATTAATTTACCATTTGCTATTTCGAGTAAAAATTTATTATCCAAAGGCGTCAATGGGCAACTTAATTTAGCACAAAATTCTCTACTCATATAGCTTCTATCCGCACCCGAATCAAATAAAACATAAGCAGATTTATCGTCAATAAGAAACGTACCCGTAACAAGCTCCGGGTCTTCCTTTGCTTCTGCCGCATTAATATTGAAAACTCTTCCACGGCCCTGCCCATTAGTATTCCCCTGATTCGGGCAATTTTTAATAATGTGGCCCGGTTTTCCACATTTATAACAAACAGCGTTGGTATTACTTGCTCCGACACAATTCGTTTCGGCATTACTTGTTCTGACATTATTTGTTCCTTTAGTTCTGTTAAACTTTGGTCCGTAGACCTCAAACTTTGTCGCGCTATGACCATTTCTTTTACACCTGTTGCAAAATGTCGTGCAAAACCCTTGATGATTTTCTTCACACCTATGACATGGCTATTTTTGGTTTTTGTTGTCGTTGTTGTTATTGAGGTTGTTGGGGTTGTTATTGTTGTTGAAATGGTTATTGTAGTAGTTGTTGTTGTTGGGATGTTTGTTGTAGTTATTGTTAGGATTGCGGTTATTGTTGCGATTGTTGTTGCGGTTGTTGGGATAGTTGTTGCGATTGTGGTTGTAATTGTTGTTGTTGTTGTACTGGTGACTCTTATCACCGTTTTCCTCCCATTTCCTCTTGAGTTGTTTCGTGTTGGCTTCTTCGGCCGCCTGCTCTTTAATTCTTCCCTCAATCTGATTTATGAGTTTATGAGCCATTCGACTTGCCTTCTGTATAGAAGAGGGCTCGTGTGAACTCACATCTTCTTGAATCCTTACTGGTAACCCTTTTACAAATACGTCGATCTTCTCTTCTTCATCTTCAAATGCTCTCGGACACAATAGACACAACTCTGTGAATCGTCGTTCATATGTGGTAACGTCGAACCCTTGTGTTCGTAATTCTCTAAGTTCTGCCTTGAGTTTATTGACTTCGTTTCTAGGACGGTACTGCTCGTTCATCAATTGCTTGAATGCCGACCACGGTAGTGCGTAAGCAGCATTTTTTCCTACCTGTTCAAGATAGGTATTCCACCATGTTAACGCAGTTGATAATGCTAAAAACGAACATATATTTCATAGCATTATCCCTCAAGAAAGACAAGCTTTTAGTTGCAATTGTTCTATTTACAAGTGATATTCGTTTAAATAATAAAAGGTGAAGACAAAAGACAGATTCGACGAATTGAAGACGCAAACGACCAAAAAGTTAAAAAGTACAAAGTACAATCAAAGTGGTTCAAATTATTGGTGAGAAACGTCTCAAAATTACAAGAGTACAAGACGCGAAACGTAAAATACAAGATATTAAATTGTACGCAATGACGTTCGAAAATCCGGAACCGGGACCAGAGTCAACTCTCAACGCTCGACGCAACGGACTAAAAATTACAAGTCAACTATGCACATAAATATAATATAATATTTAAATAATTCTTAAAATTATTTATATATTATATATTATATTTAAAACCGTCGGCAAGATAGAAACAAGCTCATGCGAGCTGGAAAAAGAGGCCATGTGATCGCATGGCCTGGAAGCTATAATTCCATGTGATCGCATGGCAGTAGGTAGCAGGCCACATCTATAAATTTCGCGTGTATTGGCTCAGTTTTATATACCATCTATCTATCTCTCACTCGTAATATATATATATATATATATATATATATATATATATATATATATATATATATATATATATATATATATATATATATATATATATATATATAATTTTAATTTTAATTTTAATTTTAATTTTAATTTTAAATTCTAATAATAAGGGTATGTTAGCGAATGTTGTAAGGGTGTAAGTCGAAATTCTGTTCGTGTAATGCTACGCTCTTTTTAATCATTGTAAGTTATGTTCAACCTTTTTAAATTAATGTCTCGTAGTTAAGTTATTATTATGCTTATTTAATGCCGAAGTAATCGTGATGTTGGGCTAAATATTAAAATTGGGTAATTGGGCTTTGTACCATAATTGGGGTTTGAATAAAAGAACGACACTTGTGGAAATTAGACTATGGGCTATTAATGGGTTTTATATTAACTAAATGATACCTCGTTGATTTAATATATAGACTTATAATTTGACGTATTTATATATAACCACATACGCTTGACTGGGTACGGTGGGCGGGATATCTATAAATACCAATAATTATTCATTTTACCGGACACGAAACTGGATTAATAGTTAATAGACTTGTTGAAACAGGGGTGGATTACATTCAAGGGTAATTGGTGTAATTGTTAACAAAGTAGTAAAACCTTGGTTTACACGCAGTCGATAACCTGGTGTATTCATTAAACAAAGTATTAAGACCTTGTTACAATTCGAATCCCCAATTAGTTGGAATATTTGACTTCGGGAATAAGAATAATTTGACGAAGACTTTCGCACTTTATGATTATGACTGATGGACTATTATGGACAAATCCGTATGGACATATCGAATAATCCAAGACAAAGGACAATTAACCCATGGGAATAAACTAAAAACAACACGTCGAACATCATGATTACGGAAGTTTAAATAAGCATAATTTCTTTATTTCATATTTAATTGCACTTTTAATTATCGCACTTTTATTTACTGTCATTGTATTTAATTGCACTTTTAATTATCGTACTCTTTAATTATCGTCATTTTTATTTATCGCATTTTTTTTTATCGCAATTTCATTATCATTATTTACTTTACGCTTAAAATTAAGTTATATTTATTTTTAATATTTTACATTAGGTTTTAACTGCTACTAAAGTTTTAAAAATCGACAAAACGGTCATTAAACGGTAAAAACCCCCTTTTATAATAATAATACTACATATATATATTTTTGTATTTTTACAATTATAAGTTAAAAATATAGCGTTAAGCTAGGCTAAAGATCCCTGTGGAACGAACCGGATTTACTAAAAACTACACTACTGTACGATTAGGTACACTGCCTATAAGTGTTGTAGCAAGATTTAGGTATATCCACTCTATAAATAAATAAATCACTTGTGTAAAATTGTATCGTATTTAATAGTATTTCCTTGTAAAAATTAATAGTATTTTATACCCCTTCGCTTTAACATCAAGTATTTTTGGCGCCGCTACCGGGAAAAGTCAAACGCCGGAAGCAAAACGCTATATATATAAAAAAAAAAATTTAGTTTACTTTTGTAAAAATACGTTTTTGTAAAAATACGTTTTAATACAAAAATATAAAAAGAAAAAAAAATCTATATATTTGTTGTTAAGAGTTATTAAAAATTTATAAAAGTATTTTTATATTAGTTTTTAAAATTAAATTTTTATTTAAGTATTTTATATTTTATTTAATTTAAAACAGAAAACAGAAAAAAAAGAAAAAAATACAATAAAAACATTCGGCCTGGTACTGTAGCAGCCCATATACTGGCCCGAAACCCTAGCTCATGCGACCGCATGACCCCGAATGCAAAAATTCATGCGATCGCATGAACATACCTGACACGCCACAGTTGACTGATTCCTGTAATAATTACGGTGTAATAATTATAATTATTATTTAATTAAAACCCTAATTAGGGTTATGTATTTAAATATTTAATTTTAAGTTTTAATTAATTTATTTTATTTAGTTTAATTAGTTTTAATAAATTATAAAATTAATACTTTTATAAAATAAATAATATAAAAATAATATATTTTTATAAAAATTGTACTTTTTACAACTTTAAGATTATTTTTATTTTTTTGTATCTTTTTATTTGTTTTAGCGTAATATTTGTATTTTTCGCTCGTATTTAGTTTTAAGACATAGTTTTTTTGCCATAGTTATTTTTATTTCTAGATTTTTAGGCTTTGCCGTAAAATCCCTTAAGTGCTTTTTCTTTATACTAAGATTTAGGTGCTTTAAAATTTTGCGACGCCGTTTTTATATTTTAGTACCCTTTTTAAGTTATTGCCATTTGAGATATAGTATTTCTTTTAAGCTTTAATATTTTTAGACGTAACTTTTAATTTTTAGTTTTTAGACTTTTAAGTTTCAACGCGCTACGTTCTTTTTATTTTTTCGACCTTTTATTTTTCGACGTTTTTTCGACGCGCTCTTTTTCTTTCTTATTTCGCGACACTCTAGTTTTTAGGACTTAGAATTTTCTATTTCTTCTCTAAAATTTCTTTAAATTTCAACGAAAAATTATTTTAAGTGGTTAAATTTGATAGACATCCAAATTTTCTGCTTCGTAGTAATAGTTGGATTTGTTAGTGGCTGAGTTGTGAGCTTCCGATTTAAAGGATTCTGGCTCCCTGCTACATCTATTGGCTATTCGAAACGTGGCAAAAGCAGAAAAGTCTATTAATTTGATAACTTATATAATTTTTATCTTTTATAACTAATAGGATATTCAGTGAATGCACCGAGCAAAACGTTCACCACCTTTTGTACGTTCACCACCTGTAACACGATCAAGACATCTAGCAAATATTGTCACCGTTGATTTTTCTTTAGAATCGTCATCCAGTCGACCAAGTACTCTAATTCAAATTTCCGATAATCCATTTTTTGAACCCGACCTCATAATTGAGAATCCGAAAGATATTCAGCTACAATTCAGAGATCCTGAACCACTAATCTTTCCTCCGGAACCATCAATAATTCAAACAGAGATTGTAGAGGAACCAACCATTAAATTAGAATCCTTTAGTGATTCAGATTCAACAAATTCAATCAAGAAAAATCTGGAACCTCTAAGTATGAAAGACCGAATGCGAGCTAAACGCACTGGCCAAGGTCACGTAATTACTCAACCAGACATTAATGCGCCAGATTATGAAATCAAAGGACAAATCCTACACATGGTAACTAATCAATGCCAATTTAGTGGTGCGCCGAAGGAAGATCCAAATGAACATCTTCGAACCTTTAATAGGATATGTACACTATTTAAAATCCGAGAAGTGGAGGATGAACAGATATATCTCATGTTATTTCCTTGAACTTTGAAGGGAGAAGCCAAAGATGGGTTAGAATCGTTACCTGAAGGGGCGATTGATACATGGGACGTTTTAGTTGAAAAATTTCTTAAACAATTCTTTCCGGCATCTAAAGCCGTGAGACTTCAAGGAGAAATTGTTACGTTCGCACAAAAACCAAATGAAACTCTATATGAAGCGTGGACAAGATTTGGAAAGTTATTAAGAGGATGTCCGCAACATGGTTTAGACACTTGTCAAATAGTACAAATATTCTACCAAGGATGCGACATCACTACAAGAAAAGACATCGATATAGCAGCTGGTGGTTCCATTATGAAGAAAACCGCAACGGAAAAAACGGGGCCGAGACGGGGTCGAAACGGATGTTGACTAATGTTGACTTTTATATATATAAATATATATTTACACATATTTTAGAGCTAAAAAACCTTCGTTGACAAGTGTATACCTATAATTGCTATTAGCGTTAATATAATACAAAATGAAATACTAAACTAAATCAATTTTGATTGATTTAACCGACTTATGACCGATTTTAACAGAATTTCTGACTTTTGACCGACGTTGACCCAATTTTTCCTGCATTTGACCTGACTTTTGAGCGTTGACCAGCTTATAAGAAAACGGGGCGGGGTCGAAACGGTTTAGTTACCAAAACGCCGCAACGGGCGTCGCAACGGACGCAACGGACGCCGTTTACAACAGTGACCGCAACTGATGCATACAAAATTATTGATAACACTGCTTCCCACTCACATGAGTGGCATCAAGAAAAAGATATCGTTAGATCATCTAAAGCAGCTAGAGCCGATTCTAGCCATGACTTAGATTCTATTTCTGCAAAGATAGATGCTGTCGAGAGACGAATGGAAAAGATGACTAAGGATATACACTCAATAAGAATTAGTTGTGAGCAGTGTGGAGGACCACATTTAACAAAAGATTGTCTCAATATTGAACTAACAATGGAACAAAGAGAGAATGTTTCATACATAAACCAAAGGCCTGGAAATAATTATCAGAATAATTATCAACCGCCAAGACCAATTTACAATCAAAACCAGAATTATAACCGAAATGTTCCATACAACAACCAACAAGGTCCAAGCAATCAACAAGTATCCAACAATACTTACAATCAGCAAAGACCTATTTTTCAAAACAAACCACCACAAACTGATGATAAAAAGCCAAATTTAGAAGATATGATGTCGAAGCTAGTTGAATCTCAAACTCAGTTTTTCACATCTCAGAAACAAACCAATGAACAAAATGCTCAAGCATTTAGAAATCAACAAGCTTCTATTCAAAATTTGGAACAAGAAGTGAGTAACCTAGCAAGGTTGATAGGTGAAAGAAAATCGGAAAGTTTACCTAGTGATACAAATGCTAACCCCCGAAATGAAACACCTAAAGCCATTACCACAAAAAGTGGTATTACACTTGAACCACCTGAAATGCCTGTAATTTCTGATGAAGCTATTCCTACTCCACAAGAACCACAGTCTGAGCAAGATAAGGAAACAGAACTGGTAGTTGAAAAGGTTAATGAAGATAACACAGTTAAAGCTAAACCTTATGTTAAACCATACCAACCACCACTTCCTTACCCGAGTAAAATGAGAAAAGAGAGACTTGAAGTCGAGCAATCCAAATTCTTGGATATGTTTAAACAAATAAATGTAAATCTTCCTTTCATTGATGTAATTTCAGGAATGCCTAGATATGCTAAATTTCTGGAAGATCTAATCACAAATAGAAAGAAAATGGAAGAACTCTCGGCTGTTACTATGAATGCTAATTGTTCTGCAGTGCTATTGAATAAGATACCATAAAAATTATCTGATCCAGGAAGTTTCACAATTCCATGTTTTCTGGGTAGTCTTAGTTCAATAAAAGCATTGGCAGACTTAGGTGCTAGTATAAATTTAATGCCGTATTCACTATACGCTAAACTAGACCTTGGAGAATTGAAACCAACACGAATAATACAACTAGCCGATCGATCAGTAAAATATCCTAGAGGGATAATGGAAAACATGCTAGTTAAAGTTGGTACTTTAGTATTTCCAGTAGATTTTGATATTCTGGACATGGAAGAAGATTCTCGAGTTCCTCTCATATTAGGAAGACCATTCTTAAACACGGCTAAAGCAATAATAGACGTGTTTGGTAAGAAACTGACCCTAAGTATAGAGGACGAGAGTGTTACCTTTTCTGTTGATAGAGCCATGCAACAACTGCAATCTGCAGATGATACATGTTATTTTATTCAAACTATAGATTCACATGCAGAATTGTTAGAAGAATTTCCAGAATTACAAGGAACAGGAGAATGTTCTTTAGGAGAAGGAACTGAACCAATTAATGAAGCTGAAATGTTAGCTACACTTATGGCTAATAGATATGAACCAACAATAGAAGAAATTCAAATGCTAAAAGAAGAAGACAGATATTTATATAAATCATCGATAGAAGAACCACCGACATTAGAGTTAAAGCCACTTCCAAACCATTTGGAATACGCTTATTTACATGGTGAATCTGAATTACCTGTAATAATATCGTCTTCTCTTACTAAAAATGAAAAATCTCAACTCATTTCTGTGCTAAAAGCTCATAAACCAGCTATTGCATGGAAGATTCATGATATTAAAGGAATAAGTTCTTCGTATTGCACACATAAAATCCTTATGGAAGAAGGTCATAAAACGTATGTGCAACGCCAACGAAGACTAAATCCTAATATGCCAGATGTTGTTAGAAAGAAATTATTAAACTGCTAGATGCAGGTTTAATTTATCCAATCTCTGATAGTTCATGGGTAAGCCCAGTTCAATGCGTACCTAAGAAGGGTGGCATGACTGTCATCACAAATGAGAAAAATGAGCTTATTCCTACTAGAACTATAACAGGATGGCGTATTTGTATTGATTATAGAAAATTAAATGACGCCACCAGAAAAGATCACTTTCCCTTACCTTTTATTGATCAAATGTTGGAAAGATTAGCCGGAAATAGTTACTATTGTTTTCTTGATGGTTTTTTCGGATATTTTTAAATTCCAATAGCACCCGAAGATCAAGAGAAAACCACGTTCACGTGCCCTTATGGTACTTTTGCTTACAAACGCATGCCATTTGGACTTTGCAACGCCCCTGCAACCTTTCAAAGGTGCATGATGGCAATTTTTCACGAGATGATAGAAGAATGCATGGAAGTTTTCATGGATCACTTTTCAGTCTTCGGTGATACATTTGAATCATGTTTAGTTAATCTTGAACGAATGCTTATTAGATGCGAACAATCAAATCTAGTTCTTAATTGGGAAAAATGTCATTTCTTGGTTAAAGAAGGCATCGTTCTTGGACATAAAATCTCAAAGGAAGGAATTGAAGTGGATAGAGCTAATGTAGATGTAATTGCTAAACTTTCACATCCCTCCAATGTTAGAGGAGTTAGGAGTTTTCTAGGGCATGCCGGTTTTTACCGACGTTTCATAAAAAATTTTCTAAAATTGTCACTCCTATGAATAAACTCCTAGAAAAGGATGCTCCATTCATCTTTTCAGATGAATGCATTAAATCTTTTAATATTCTTCAGTGTTGCAGATCTCGGAATTTCTCGGCGAGATCTCGGGGAGATCTCGATTTCAAATCTCAGCCGAGAATATTTTCCCATCTCGTTGAGATTTCTCGGTCAACGGTTAAAATCTAGGTCAACGTCACGATTTCTCGAATTTTCTCGGTGAGATCTCGGATTTTCTCGCAATTTCTCGGATTTTCTTCTAATTTTTTGCTCATTTCTCAAATTTTCTTGTAAAAATCCATATAAATATACATATATTTATATATTTATACATATTTATATTAAAAAAACTAGAAAGTCAACACAAGTCAACGTCCGAGATCTCCCCGAGATTTTTCCGAGATGCCGAGATCTCCTCAAAAATGTCCAAACGAGATCTCCCCGAGATCTGAGTTCTCCAACCTTGATATTCTTAAAGAAAAACTCACTAATGCGCCGATCATGATAACTCCAAATTTGAATCTACCGTTTGAACTAATGTGCGATGCAAGTGATTTTGCAATGGGTGCCGTTTTAGGACAAAGGATTGAAAAACGATTTCAACCTATATATTATGCTAGTAAGACGTTACAAGGAGCACAAACGAATTACACAACTACCGAAAAAGAACTCCTTGCTATTGTCTTTGCTTTTGACAAATTTCGTTCATATCTCGTTCTAGCTAAAATGGTGGTCTATACTGACCATTCTGCTCTTAGATACCTATTTTCGAAACAATATGCCAAACCAAGATTAATCCGTTGGATTTTACTTTTACAAGAATTCGATATTGAAATCCGAGATAAAAAGGGAGCAGAAAATCTCGCAGCTGATCATCTTTCTCGTCTTGAAAATCCTGAATTAGAAGTTCTAAATGAATCGGCCGTACAAGACAACTTTCCTAATGAATATCTATTGAAGTTAGCTTATAATAAAATTCCATAGTTTGCAGATTATGCAAACTACTTCGTATGTGGATTCCTTGAAAAATGGTTGTCGTACCAAAAACGGAAGAAATTCTTTAGTGATATAAAACACTATTCCTGGGAAGATCCACATTTGTTTAAAAATTGTCCCGATGGAATAATACGCCGATGTGTATTCGGAGATGAAGCTAGTAAAATCTTAAACCATTGTCACACAGGACCAACAGGAGGGCATTATGGGCCTCAACTCACAGCAAGAAAAGTTTACGATGCTGGATTCTATTGGCCTACAATTTTCAACGATGCACACCTTCTTTGCAAATCTTGTGATGCTTGTCAAAGGGCCGAAAAAATAAGTCAACGTGATGAAATGCCACAAAATGTCATTCAAGTATGTGAAGTATTTGACATTTGGGGTATTGACTTTATGGGTCCATTTCCAAAATCTCATAATAATCTATACATTCTCGTTGCCATTGATTATGTATCTAAATGGGCGGAAGCACAAGCTCTCCCGACTAACGATGCACGAGTTGTAGTCAACTTCTTAAAACGTCTTTTTGCAAGGTTCGGAACACCGAAAGCTTTAATAAGTGATCGGGGTACTCATTTTTGTAATAACCAACTTGAGAAAGTTCTCAAAAGATATGGAGTAACTCATAAAATCTCCACTGCTTATCATCCACAAACAAGTGGACAAGTTGAAAATACCAACTGAGCATTAAAACGTATTCTAGAGAAAATTGTAGGATCAAATCCGAAGGAATGGTCCATGAAATTGGAGGATACACTATGGGCTTTTAGAACAGCCTATAAAACTCCAATTGGAACCATACCTTTTAGACTCGTTTATGAAAAAGCATGTCATCTTCCAGTAGAAATTGAACACAAAGCATTTTGAGCTTTGAAGACATGTAATCTTGATTTACATGAAGCCGGACGTCTACGATTAAGTCAACTAAACGAATTAGAAGAATTGAGACATGAAGCATACGAAAATTCGTTAATCTATAAAGAAAGAATGAAGAAATGGCATGATAGAAGAATCAGAAGTTCAAAAGAATTTAAGGAAGGAGACAGAGTTCTTCTTTTCAATTCACGATTCAAGCTATTTCCTGGAAAATATAAATCAAGATGGTCTGGACCATTCTTAGTCAAAAGAGTTTTCCCATATGGAACAATAGAGTTAATAAATTCAAATGGGATTGAATTTAAAGTTAATGGTCACAGAGTTAAACATTAGGTACATGATCCGATGGAAGTTGACAACGAAGTTAATCACAATTTCAACACCACATCTAACTAAGTGTGGGGAGGTTCGAATCTTTTTAGGGTATAATGTATTTCTGTTTTCGTGTAGTTATCGAGAATGAAATCTGAATGGTCTTTCCCTAGCAGATACTAAAGAACTAGTCTTCTCCCCCCATTCTGAATTTTAATTTTTTTAGGTTTTACGAGATGAAGACTTCCTGTGAACTAAACCATGGTCTAATGCTACACGCTTTGATCACTAAATGTAATAATGACACACTCCCGAGTGACCTGGTATCAGTAATAAGAGCCAAATTAGACGGAGTAAGAAAAGAATCCAGGAAAGAAAATAATAAGTTACAATTTGGTAAAGGAAAATCAAAATCCGCAGTGAAAAGAAGAGCACGACACCTTGAAAGATGTCACAAATGCGGAAAATGGTCACACGAAGGAAAATGCTCGACGAATCAGACATATTCCAATACCGAGTTCGTTACTTTATGTAGAGAAGGACCGTTCATATGTTTCGAAGAAAAATCGTTGAATGCTCGAGGTTAGGCCTATGTAGCTATGGAAAACCAATTAGTCCGACTATCCTATGAGTGGGCTAAGGCAGGTCACTAAGAATTCTATCTCACAGGTAAGTTTGTACAGTTTTTATTTTTATTTTATTGCTTTTAACCTTTTGATAATAAACGCTAAATCGTTCGCTATAAAGTATAAAATTGGTATTCAATAAAATTAGGTTTTGCGACCGAAATTATTGATATCATACAAAAATTTGTTACATCACTGCGAAATTTACCGCTTATTCTTAAGGTACAAATATCTTTAAGCGATCAAACCAAAATATTTCAAAAATTCGTCATGAGTTAAACTAGGTTATGGAACCGAAATTACTTTACCGAAAAGAGGGGCGTATATTTTTGATAATATTTGATTGATTAAAATGGGATAAAAGACCAAAAAGATTTTAAATTTTATTTTTACTTTGTTTTTAAAATTAATATTAAATTATTAATGTAACTTTTTAAAATCAATATATTTAAGTTTGTAAATATTTGAAAATTTATTATTTTTAATATAAGTTTGTATGTAAAAAAACAAAATTATAATAAAAGTTTGGTGTGAATTTTCAATTTTCATAATATGAATTTTTAATTTTATGCATTTTAAATTTAAGTTTGTTGTGAATTTAAAAACAAAATTTACTTTATTTCGCTAAGTTAAAAATTTGATTTTTAAAATTCGTCGTGAGTTGAAAACTAGGTCGTTGAACCGAAATTGCTCTACCCAAGGGAGGGACGAGAACTTTTATTATCATTATTTTTAAGCTTATTGAATTAAAGTATGCCAAAAACATTTAAAAAACCCAAAAATCTTTACTTTTAAACAAGCGCTTAAAAATGACAAATTTTAAAATTTTGTCGAGGGACGGACTAGGACAACGATCCGAAACGCCCTCATCCTAAAAAGAAACAAAATTTTAATTTTTAATTAAATATATGTTTTATTAAGTAAGGGTTTTTATAAAAAAAAAAAAAAAAAAAAAAAAATGCAGGCCCCATGCGATCGCATGGGGTTCCTTCACAAACCTCATGCGGTCGCATGAGGCTGGAATTCTGGACAGAAAGAAAAGGCCAGCGAGTTCTACTATCTGCCTCACTTCAAACACCAACACACACACGAACATACACACATATACACTCCTAAAATCGCCATTTTTTCACCAAAATTCACCAAATTTCGTCCTACAATCCGCTATAATCATGTCTAGGTTCGGATTTTTCAACAAAAAGGTAAAAATTACTCCCCTAAACTCTTAAAATTCCTAATTTTTGTGATATTTACCAATATTATACCTAATTTGATTTTGTTAATTTCTAGTGTAATTAGAGTTAAATTGTTAGTATTTTATGCATGTATAACCTAGATTGATGCTATTTAACATGATTTGAAGCCAAAAACTTCAAAATTTTTAGGAATCTAGGGTTTGTGTTCTTGAGCAATTTGGGGCTTTTTGATAAAAACAGGTTATGGCCGATTTTTGTCATGAATTATTGCTAAATTAAGTAGTGTAACATGTTTAGGTAGCTAAATGATCCAAACATTGATCCTAAAAATGATTTTTGAGATTAAAGTAGACTTTTTAGGTACAAAATTCATGAACTTGATTAATTTGATATAATTGCCATTTGAGACTTGTTTAATTGTTAGTAATGACTATTTTGATATGTTATTTGAGTTAAATGCTTATGAACTTTGTATACATTTTCATATAGGCTTATTTGAAAAAGTGTAGAATTGATAAAATTGTGAAAATGTGTATAAGTTTAATTTTGATTTAACATGTTATTGTAATTGTTTCAAGTTGTTATTTTGCTAACACTAATGCATATTTGGATGCACAAATTTTGTGTTTAATGTGTTTTGCAAAAAACCGATACTGCTGGTGCTTCATCATCATCTAGACAACTACAACAGGAACCTGAACCAGAATATGAGCCCCAGTACGAGCCTGAATCGGAACAATAATAGGAACCACAACAACAGCCTGATCAACACGTACCTTATTATGATCCGCTACAATTTGTTGATGCCTTCACAGTATTTCCGATGCATCCACCAGTAGAATACCCAACGCTTCCTGAACACACGTTGCATCCTAATCTGAGATTCGATAGAAGCTGGAGAGATTACCCATCATAACAAAGTAACAAATTCAAACTGATACCGAAAAATGTAGAAGTACCAAGGGTAATCGATTGGGATCCTTTGGAAAGGGTCCAACTTGCTAACTCAGTTAGACATCATTTGATCCAAAGGTATGGCAGCACTTCTTTTCACTATTGGGAACGTTTATTCACCTTTCGTAGACCTGTATATAAGGAATGGTGTATAGAGCTGATGAGTACTATAGCATTAAATGTAGATGTAGATAGATTAGATGATAGAAGTTTTCTTAGATTTATACTTGGCCGTAGGATGTACAGGATGTCCATGCTGGACATGGCCAGGGCTTTACAGATATATACTCCTGGTGAATTACTACTACCCGATTGTATGAATTTGATTTATCGTGGTGAAAGGGTAGATAGAAATTTTGACGCGAACGCCGTCTGGAGGCGTATGTCAAACTATAATGTTTTTACACTGGGAGGAAAACACTCCTACTTACATATTAACAAAGCCGAGCTTCGTATAATTCATAGATTTCAAGCTAACTCGATTACACAGAGAGGTCACAACAAGGAGAAAATGACCTTACATGATTTATTTTACCTAAAGTGTATTCGAGACCCAAGAAGCTTTGTTAATATCCCCTACTGTGTTGGTTTTTATTTGTCTAAGATGGTGGAAGGAATACAGGAAGGGGGAATAATAGGAGGAGGTATTTTTGTTACTCTCATTGGAGAGTATTTGGGTGTAGATAGGGACCAAGGGGGTCCACTTTTGGAATGTAGGGAACAGGTTGAGCCTTTAGGATTGAAGGTCTATCAGGGTGCTAAGGTATTAAAGAGCAGACGCAACCAGCCAGTACCCTATGAAGGTAGTCATCCTCAGGTAGAGAGAGTTTCAGATGAGGAAATGGAGGAAGCGGATGACATTAGGGATGTCATTAGGGAGGCTATGACTGACGTCTACCAGCGTGTAGATGAGGTAGATATGATAAACGGGGAAAGATTTAGTCGGACGGAGCAGTGGCAAGCCCGGAATGATTACGAGCATTCCAGGCAATGACAGCATGATAGATGGGACTATCATCAGCGACAGATTATGAGCCGGTTGTCACCTCAGGATCACTACGTTCTGACCCGACCCGCTTACTATCCTCCACACTAGCCCGAGATGAGACCACCATATACTCTCTACGACCCTAATCAGGCCTACCAGTACACCTATCACCAACCATGGAACCCGGACGACGACATGAACTGGAACCCCTATCCAGATTGATATAGTTCCGTTGGTGATTTCTATGATTTTTATCTTTTTATTATTTTTATTTATTTATGTTTAAACATATGATATTGTGATACATTAATGTATTGTTTAATATTTTTATTATTTGGTACTAATATTTCATATTTGATTTGAAAGTGGGATTTTAAGTCCCATTTCAAATTACCATGCATGTTTATATTTGTATGTATGTATAGTGTCAATTGTACACAACATGGTAAAACAGCGCATTTTCAAAGACGGGCATTAAGTTCAGCAAAAGCTACTAATTTTGACGACAAAACGAAAAATAAATGTGATGTAACAACAAGACGGAATGAACAAATGATATGCACCATTTATCATTCAGCAAACAAACGCCAATATGTTTGGAAACTTTGGTAAAATTTAATCATTTTTCTACGCGAATCACCCTCAATAATTTAAATTGTTACTGATTTCTTGTAAATGAGGGCATTGCAAGATCTTAAGTGTGGGAAGAGGTTAAATTCTTTCGGATTTTTAAAAAATTTTAATTTAAACACTTGGTTACCATTAAAAATACTAGTAAAGCAGTAGTTGTATTAGAATCTAGTGCTCTCTGATAATAAAGAACAGCCCTAGTCTTATATACTGACTACCCAATTCTAGTAAAATTTTCAAAATTTTCAATTAAATGAATTCAAAATCATGTTTATACATATTTATGAACGATAAAACTAGGTGTTAACACCGAAATTATTGTTATCTCGGAAAGGACATAAATTGAGAAACAACCCAAAATGTTAGAATTCATTTAAAATGGAATAGAGGACAATAAAAAGGCAAAGAAAGGAAAATAAAAGCCAAGTGTGGGAAAAATTTACCAAGTTATTTTGAACATATATCACATATTTTTGTACAAATAACTGAAGATGCTTTTGCTTTAGACTAAACTAATCAGTTTTGCCCGATTTACTATAATATATTTGAAAGAAAGATGGATCTACACGATGAATCAATTCCATCATTAAAAGGAAGTAAAGTCTTCCGAAAAAGACACGCGCTTCTTGATTTAAGTCATGGAGTTATCGTCCAAACCAGCTGTAGGTTGACGAAAAATCTAGAAAAGTCATCTCTAAAATCAGCAGGAAATCCACGGACCTCAACATCAAACAGGGTCGCCAAGTGGTCAGACTTATCCTAACCATGAGAGGATCTGTCTCGTAAAATGGGGAGGACGCCGTGCAAATTAGCTTGATAAGACTAATGAATCAGACCCCCAGAAAGGATAATCTCCTTAAAGATTAAAAATCAGCTTTTAAGCCTGATATTACTCAATCCTTGAGATTGACTTTAAAGATTGAGAATTACAAACTCATTGAATTCGATGATATCTAAACTCGAGCTTGAACGAGAAAATATTTTGATCAAAATTACAAACCTATTTGTTTTCTGAAAAACCCATTTTTAATGCGTTCATTACCATTGAACGTAAAATCCTAGAAATTCACCTAGAATTCATTAGGTCACCTGAACCAAATCGGGTGTCAACCGTAAGAATGGTGGTTGCATAGCATGGTCGAAGACAGGACCTTGTGCCAGACCAAAAAACCATAAGGGTGAGCTTTACTATTGCTCCTACAAAGGATAGTAATTGCATCCGACACGTTATAGACCATAATTAAAAGCATGTTAGGGGACATTGCCTTAACAGTTGCTTGTTCAACGCTTTCCTTTACAATCGTACGGTAGTTTACCGAAAGGTAATATAGGGAGCAAGTATACTGGACGTGTTGCTTTTCTAATACAAGGTTAGCAAGTGGGTGACACAAAACCGCAAGTTTTGAGCTAAAATTTTAAAATCTGAAACCCACAAAACCCACAAAAATAATTTGCAAACACCGGTGAAGGGTTATTCCGGAAAACTTATCTAGGGTAAAAGCTAGATCGTATTTTCAAAAGATCAAATGTTTTTATAAAGATCCAATTTCCTTAAGGATCTAAATTTTTATAGTCATGTAGGACTTTAAACTATATCGTTACTACCATTGTTCATACCGCCGTATAAAAATCACTGATGTACAAAGTGTGAAGAATAAAGAAGTGATTCTAGTATTTTTATTTCAAGACTATATTGCTTGAGGACAAGCAACGCTCAAGTGTGGGAATATTTGATAATGCTAAAAATGAACATATATTTCATAGCATTATCCCTCAAGAAAGACAAGCTTTTAGTTGCAATTGTTCTATTTACAAGTGATATTCGTTTAAATAATAAAAGGTGAAGACAAAAGACAGATTCGACGAATTGAAGACGCAAACGACCAAAAAGCTAAAAAGTACAAAGTACAATCAAAGTGGTTCAAATTATTGGTGAGAAACGTCTCAAAATTACAAGAGTACAAGACGCGAAACGCAAAATACAAGATATTAAATTGTACGCAAGGACGTTCGAAAATCCGGAACCGGGACCAGAGTCAACTCTCAACGCTCGACGCAACGGACTAAAAATTACAAGTCAACTATGCACATAAATATAATATAATATTTAAATAATTCTTAAAATTATTTATATATTATATATTATATTTAAAACCGTCGGCAAGATAGAAACAAGCTCATGTGAGCTGGAAAAAGAGGCCATGCGATCGCATGGCCTGAAAGCTATAATTCCATGCGATCGCATGGCAGTAGGTAGCAGGCCACATCTATAAATTTCGCGTGTTTTGGCTCAGTTTTATATACCATCTATCTATCTCTCACTCGTAATATATATATATATATATATATATATATATATATATATATATATATATATATATATATATATATATATATTATTTTAATTTTAATTTTAAATTCTAATAATAAGGGTATGTTAGCGAATGTTGTAAGGGTGTAAGTCAAAATTCTGCCCGTGTAACGCTACGCTATTTTTAATCATTGTAAGTTATGTTCAACCCTTTTAAATTAATGTCTTGTAGCTAAGTTATTATTATGCTTATTTAATGCCGAAGTAATCGTGATGTTGGGCTAAATATTAAAATTGGGTAATTGTGCTTTGTACCATAATTGGGGTTTGAATAAAAGAACGACACTTGTGGAAATTAGACTATGGGCTATTAATGGGTTTTATATTAACTAAATGATACCTCGTTGATTTAATATATAGACTTATAATTTGACGTATTTATATATAACCACATACGCTTGACTGGGTACGGTGGGCGGGATATCTATAAATACCAATAATTATTCATTTTACCGGATACGGAACTGGATTAATAGTTAATAGACTTGTTGAAATAGGGGTGGATTACATTCAAGGGTAATTGGTGTAATTGTTAACAAAGTAGTAAAACCTTGGTTTACACGCAGTCGATAACCTGGTGTATTCATTAAACAAAGTATTAAGACCTTGTTACAATTCGAATCCCCAATTAGTTGGAATATTTGACTTCGGGAATAAGAATAATTTGACGAAGACTTTCGCACTTTATGATTATGATTGATGGACTATTATGGACAAATCCGTATGGACATATCGAATAATCCAGGACAAAGGACAATTAACCCATGGGAATAAACTAAAAACAACACGTCGAACATCATGATTACGGAAGTTTAAATAAGTATAATTTCTTTATTTCATATTTAATTGCACTTTTAATTATCGCACTTTTATTTACTGTCATTGTATTTAATTGCACTTTTAATTATCGTACTCTTTAATTATCGTCATTTTATTTATCGCATTTTTATTTATCGCAATTTCATTATCATTATTTACTTTACGCTTAAAATTAAGTTATATTTTTTTTTTTATATTTTACATTAGGTTTTAACTGCGACTAAAGTTTTAAAAATTAACAAACCGGTCATTAAACGGTAAAAACCCCCAATAATAATACTACTTATATATATTTTTGTATTTTTACAATTATAAGTTAAAAATATAGCGTTAAGCTTGGCTAAAGATCCTTGTGGAACGAACCGGACTTACTAAAAACTACACTACTGTACGATTAGGTACACTGCCTATAAGTGTTGTAGCAAGGTTTAGGTATATCCACTCTATAAATAAATAAACCACTTGTGTAAAATTGTATCGTATTTAATAGTATTTCCTTGTAAAAATTAGTTGTATTTTATACCCCTTCGCTTTAACATCAGCAGTACCTGTGAAGGTATGCGTAGTGTACTTAACTTTGTCCTCTTCAGTACACTTACTTATGACAAACACCGATTCGACTTTCTCGGTCCACCGTTTAAATCCAATTGGTCCTTCGGTTCCATCAAATTCCAAAGGTTTGCAGGCAGTGAATTCTTTGTAGGAGCATCCTACACGATTTCTTGCGCCGTTAGCTGCATTGCTAGATTCAGAGTTATTGTTGGTATGTAGCGCAGCCTGTACTGCGGCTATGTTTGCAGCAAGAAAGGTACGAAATTCCTCTTCGCTCATATTTCTGATGTGTCGAGTAGTCGGTGCCATTTCCTTCAAAATAGCCAACTGAATCGAGTTAATCATACAGAATATTAAGAGTAGTCAATAGTATTTTGTAGCATAATATGAACTCATTTATAAAAGCTTTTTCTTCATATTAGCGTTTTATAAATTTAAATTCGGGTACTACCTACACGTTAAGTTCATACTTAGTAGCTAATATACAATTCAACTACTACAATTCCATATGAAAAACTGATTATAATAATATATCACATATAAATATTCTTCAAACTTACAACTTCGCTATATTACATATAACATGAAATATAGTACACTTTGATACAGGATAGTTTTGAAGATAAATCTAGTTAATACGCAAGTTGTTCAGCAAAGGAAATAAAGAAACGTAATTCATAAGTCCAGAAACAAGTCATGCATTCTGGTTTAACAAACAATACAAGCAATTTTTACATAGAACACAAAAGTACAAGCACACTACAATACATATAATACACAACACGATTACAACCCTCTAATCTGAATCACTGGTTTCTTCTTCTTCGTACTTGGTTCGTTTTCCTAATTTTCTAGGGATATATGGTGTTCCTCTAATACGAGCCATTATTTTCCACAATGGTTTAGAAAAACCTGGTGGTTTAGAGGTTCCCGGGTTATTGTTACAATTTAGGAAGTACAGACGTTGCCGATACATATAAAGTTCATCGGGGTTGGAATCGGGTTTCTCTATTTTTATACCTTTTCCCTTATTATTTTCTTTCGCTTTATTAAATTGGGTCGAGGTAATTTCTATAACATCGTCGGAATCCTCATCGGGATCCGATTCATCGGAAAATTGGAAATCTTCCCAATATTTTGCTTCCTCGGCGGAAACACCATTGACCATTATTAACTTTGGTTCGTTGGTTGAGGATTTTATTTTATTTAATCGATTTACTATAGGTATCAATATTTCTTCCTCTGGAACCTCTTCTTCTTCCGGTTCCTCCTCTTTCGGTTCCTCCTCTTCCGGTTCCTCCTCTTCCGGTTTCTCCTCTTTCGGTTCTTCTTCGGGAATTTGTGAATCTTCCCAAAATATATTCGACTCTTCATTATTATTAGGTGAATCGATGAGATTTGTACTAGTGGTAGACATCAATCACACAATTTCAAACACATTAAGAGGTTAATATATCGCATAATATTTATATGTTAATAATATATAGTTTCCAACAAAAGTGTTTAGCAATCGTTTTTAAAGAAAACACGGTTGAAGTCCAGACTCACTAATGTATCCTAACAAACTCGATAAGACACATTAATGCAAATTTCTGGTTCTCTAAGACCAACGCTCTGATACCAACTGAAATGTCCCGTTCATATTGATTATAAACGTTTCATAATAATTGATTTCGTCACGAGGTTTTGACCTCTATATGAGATGTTTTTCAAAGACTGCATTCATTTTTAAAACAACCATAATCTTTATTTTATCTATAAAGGTTTAAAAAGCATTACGTAGATTATCAAATAATGATAATCTAAAATATACCGTTTACACACGACCATTACATAATGGTTTACAATAAGAATATATTACATCAAAAATAAGTTTCTTGAATGCGGTTTTTACATAATATCATACAAGCATTGACTCCAAATCTTGTCCTTATTTTAGTATGCAATAGCGGAAGCTCTTAATAATCACCTGAGAATAAACATGCTTAAAATGTCAACAAAAATGTTTGTGAGTTATAGGTTTAACCTATATATTATCAAATCATAATAATAGACCACAAGATTTCATATTTCAATATACATCTCATACATAGAGATAAAAATCATTCATATGGTGAACACCTTGTAACCGACATTAACAAGATGCATATAAGAATATCCCCAATCATTTCGAGAAATCCTTCGGACATGATAAAAACGAATTCGAAGTACTAAAGCATCCGGTACTTTGGATGGGGTTCGTTAGGCCCAATAGATCTATCTTTAGGATTCACGTCAATTAGTAGATCGATTTACTAATTCTTAGGTTACCAAGCAAAAGGGGCATATTCGGCTTCGATCATTCACCCATATAATGTAGTTTCATTAACTTGTGTCTATTTCGTAAAACATTTATAAAACTGCATGTATTCTCATCCCAAAATATTAGATTTTAAAAGTGGGACTATAACTCACTTTCACAGATGTTTACTTCGTCGGGAGTAAGACTTGGCCACTGGTCGATTCACGAACCTATAACAAATATATACATATATATATCAAAGTATGTTCAAAATATATTTACAACATTTTTAATACATTTTGATGTTTTAAGTTTATTAAGTCAGCTGTCCTCGTTAGTAACCTACAACTAGTTGTAGTGACCCGGGAATTTCTGACCAAATTTAAACTTAATCTTAATATGAATCCGACACGATAAGCAAAGTCTGTAATATTGAGTCTCAAAAACTTTGAGCTGTGTTCCTGTATTTATTTGACCTTTGACTATGCCCGACGATTCACGACAATTGTTTGTAAATAAATATGTGTATAATTATATATAAATGTAAGTAGATATAATAAATTGAAATTATAAAATATAATCTAAACATTTAAATTTGATATAAAAAAAAATGATACATAATAATTAAGGATTAATAAATGAATATATATGTATATATGTGAATTCAATACATAAGTAATATTATATATATTGTAATATATATAATTTATAAAGATTAAATATTCTTATTAGTAGAATTATTTTTTATTGATATTATGATTATTATTATTGATGTTATTATTATAAATATCCTTATTAGTAATTTTTTTTTATATTTTTAATATGATTTAATAATATATTATTATAATAAATAATAGATGCATTATTATCACTTTTGCTGTATCATGAATGATACATATGACTATTATATGTTTTAGTTAGACTAATAGACAAATACACACCACACAACTTGAACAACTTGAGGAGTTATTGGATCCGTGATTTGCCTATTAAGTGAGGATATTACTGTTTCTAATTGAGAGGTAATGGAATTTACTGTGTTTGTTTGTTTACCCTACAAATTCTTTATATTTGATTCATGCATACAAGAGATATTTCATCTCTGCTTTTCTTTTTGTCAAACAAACATCCATCAATTATTAATAGTGCAACTACCTTTAAATTTTATATATTTCATTACATGATAATACCACTCAACTCACACTTACTTAACCCACACTCTCCGTATTCTTTCTTTAAATGAATTACAACTCAACCACCATATCGTCACACTAGTAAACATATGCTAACATGATCAAATTCATTTCAGTATGACAATAACATACACAATCCAAATTTTTACTTAATTTTGTTATCTCGCATAAAGAGAAACACTCAGCTGCATATTTCTGCAGCTAATCTGCCACCCTATAACCCAAATCGATCACCTAAGGTTGTTATATGAGAACCTTCATCAACCGGAGGCCACCATCACCCTACTCTTCCACTTCTTATTTATGTCGACTAAACAATCACCAACAAATTCCATTTAACTTCTACCATCACCTCAACAATCAACCACGACAAAACTATTCTGCCTCTGCCAATTAAACTCACTCAAGAACACCTTAACAGCCTAAGGAATTTTGTTCTATGCTGCAGCCTACACCTTATGTTTTCGGTTCTATTCAAACAACTAAAGGAACCGCTACTTCTTGAAACATTCAAATCACAGACCATCTACCACCAACAATCAAATTCAAATAGAATAACTTAGACTGCTGCACTCTTTCAAATTCTTTTTCTATTCGAAGAACAAATACTTCACCTTCATCACTCGCATGGATTCACCATCTCCACTATCAACACAACACCAAT
Organism: Rutidosis leptorrhynchoides; assembly: GCF_046630445.1. Lineage (NCBI taxonomy): Eukaryota > Viridiplantae > Streptophyta > Magnoliopsida > Asterales > Asteraceae > Rutidosis > Rutidosis leptorrhynchoides. Next base: position 24,813,796 of record NC_092339.1, on the reverse strand, counting down.
TACTAGAGTCTGATGCTAACATTCTGCTTGTAAACTGATCACCACACAGCTCCACTCCATTGTTTCTGTCGTGCTGTCCTAGAACCATATCACCACCACCATTAGAATCTTCATCATCCATCATTATTGACTTGCAAGCTAATAGTCATGTTTTCTTTATACTGCTGCAGAGGTAATCCAAATCAGATTCCAAACTCAATCTTTATTAACTAACTTGTATGAAACATTAGGTTTGTATTTGATTCATTACCTGTTTGAGTCACCCTAATACAACACTTGTAAAACCATCGAAACTCAATCCATCTTCAATCAATACCCTGCAAACAATCATGAACCACTAAAAATTACTAATACTTTTATCGACCATCAAGTCCACTTTTGCTACAATCAAATTATTCATGGTTACTGAACCACCCATCAAGAAACCATTATAAGACCACAATTAATTTTATGTTTCTGCTACGAATTGAAGCCCTACAACAAATTTACACAATAAATCTTTAAAACCAATTACCTGTACTTTCAAGCAAATCAAAACCATTGTTACTGCTAATTATCTACTTGCTTACTAACCTGCAACTGATAATGGATACTGATAGACAATAATGATGAACAAATTGATAAACCTGTTGTTCCTGATCGATTACACTACAACCAGTTAATTCCTGTTCCTGTTTGAACACACTCACTCTAGAAACCATAAAATTCCATAAAATTTCTGCACGAGTTCAATTCATTTAAAAGAACATAATAGATATAATCGAATGAAGAAATTAAGAGTATCAAAGAACCAATTACCTATATCACCATCACTGAATCGATTAGTTACTGGAATCGATTGGTTGACTGATCGAAGGATCAATTGATGATGAATCGATGGTCTACTAAACAATGATTGATTGTTTGAAAAATTAATCGAAGAGCACTTGAATTGGCACTTTTTCTTTTTCCTTCTGCGTGTTCTGTTCTGCTACCTCGATCCAAATTTTGAGCTGAAAACAGAAATATAGATGGGGTAAAGTAAACCTGTAATGCAACGATGATGATTGTTTGATCGCTAGATCGATGGATCAATTGTCAATGATGATTCTTCCTCTCTGGGTTGCTCTGCTAGATCGATCTGAATTTGGTAACCCTAAAATAAAACGCGTATGTTCTTTATATTAGGTATTATTATTATTCTTATTATTATTATTATTATTATTATTATTATTATTATTATTATTATTATTATTATTATTATTATTATCTTTAGTAAAATTATTATTATTAGAACTATTAATATTTTATTTAATAATATTATTATTATGAATATATAAATATATAGATTTTGATACAAATATTAACATGACAATGATTAAATTAACAATTATGTTACAATTTAATGAATTACTAATATTATTATTATCATTACTACATTATTATTATAATAACAAATAAATAATATTTTTCTATAAATAACTATATTAATTACATACATCATATCTATATCTATAATAATATCAAATACTATTTTTAAATAAAAGATTATTGTTATATAATAATAATTAAGTTATATATAACCAAATATTGTAATATATATATATACATATATATATATATATATATATATATATATATATATATATATATATATATATATATATATATATATATATATATATATATATATATATATATATATATATATATATATATATATATATATATATATATATATAAGTATTAATTTTAAAACATTATATGATATTATTGATCATTAATATATAATAATTATCAAAAATGACATACTTTATATTAAGCACTTTAATAAAAATCTTATATATACAAATATTAAGTATTTATTTAATATATATAAATAAATATAATTAAGTTATTTATTAATAAATAATAATATATATATATATATATATATATATATATATATATAAACTTATTTAAATGTTATTATGTGTTTTAATATATATATATAATTGATATAGGTTCGTGAATCCGAGGCCAACCCTGCATTGTTCGATTTAGTCATATGTATTTTTACTACAAAATACATTATGGTGAGTTTCATTTGATTCCCTTTTTACTCATTACATTTTTGAGCTGAGAATACATGCAAATGCTTTATTAACTGTTTTACAATATTTATATGCGTGAGTTTCATTTGATCCCTTTTTAAATGTTTTTACAATATATATTTTTGGGACTGAGAATACATGCGCTGCTTTTATAACTGTTTTATGAAATAAACACAAGTAATCGAAACTACATTCTATGGTTGGATTATCTAATCGAATATGCCCTTTTTATTAAGTCTGGTAATCTAAGAATTAGGGAACAGACACCCTAATTGACGCGAACTCTAAAGATAGATCTATCGGGCCCAACAAGCCCCATCCAAAGTACCGGATGCTTTAGTACTTCGAAATTTATATCATGTCCGAAGGAGGATCCCGGAATGATGGGGATATTCTTATATGTATATTGTGAATGTCGGTTACCAGGTGTTCAATCCATATGAATGATATTTTTGTCTCTATGCATGGGACGTATGTTTATGAGAAATGGAAATATGAAATCTTGTGGTCTATCAAAATTATGAAATGATTATTTATGTTAAACTAATGAACTCACCAACCTTTTGGTTGACACTTGAAAGCATGTTTATTCTCAGGTATGAAAGAAGTCTTCCGCTGTGCAATTGCTCATTTTAAAGATATTACTTGGAGTCATTCATGACATATTTCAAAAGACGTTGCATTCGAGTCGTTGAGTTCATCAAGATTATTATTAAGTCAATTATAGTTAGATATATTATAAAATGGTATGCATGCCGTTAAATTTTGATGTAATGAAAGATTGTCTTTTCAAAAATGAATGCAATGTTTGTAAAATGTATCATATAGAGGTCAAGTACCTCGCGATGTAATCAACTGTTGTGAATCGTTTATAATCGATATGGACTTCGTCCGGATGGATTAGGACGGGTCCTTTCAGTTGGTATCATAGTAGTGGTCTTAGCGAACCATGTCTGCATTAGTGTGTCTAACTGATAAGTCGTTAGAATGCATTAGTGAGTCTGGACTTTGACCGTGTCTACATGTCAAAAGTTTTGCTTATCATTTCGTGTCGAAAATTTCCTGCTTATCATTCTTAGAGAATCACTTGCTTATCATCCTTAGTCTAGACACATCTTATTGCATTAATTGCATGATTAGTGTATAGACACAAATTTATATCTTAGCATATATGCTAATTTATATCTTAGCGTACCTGTTATTGTTTCCGATGCCTGACAGCTTCCGTAGATTCCTCCGTATCTTATGGGATTTTAGTATTATATATGCATATGTAAATTATGTATTGCAGGGTACTAATCTACATCCTATAATCTATTTCTTATCTAAAATCCTTCATCTGATCGTACGAGATGAATCCTGCAACCAGTTCGAGTCCCTCAGATTCCGGTAGCTATTTCGATAGTTATCCCGACAGCTATTCCGACATAGACGTTCACCTAAGCTCCGACAGCATCATCAGCATGAATCAACCAATCAGCCATTATCAATTCATCTGATGGGTTCGTAGTCGACTTAATTAATGGAAACGCGCAGAAGGGAATCCCTTCCACCAACCGAATTCACCTCTTGACAATGAACCTAAAGCGTTTACCGGCGAACCTGTTTGAGACACCATTTTCAGTCTTAATTACAGAGTAACTCGACAAGATCATATTCTATCCACAATTCTGAATCTTATTCATCCGCTCGTTCCGACCGACAATCATCCTGGAGTAATAAGTCAACGAACTTTGCACTCGAATAATCAATTCGGAGAATATGGTGCAAAATGTACCAGCTTCAGCAACATCACCGGCACCAACAGTACAATCAATAACAGCACTAGTACCATCAACAATCCATGCTTCAATATCATCATATGTACTTTGAGTATGATCTTCGTTCTACGTATCGTTCTACCTCATTTATCTTCGTTCGACATGGCGATTATGAAATCTCTAATGTTTTAGAGATTATATATTCTAGTTCTAACGGTAAACCAAATGAGTTTAATATCATATTAACTCAATGAATCCATGATTACATCTGAAGAAAATATATATGTATATATGTTTTCATAAAGATTTTAATTAAAAATTCTTTCATACAAAGTGTTAATTGTGAAAATATTTTAACGGGTAGGTAATACCCGAGGAATATTCAGATTTCACATTAATAAGTTACAATGTACATTATTCGAAGCTGATTCAACAGTCGTTTACTATCCTATTTACATCCACTGATATACAAATCCGTTCACCACAGAATAACCATATTCATCCAATTTCATATTTGGATTTTGATTTATCAGAATCCAACAAGTGGCATAATGAAGAAATAATGGACACAATAAAAATTGATTAGAAACAGACTAATTGACAATATGAAATTTTGTTAAGAAACCACGCTAACAAACTCCTAGCTAACTGTTCCTAGCTAACTGTTAATTCCATATTACATTTTATTTATCGCAATTTAATTATCGCAATTTATTTTATCGCAATTTTAATTCTCGCAATTTTATTTATCGTCATTTAATTTCTGTATTTATTTTACGCACTTTAAATATCGGGACACGTATACAAGGTTTTGACATATCATATCGACGCATCTATATATATTATTTGGAACCACCATAGACACTTTATATGCAGTAATGATCGAGTTCTCTATACAGGGTTGAGGTTGATTCTATAATAATATATATACTTTGAGTTGTGATCGAGTCTGAGACGTATACAGGTCACGACATGTATTAATTAATTCGAATATTATATCAAACTATATATGAATTATTGGACTGTCGACTGTGGACTAATAATATTGGACAATTAAAATAAATTAAAATATTGACTATAACATATGAAACTAAACAATTCTTCAAGTTTGCCACTTGATTTCATTCTAAACTTCATTAGTATCTTGACGATTACATTATGCGTTCAAACCTTTCATGGTTCTTGAAAATACCTTAATCGAGAGGATGAACCAACCGCACTTCATTTACGGGAGAAAAGATTGATGCATATAGTTATGCACCTGAAAACACTCGGAACCTGAGTAAACGTTTAACACGTAGCTGTGCTAATTCCTTTAGCGTTATTATTACCGAAAATAACTTTGCATCTGCTGTTCGAGGTAGCCAGTTTTGTCACAGCTTCAGCAAGACAACTTCGACTTTTCGTACGAAACAACCTTATTATAACGTTGATATATACGCGTGTTTTTTTTTATTGTTACCAGAGAACCTTTCATATTCCACCATATTACCATCTGCGTTTAATCATCTAAAAACACAATTTTCTTGAAACCACCTCGGATTAATAACTGATGATTCAGATATCATAGCATTAAATGCAGAAGAAACAGAAAAATGGTAGATGGTCTAAACGACCAAAAGTTTGATGATAAAGAAAGGAGTGTTAGGAACGCTCGATAGAAAATTGGGTATTGAAAAACAGATTGAGCTACCCATGAAGGAGACCAAGGACAAATACAAGGACCAAACCCTATATTCAAATGATTCAGGTAATTCTGGATCCGTTGAAATCTTTAGAGAATATCTTGCTCCGAAGTCATGTTAAAATCTTGCGGAAAATCTTTCTCCATCAACCATCGAACTTAGAAATTCCAAAATATCATCATCAATATCTTCGATATTTCTGAGGATATTTTCATAAATATTCTCGTCCAAAATTATATACCTCCTCGTACTTCCTGTGTATCATTATATTGGAAACATTCAATAGAAAATTTAGTACCGAAAATCAGATTATGCGAAACTAGGAAGAAAGCCGTGGACAAATCACAAAGAATAAGTTTGACTTCAAAGAATCCAAATAATTCAATGTCTGCTAAAGTCTTTAGTGAATATCTTGCTCCTTACTCTAAACCCTTGCAGATAATAGTTTCTATCATCCTCTGATCTTAGATATTCCAAGATATTATCGTATCTTTCATTATAAATATCCTCCATATTTCTGGAGATATTTTTATAACTATTCTTATCTGAAATCATTAATCTCTTCGTGCTATCAGTGTTACATCATATAGAAACCGTTAGTTTCTATATTCTGTAAACTTTCGAGCTTAAAATATGAATGTTATAGAAGTAATGTTGGGAACTGATGCATGAGTTAGTATAATATAATGACACTTGATCAACGTGATTATATTACAGTAAGTCATGCTGAGTTTCTAAATGGGATATTATGATTCACAGATTATAACGTCATCATGTGCCATGTTACACGACTCTTACATTTTATCTGATATACAAACATATCAAGAACATATTTTCTTGATAGTTCTATCTTTTCCGAATATTCTGGTAATTTGGAGAATCAAGATCGTGCTATTACCATTTCATTCTTAGAACATTAACTATGTTCATTTCGAAGTTCATATCTATGAATTCTGGACCGTTGCTCGCTTTACTAGAGGTCGAGAGGATAATAAAAAAACAAAGAGATCCAAAATAAGGGAGAATATAAAGCCCAACAACAACACCGAAATTACAAACTGTGGATATCAGTGCGTATAGCAATATAAAGACACGGGAGGATTATAAATACAATAATCCCTAAAGCATAGTAGAAATAAACGGTTTCCTCCGGTGGAAGTTGAAAAAGGAGAATGATTGTTGCGATAATCAGGATAAGGACAAGGATCAAAACTGGATTAAGCATTTCACGATCTTTTGAATTTGGGAAGTGAGTATTGAAGTGGTGAAGATTAGTGGAACGGAAAAGGTAAAATTTATAGTGAAAATATCAGACAGAGGAATCGAGGCAGATCACCGCATTTAATTATAGAGACCTTAATTTCCTTATTCGCCGAAGAATCAAATCTTTTATATTTCTAAGATTTTCTTTGAATCCCTTAAATTTCGGAATTCAACCAAGACAACGTCAAAAGTTAAGACGCACCATATGTTTTAAATTCAACCCTGGTTACGTCAAAAGCTAAGACGAATCTCTATTTCTTCATTTCATTCTTTCGTGATAGCTTCACTCGTACACTTTGAATAATCGAATTATTTTATCCAGGATACACCCTGTGATAAAATTCTATTTATCAACTCATATTGGCCATGAAAACATTTTTATTGTTAGCCATGACAACCTCACTCAAATTTCGGGACGAAATTTCTTTAACGGGTAGGTACTGTAGTGACCCGGGAATTTCCGACCAAATTTAAACTTAATCTTAATATGAATCCGACACGATAAGCAAAGTCTGTAATATTGAGTCTCAAAAACTTTGAGCTGTGTTCCTGTATTTATTTGACCTTTGACTATGCCCGACGATTCACGAACAATTATTTGTAAATAAATATGTGTATAATTATATATAAATGTAAGTAGATATAATAAATTGAAATTATAAAATATAATCTAAACATTTGAATTTGATATAAAAAAAAATGATACATAATAATTAAGGATTAATAAATGAATATATATGTATATATGTGAATTCAATACATAAGTAATATTATATATATTGTAATATATATAATTTATAAAGATTAAATATTCTTATTAGTAGTATTATTTTTTATTGATATTATGATTATTATTATTGATGTTATTATTATAAATATCCTTATTAGTAATTTTTTTTTATATTTTTAATATGATTTAATAATATATTATTATAATAAATAAATAATAGATGCATTATTATCACTTTTGCTGTATCATGAATGATACATATGACTATTATATGTTTTAGTTAGACTAATAGACAAATACACACCACACAACTTGAACAACTTCAGGAGTTATTGGATCCGTGATTTGCCTATTAAGTGAGAATATTTCTGTTTCTAATTGAGAGGTAATGGAATTTACTGTGTTTGTTTGTTTACCCTACAAATTCTTTATATTTGATTCATGCATACAAGAGATATTTCATCTATGCTTTTCTTTTTGTCAAACAAACATCCATCAATTATTAATAGTGCAACTACCTTTAAATTTTATATATTTCATTACATGATAATACCACTCAACTCACACTTACTTAACCCACACTCTCCGTATTCTTTCTTTAAATGAATTACAACTCAACCACCATATCGTCACACTAGTAAACATATGCTACCATGATCAAATTCATTTCAGTATGACAATAACATACACAATCCAAATTTTTACTTAATTTTGTTATCTCGCATAAAGAGAAACACTCAGCTGCATATTTCTGCAGCTAATCTGCCACCCTATAACCCAAATCGATCACCTAAGGTTGTTATATGAGAACCTTCATCAACCGGAGGCCACCATCACCCTACTCTTCCACTTCTTATTTATGTCGACTAAACCATCACCAACAAAATCCATTTAACTTCTACCATCACCTCAACAATCAACCACGACAAAACTATTCTGCCTCTGCCAATTAAACTCACTCAAGAATGCCTTAACAGCTTAAGGAATTATGTTCTATGCTGCAGCCTACACCTTATGTTTTCGGTTCTATTCAAACAACTAAAGGAACCGCTACTTCTTGAAACATTCAAATCACAGACCATCTACCACCAACAATCAAATTCAAATAGAATAACTTAGACTGCTGCACTCTTTCAAATTCTTTTTCTATTCGAAGAACAAATACTTCACCTTCATCACTCGCATGGATTCACCATCTCCACTATCAACACAACACCAATTACTAGAGTCTGATGCTAACATTCTGCTTGTAAACTGATCACCACACAGCTCCACTCCATTGTTTCTGTCGTGCTGTCCTAGAACCATATCACCACCACCATTAGAATCTTCATCATCCATCATTATTGACTTGCAAGCTAATAGTCATGTTTTCTTTATACTGCTGCAGAGGTAATCCAAATCAGATTCCAAACTCAATCTTTATTAACTAGCTTGTATGAAACATTAGGTTTGTATTTGATTCATTACCTGTTTGAGTCACCCTAATACAACACTTGTAAACCATCGAAACTCAATCCATCTTCAATCAATACCCTGCAAACAATCATGAACCACTGAAAATTACTAATACTTTTATCGACCATCAAGTCCACTTTTGCTACAATCAAATTATTCATGGTTGCTGAACCACCCATCAAGAAACCATTATAAGACCACAATTAATTTTATGTTTCTGCTACGAATTGAAGCCCTACAACAAATTTACACAATAAATCTTTAAAACCAATTACCTGTACTTTCAAGCAAATCAAAACCATTGTTACTGCTAATTATCTACTTGCTTACTAACCTGCAACTGATAATGGATACTGATAGACAATAATGATGAACAAATTGATAAACCTGTTGTTCCTGATCGATTACACTACAACAGTTAATTCCTGTTCCTATTTGAACACACTCACTCTAGAAACCATAAAATTCCATAAAATTTCTGCACGAGTTCAATTCATTTAAAAGAACATAATAGATATAATCGAATGAAGAAATTAAGAGTATCAAGGACCAATTACCTATATCACCATCACTGAATCAATTAGTTACTGGAATCGATTGGTTGACTGATCGAAGGATGGATTGATGATGAATCGATGGTCTACTAAACAATGATTGATTGTTTGAAAAATTAACCGAAGAGCACTTGAATTGACACTTTTTCTTTTTCCTTCTGCGTGTTCTGTTCTGCTACCTCGATCCAAATTTTGAGCTGAAAACAAAAATATAGATGGGGTAAAGTAAACTTGTTATGCAACGATGATGATTGTTTGATCGCTGGATCGATTGTCAATGATGATTCTTCCTCTCTGGGTTGCTCTGCTAGATCGATCTGAATTTGGTAACCCTAAAATAAAATGCGTATGTTCTTTATATTAGGTATTATTATTATTGTTATTATTATTATTATTATTATTATTATTATTATTATTATTATTATTATTATTATTATTATTATCTTTAGTAAAATTATTATTATTAGAACTATTAATATTTTTTTAATAATATTATTATTACGAATATATAAATATATAGATTTTGATACAAATATTAACATGACAATGATTAAATTAACAATTATGTTACAATTTAATGAATTACTAATATTATTATTATCATTACTACATTATTATTATAATAACAAATAAATAATATTTTTCTATAAATAACTATATTAATTACATACATCATATCTATATCTATAATAATATCAAATACTATTTTTAAATAAAAGATTATTGTTATATAATAATAATTAAGTTATATATAACCATATATTGTAATATATATATATATATATATATATATATATATATATATATATATATATATATATATATATATATATATATATATATATATATATATATATATATATAAGTATTAATTTTAAAACATTATATGATATTATTGATCATTAATATAAAATAATTATCAAAAATGACATACTTTATATTAAGCACTTTAATAAAAATCTTATATATACAAATATTAAGTATTTATTTAATATATATAAATAAATATAATTAAGTTATTTATTAATAAATAATATATATATATATATATATATATATATATATATATATATATATATATATATATATATAAACTTATTTAAATGTTATTATGTGTTTTAATATATATAATTGATATAGGTTCGTGAATCCGAGGCCAACCCTGCATTGTTCGATTTAGTCATATGTATTTTTACTACAAAATACATTATGGTGAGTTTCATTTGATTCCCTTTTTACTCATTACATTTTTGAGCTGAGAATACATGCAAATGCTTTATTAACTGTTTTACAATATTTATTTGCGTGAATTTCATTTGATCCCTTTTTAAATGTTTTTGCAATATATATTTTTGGGACTGAGAATACATGCGCTGCTTTTATAACTGTTTTACGAAATAGACACAAGTAATCGAAACTACATTCTATGGTTGGATTATCTAATCGAATATGCCCTTTTTATTAAGTCTGGTAATCTAAGAATTAGGGAACAGACACCCTAATTGACGCGAACTCTAAAGATAGATCTATCGGGCCCAACAAGCCCCATCCAAAGTACCGGATGCTTTAGTACTTCAAAATTTATATCATGTCCGAAGGAGGATCCCGGAATGATGGGGATATTCTTATATGTATATTGTAAATGTCGGTTACCAGGTGTTCAATCCATATGAATGATATTTTTGTCTCTATGCATGGGACGTATGTTTATGAGAAATGGAAATATGAAATCTTGTGGTCTATCAAAATTATGAAATGATTATTTATGTTAAACTAATGAACTCACCAACCTTTTGGTTGACACTTGAAAGCATGTTTATTCTCAGGTATGAAAGAAGTCTTCCGCTGTGTAATTGCTCATTTTAAAGATATTACTTGGAGTCATTCATGACATATTTCAAAAGACGTTGCATTCGAGTCGTTGAGTTCATCAAGATTATTATTAAGTCAATTATAGTTAGATATATTATGAAATGGTATGCATGCCGTCAAATTTTGATGTAATGAAAGATTGTCTTTTCAAAAACGAATGCAATGTTTGTAAAATGTATCATATAGAGGTCAAGTACCTCGCAATGTAATCAACTGTTGTGAATCATTTATAATCGATATGGACTTCGTCCGGATGGATTAGGACGGGTCCTTTCACTAGTTGTCCATAGTTAGATGTACAGAAATAAATTGATATATATTATCTTGAATCAATCCCCGACCCAGTGTATACACGTCTCAGGCTAGATCACAACTCAAAGTATATATATATTTTTGGAATCAACCTCAACCCTGTATAGCTAACTCCAACATTACTGCATATAGAGTGTCTATGGTTGTTCCAAATAATATATATAGATGTGTCGATACGATATGTCAAAATATTTGCATACGTGTCTATGGTATCCCAAGATTACATAATATAATATAATACATGTATAATACAATATAAGTTAGCTAGGATATGATTAATATAGATTTATTACCAATTTTCACGTAGCTACAACAAGCAAAAATATCCAATCTTGTTTTACCCATAACTTCTTCGTTTTAAATCCGTTTTGAGTGTTTCAAGTTGCTATGGTTTCATATTGAACTTAAGTTTATGAATCTAAACAGAAAAAGTATAAGTTTAAAGTCGGAAATACAGGTTACAAGTCATTTTTGTAAATGTAGTCATTTCAGTCGAAAGAAGGACGTCTAGATGACCATTTTGGAAAACATACTTCCACTTTGAGTTTAACCATGATTTTTGGATATAGTTTCATGTTCATAAGAAAAATCATTTTCTCAAAAGAACAACTTTTAAATCAAAGTTTATCATAGTTTTTAATTAACTAACCCAAAACAGCCCGCGGTGTTACTACGACGGCGTATATCCAGTTTTACGGTGTTTTTCGTGTTTTCAGGTTTTAAATCATTAAGTTAGCATATCATATAGATATAGAACATGTGTCTAGTTGATTTTAAAAGTCAAGTTAGAAGGATTAACTTTTGTTTGCGAACAAGTTTAGAATTAACTAAACTATGTTCTAGTGATTTCAAGTTTAAACCTTCGAATAAGGTAGTTTTATATATATATAAATCGAATGATGTTATGAATATCATTACTACCTCAGGTTTTGTGGATAAACCCACTGGAAATGAGAAAAATAGATCTAGCTTCAAAGAATCCTTGGATGGCTTGAAAGTTCTTGAAGCAGAATCATGACACGAAAACAAGTTCAAGTAAGATTTCCACTCGAAATAAGATTGTTATAGTTATAGAAATTGAATCAAAGTTTGAATATGAGTATTACCTTGTATTAGAAAGATATATTACTGTAAATAAGAAAGATTTATTGAGGTTGGATGATCACTTTACAAGATTGGAAGTAAGCTAGCAAACTTGGAAGTATTTTTGATTTTATGAAACTAGAACTTATAGAATTTATGAAGAATACTTAGAGCTTGAAGATAAAACTTGAGAGAGATCAATTAGATGAAGAAAATTGAAGAATGAAAGTGTTTGTAGGTGTTTTTGGTCATTGGTATATGAATTAGATATAAAGGATGTGTAATTTTGTTTACATGTAAATAAGTCATGAATGATTACTAATATTTATGTAATTTTATGAGATATTTCATGCTAGTTGCCAAATGATGGTTCCCACATGTGTTAGGTGACTCACATGGGCTGCTAAGAGCTAATCATTGGAGTGTATATACCAATATTACATACATCTAAAAGTTGTGCATTTTACGAGTACGAATACTGGTGCATACGAGTAGAATTGTTGATGAAACTGAACGAGGATATAATTGTAAGAATTTTTGTTAAGTAGAAGTATTTTGATAAGTGTCTTGAAGTCTTTCAAAAGTGTATGAATACATATTAAAACACTACATGTATATACATTTTAACTGAGTCGTTAAGTCATCGTTAGTCGTTAGATGTAAATGTTGTTTTGAAACCTTTAGGTTAACGATCTTGTTAAATGTTGTTAACCCATTGTTTATTATATCTAAAGAGATGTTAAATTATTACATTATCATGATATTATGATATATTAATATATCTTAGTATGATATATATACAGTTAAATGTTGTTACAACGATAATCGATACATATATGTCTCATTTGGAAATCATTAAGTTAGTAGTCTTGTTTTTACATATGTAGTTCATTGTTAATACACTTAATGATATGTTTACTTATCATTTATAATGATTAAACATAGTGTATCAATATCTTAATATGATTCATATGTATTTAGTAAGACGTTGTTATAACGATAATCGTTATATATATCGTTTCGAGTTTCTTAATTCAATAAACTCAATTTTATGTATATAACTCATTATTAAAATACCTAATGAGATACTTACTTATCATAATATCATGTTAACTATATATATATATCCATATATATGTCATCATATAGTTTTTACAAGTTTTAACGTTCGTGAATCACCGGTCAACTTGGGTGGTCAATTGTCTATATGAAACCTATTTCAATTAATCAAGTCTTAACAAGTTCGATTGCTTAACATGTTGGAAACACTTAATCATGTAAATAACAATTTCATTTAATATATATAAACGTGGAAATGTTCGGGTCACTACACATACCTCGCTGTGTAATCGAGTTTGCTAAGAACCTATGGATTACTCTTAGCTCAGCTCTATCAATATCAGTATAAGAGTTATTCCCCCCACGGAATCGGTTATGTCTAGTCATTCTACTCCATATTCCATTCATATCAAAATTTTCATCAACCCTCCTACCATTAACTATCAACCTTTGACAATCAGTAGATGCTAGTTCCTCAGGCGTATATATACACAAAGCCTGAGCCATGTCTAGTAGATACATATGGCGCATCACACCTCCTAATAAAAATCTAATAAAACTCCGATCGGTTAAGGTAGCTACCCGATCATTTATTTCAACACTACATAATAATTCCACACACCATTCTCTATATACACGCCTACGTATATTAAAAAAACATTCTCAATCATTAAAAGTAGAATTACCATACCTTTGTGTAAGTAATTCTCTGATTGGATCGTCCAATCCCACTGTTTCTAACGGATCCCAATCTATTACCCTGGGTACATCAACAACATTAGACTGAAGGGTGCGCAAGTTCCTCTGATATTTTGGATAATCTATCCAATGTCGGTCAAACCTTAAATTAGGATGTAAATCTGCCAATTCGATATTTGAATATGAAATGAATTGATACGGTAGATTTTGTCTATATTGGTCGTTAATCTCCTGTTCTTCTACATTCTCAGGAGGAGCATTGTGATCCTGGGATGCGGATGAAGATTCACCCCTTTCAGTCTGCAAAACACATTAAACACAATTTTTGTGCATCCAAATATGCATTAGTGTTAGCAAAATCATAAATCAAAAACAATCATAATGACATGTTTAATCCTTATTAAACTTTATACGCATTTTCATAATATTAACAATTCTACACTTTTACAAATAAACATATATGAAAATGTATACAATGTTCCTTAGCATTCATCTTCTAAATCATGTCAAAAATAATCATTATAGCAATTAAACGAGTTCCAAATGGCATTCATATCAATTAAATCGAGTTCATGCATTTTTGACTCAAAAAGTCCACTTTAATATTCAAAAATCATGTTTAGGATCAAAGTTTTTATCATTTAGCAACCTAAACATGTTACACTACTCAATTTAGTATAAACTAACAACAAAATTCTGCCATAACCTGTTTATTTCAAAAAGCCCCAATTTTGTTCAAGAACACGAACCCTAGAATACTCAAAATTTAAAGTTTAAGGCTTCTAATCATGTTAAATAGCATCAATCTAGGTTATACAAGCATAATACATAAACAATTTAAGCATAATTAAACTAGAAATCATCAAAATCAAATTAGGTATAAATATATTCAAGAACACTAAAAATCCAAATTAAAGAGTGTTTAGATGTAGAAATTACCGATCTCCTTGAGTAAATTCTTGGTAGGATCCTTCTCAACATGATTTTAGCAAAAAAATTTGATGTTTAACGGTGAAAAATTTCGAATTTGAGAGCGTTTTGTGTGTGTTTTTGGCAGAAAATTAGGTGTGGTGTGTTGGGGACTGGTCTGTTCGACCAGTTAACCCTTTCTGGGTTTTTCAAACTCCGCGAGTACGGATGTGGGTCCCTTTCAAGTACCGCGAGTGCGAATTTCTTTTTTTTTAAATCTTTAATAATAAAACAATTAATTAAATTTAAAATTTTGTTTTCCTTTTTATTTAGGACGAGTTGTTTCGGTACGTTTACCTAGTCCGTCCCTCGACAAAATTTTAAAATTTGTCATTTTAAAGCGTTTGTTTTAAAAGCAAAGATTTTTGGGTTTTTTTAAATGTTTTTGGCATACTTTAAATCAATAAGAAAAAATAATGATAACAAAATTTCTCGTCCCGCCCTCGGGTAAAACAATTTCGGTTCAACGACCTAGTCTTCAACTCACGACGAATTTTAAATATCAAATTTTTAATTTAATGAAATAAAGTAAATTTTTGTTTTTAAATTCACACCAAACTTAAATTTAAAATGCATAAAATTAAAAATTCATATTAATATTATTAATATTTTTATACATTAATTTTACAATCTTTATATTGAAAATATTAATTTTTAAAATATTTAAAAACTTAAATATATTGATTTAAAAAGATTTACAATATTAATTTAATATTTATATATTAATTTTAAAAACAAGGTAAAAATAAAATTAAAAATCTTTTTGGTCTTTTATCCCACTTTAATTAATCAGATATTATCAAAAATATACGCCCCTCTTTTGGGTAAAGTAATTTCAGCTATTTTACCTAGTTTTACTCCTGACGAATTTCTGAAATATTTTGGATTGATTGATTAAAGATATTTATACCTTAAGAATAAACGATAAATTTCGCAGTGATGTAATAAATTTTTGTATGATATCAATAATTTCGGTTTCGCATACCTAATTTTATTGAACATCAATTTAATACTTTATAGCGAACAATTCAGCGTTTATTATCAAAAGGTTAAAAGCAATAAAATAAATTAAAAACTGTACATACTTACCTATGAGAAAGAATTCTCAGAGACCTGCTTTAGCCGACTCATAGGAGAGTCGTGTGATTTGGTTTTCCATAGCTACATAAGCATAACCTCGATTCTTCAAAAATTTTCTTCTAAACATATGAACGGTCCTTCTCTGCATAGAGTAACAAATTCGGTATTTGAATATGTTTGATTGTTCGAACATTTACCTTCGTGTGACCATTTTCCGTATTTATGACATCTTTCAAGGTGTTGTGCTCTTCTTTTTGTTGCGAATTTTTATTTTCCTTTACCAAAATGTGTCTTATGATGATCTTTCCTGAGTTCTTTCCTTACTTCGTCCATTTTGCCTCTTATGAATGATACCAGTTCACTCGGGAAAGTGTTATTATTACGTTTAGTAATCATAGTGTGTAGTAGTAGACCATGGTTCAGATCAAAGGAATTCTCCATCTCGTAAAACCTAAAAGAAATAAAAATTAAGAATAGAGGGAGAATACTAGTTCTTTAGGGTCTGCTAGGGAAAGACCATTCGGATTCCATTCTCGAGAACTACACGAAAACAGAATATCTAACTCTAACAGAAATATATATTACCCTTAAAAGATTCGAATTTTCCCACACTTAGTTAGCTGTGGTATCGAAATTGTGATTAACTTCATTGTCAACTTCCATCGGACCATGCATGTAATGTTTAACTCTGTGACCATTAACTTTAAATTCAATCCCATTTGAATTTATCAACTCTATTGTTCCATATGAAAAAACTCTTTTAACTATGAATGGTCCAGACCATCTTGATTTCAATTTTCCAGGAAATAGCTTGAATCGTGAATTGAAAAGAAGGACTCTGTCTCCTTTCTTAAATTCTTTTGAACTTCTGATTCTTTTATCATGCCATTTCTTCGTTCTTTCCTTATAGATTAACGAATTTTCATATGCTTCATGTCTTAATTCTTCTAATTCGTTTAGTTGACTTAACCGTAGACGTCCGGCTTCATGTAAATCAAGATTACATGTTTTCAAAGCCCAAAATACTTTGTGCTCAATTTCTACTGGAAGGTGACATGCTTTTCCATAAACGAGTTTAAAAGGTGTGGTTCCAATTGGAGTTTTGTAGGCTGTTCTAAAAGCCCAGAGTGCATCCTCCAATTTCATGGACCATTCCTTCAGATTTGATCCTACGGTTTTCTCTAGAATACGTTTTAAAGCTCGGTTGGTATTTTCAACTTGTCCACTTGTTTGTGGATGATAAGCAGTGGAGATTTTATGAGTTACTCCATATCTTTTGAGAACTTTCTCAAGTTGATTATTACAAAAATGAGTACCCCGATCACTTATTAAAGCTTTCGGTGTTCTGAACCTAGCAAAAAGATGTTTTAAGAAGTTGACTACAACTCGTGCATCGTTAGTTGGGAGAGCTTGTGCTTCCGCCCATTTAGATACATAATCAATGGCAACGAGAATGTAGAGATTATTATGAGATTTTGGAAATGGACCCATAAAGTCAAAACCCCAAACGTCAAATACTTAACATACTTGAATGACATTTTGTGGCATTTCATCATGTTGACTTATTTTTCCGGCTCTTTGACAAGCATCACAGGATTTACAGAGAAGGTGTGCGTCTTTGAAAATTGTAGGCCAATAGAACCCAGCATCGTAAACTTTTCTTGCTGTAAGTTGGGGCCCATAATGCCCTCCTGTTGGTCCTGTGTGACAATGGTTTAAGATTTGACTAGCTTCATCTCCGAATATGCATCGGCGTATTATTCCATTGGGACAACTTTTAAATAAATGTGGATCTTCCCAGAAATAGTGTTTTATATCACTAAAGAATTTCTTTCGTTTTTGGTACGACAACCCTTTTTCAAGGAATCCGCATACTAAGTAGTTTGCATAGTCTTCAAACCATGGAATTTCATTATAATCGATCTTCAAAAGATATTCATCAGGAAAGTTATCTTGTATAGCTGATTCATTTAGAACTTCTAATTCAGAATTTTTAAGACGAGAAAGATGATCAGCTGCGAGATTTTCTGCTCCCTTTTTGTCTCGGATTTCAATATCGAATTCTTGTAAGAGTAAGATCCAACGTATTAATCTGGTTTGGCATCTTATTTTAAAAATAGGTATCTAAGAGCAGAATGGTCAGTATAGACCACCGTTTTAGCTAGAACTAGATATGAACGAAATTTGTCAAAAGTAAAGACAATAGCAAGGAGTTCTTTTTTAGTAGTTGTGTAATTCGTTTGTGCCCCTTGTAACGTCTTACTAGCATAATAAATAGGTTGAAATCGTTTTTCAATCTTTTGTCCTAAAACGACTCCCATTGCAAAATCACTTGCATCGCACATAAGTTCAAACGGTAGATTCCAATTTGGAGTTATCATGATTGGCGCATTAATGAGTTTTTCTTTAAGAATATTAAAAGATTTGATGCATTCATTCGAAAAGATGAATGGAGCATCATTTTCTAGGAGTTTATTCATAGGAGTGGCAATTTTAGAAAAATCTTTTATGAAATGTCGGTAAAAATTGGCATGCCCTAGAAAACTCCTAACTCCTCTAACATTGGTGGGATGTGGAAGTTTAGCAATTACATCTACTTTAGCTCTATCCACTTCTATTCCTTCCTTTGAAATTTTATGACCAAGAACGATGCCTTTTATAACCATGAAATGACATTTCTCCCAATTAAGAACTATATTTGATTGTTCGCATCTAATAAGCATTCGTTCAAGATTAACTGGACATGTTTCAAAAGTATCACCGAAGACTGAAAAGTCATCCATGAAAACTTCCATGCATTCTTCTATCATGTCGTGAAAAATCGCCATCATGCACCATTGAAAGGTTGCAGGGGCGTTGCAAAGTCCAAATGAAATGCGTTCGTAAGCAAAAGTACCATAAGGGCACGTAAATGTGGTTTTCTCTTGGTCCTCGGGTGCTATTGGAATTTGAAAGTATCCGGAAAAACGGTCAAGAAAACAATAGTAACTATTCCCGGCTAACCTTTCCAACATTTGATCAATGAAAGGTAAGGGAAAGTGATCTTTTCTGGTGGCGTCATTTAATTTTCTATAATCAATACAAACACGCCATCCCGTTACAGTCCTTGTAGGAATAACCTCATTTTTTCATTTGTGATGACAGTCATGCCACCCTTCTTACGTACAAATTGAACTGGGCTTACCCATGAACTATCAGAGATTGGATAAATTAAACCTGCATCTAGTAGTTTAATAATTTCTTTCTTAACAACATCTTGCATATTAGGATTTAGTCTTCGTTGGCGTTGCACATATGTTTTATGACCTTCTTCCATAAGGATTTTATGTGTGCAATACGAAGGACTTATGCCTTTAATGTCATGAATTTCCATGCAATAGCTGGTTTATGAGCTTTTAACACAGAAATGAGTTGAGATTTTTCATTTTCCGTAAGAGAAGACGATATTATTACAGGTAATTCAGATTTACCATGTAAATAAGCGTATTCCAAATGGTTTGGAAGTGGTTTTAACTCTAATGTCGGTGGTTCTTCTATCGATGATTTGTATCGATATCTGTCTTCCTCTTTTAGTATTTGAAGTTCTTCTGTTGTTGGTTCGTATTCATTAGCCATGAGTACGGCTAACATTTCAGCTTCATCAATTGGTTCAGTTCCTTCTCCTAAAGAACATTCTCCTGTTCCTTGTAATTCTGGAAATTCTTCTAACAATTCTGCATGTGAATCTATAGTTTGAATATAATAACATGTATCATCTGCAGATTGTGGTTGTTGCATGGCTCTATCAACAGAAAAGGTAACACTCTCATCCTCTATACTTAGGGTCAGTTTCTTACCGAACACGTCTATTATTGCTTTAGCCATGTTTAAAAATGGTCTTCCTAATATAAGAGGAACTCGAGAATCTTCTTCCATGTCCAGAATAACAAAATCTACTGGAAATACTAAAGTACCAACTTTAACTAGCATGTTCTTCATTATCCCTCTAGGATATTTTACTGATCGATCGGCTAGTTGTATGCTTATTCGTGTTGGTTTCAATTCTCCAAGGTCTAGTTTAGTGTATAATTAATACGACATTAAATTTATACTAGCACCTAAGTCTGCCAATGCTTCTATTGAACTAAGACTACCCAGAAAACAGGGAATTGTGAAACTTCCTGGATCTGAGAGTTTTTCTGGTATCTTATTCAACAGTACTGCAGAACAATTAGCATTCATAGTAACAGCCGAAAGTTCTTCCATTTTCTTTCTATTTGTGATTAGATCTTTCAAGAATTTGGCATACCTAGGCATTCCTGAAATCACATCAATGAAAGGAAGATTGACATTTATTTGTTTAAACATATCCACAAATTTGGATTGCTCGGCTTCAAGTCTTTCTTTTCTCATTTTACTTGGGAAAGGAAGTGGTGGTTGGTATGGTTTAACATAAGGCTTTGCCTTAACTGTGTTATCTTCATTAACCTTTTCAACTACCGGTTCTGTTTCCTTATCTTGCACAGGTTGTGGTTCTTGTGTAGTAGGAATAGAGTCATCAGAAATTACAGGTATTTCAGGTGGTTTAAGTGTAATACCACTTCTCATGGTAATGGCTTTAGCTGTTTCATTCCGGGGGTTAGCATTTGTATCGCTAGGTAGACTTCCCGGTTTTCATTCACCTATCAACCTTGCTAGGTTGCTTACTTCTTGTTCCAGATTTTGGATAGAAGCTTGTTGATTTCTAAATGCTTGAGCATTTTGTTCATTCGTTTGTTTCTGAGATGTGAAAAATTGCGTTTGAGATTCAACTAGCTTCGACATCATATCTTCTAAATTTGGCTTTTTATCATCAGTTTGTGATTGTTTATTTTGAAAAATAGGTCTTTGCTGATTGTAAGTATTGTTGGATACTTGTTGATTGCTAGGACCTTGTTGGTTGTTGTATGGAACATTTCGGTTATAATTCTGGTTTTGATTGTAGTTTGGTCTTGGCGGTTTGATGTGTTAAGACGTAACCTTTAAAATGTAGACAATATGCTTAATAATTAACACATAATACAGGCAACTAAAACCCAATCATGTAGTAACTAGCAAGTAAATTGACCAGTTCGATCCACAGGGAGAAGTTTGTTTTAAGGACTTTAAACGATTAATTATTCTAAAGAGGGAGTTTTAATTGTAGAATTGTTAAGTAACAAACGGGAAATAAAATGAGATAAATAACAAGGATGAGAAGGCGGTGTTTACTTCAATGCTTGATAAATGATAGGGATTGTTCTTTTATACTTAAACCCGTTATTTTGGAGTTACAAGTAAATGGTTCATATCAATCTCACAATATCTATAAACCGAGAACTATAAACTTAGTAAATTCACATAAACCTTGTCATTAGTTCTTCTTTACCTATGTTTAATCAATAAGACTCTTCCTTGGTTGAATTCACATAAAACCTAGTTTATTAAGATCACTCTAAATAAACTACACGATTGTAAAATCTAGTTACCATTCAATTACCATCCTATACTCACATGTAGATGTCTAAATCACTAGGTGTTAAAGTACAAGCCATGAACATTGATAAACTCACATAAACTAATTCATAACTTGTATAATTGAATTAGAGTAAATAGATACTTACAACAATGGATCTATGGAAGAACATAATTGATTTAGATTGATTATATTAATTAGATCCAACCCGGTTAAACTCATGTAAAACCTAAATTACAACAATCACTTGAGGTAAATTCATGATTATGTAGTTCTAGTACCTATTCAATTACCGATCTAAACATATAGCAAAGTCATCAATTAAGTATATGTTTACCCGTCTAGATTACTAAAAGTATTGAAGCATAGATTGTGTTCCTAGTGTCACATGTAGTTAACAATCTATGTAATTGAAGTAAAGTACCAAACTAGCATAACTATGGTTCTTTCGGTTGGACATGGTAATTTAATCAATCAAACATCATAGTAACTTAAATAACATTAAAAGATAGAACAATCCCAAACCATAAATCTTACATTAAAGTAAACACATAAGGCTTTAGCCAATCATAATAATGAAGGTTACAACAATACAATCGAAATAATAGGAATTCATAATCTTATCACTAAAATAAATGAAACCGATAGTACCTATCGTAGCGTATGATCCCTTCTTCAATCTTGATGCTCAAAAGGGTGAAGAACCCTTTAGAATGGCTGGGGGAAGCCCCCTTCTCGGACTAGAACTGATGTATATTGTGGTGTATCAAATGTGTAACCAAATCTCTTATTAAATAGGCACAAAAGTTAGGTAAAATGGCCAGAAATGCATCAGATGCGCCGCATCTAAAGGTGATGCGCCGCATCCCTTTATTTTTAGTGGTTTCTAGCTCGTTTTAGGACCCAGAATTGTCGGCAGGACCTCAGATGCACCGCATCTGAGTTAGATGCACTGCATCTGGCTCAGATGCGCCGCATCTAGCACAGATGCGCCGCATTTAAAGCTGTCGGGACTATTTTGGCCTCAGATGCGCCGCATCTATAGCAGATGCGCCACATCTGGTACTGTTTATTGGTAATTTTCCAATATGATGTTGTAGAGCTCTGAGTTACGGACGTCTGGGCACCAGATTCACCCTTTTCCAAATTCATATGACCGAGTTATGGCCAAAACGGTGCAGGTGCGCAGAATCTTCTAAAATCAGCAATATTTTCCATAAATCTTCACTTCAACACTCGCAATGGATTATACACACATTTTAACTTATTACAATACACAAGTACAATAATTACATACAAAATCAGATCGAAATAACGACAACAAATATGTATAATTTTGGCGTTATCACGGTTGATAATTATTTTGATAATTATTTCCAGGCCTTTGGTTCATGTATGAAACATTCTCTCTTTGTTCCATTGTTTGTTCAATACTGAGACAATCTTTTGTCAAATGTGGTCCTCCACACTGCTCACAACTAATTCGTATAGAGTGAATATCCTTAGTCATCTTTTTCATTCGTCTCTCGAAAGCATCTATCTTTGCGGACATGGAATCAAAGTCATGGCTAGATTCGGCTCTAGCCGCTTTAGATGATCTAACGATATCTTTTTCTTGATGCCACTCATGTGAGTGGGAGGCAGTGTTATCAATAATTTTGTAAGCTTCGGTTGCGGTTTTCTTCATAATGGAACCACCAGCTGCTATATCGATATCTTTTCGTGTAGTAATGTCGCATCCTTGATAGAATATTTGTACTATTTGATAAAAGTGTAAACCATGTTGAGGACATCCTCTCAACAACTTTTCAAATCTTGTCCACGTCTCATATAGAGTTTCATTTGGCTCTTGCGTGAACGTAACAATTTCTCCTTGAAGTCTTACGGCTTTAGATGCCGGAAAGAATTGTTTAAGAAAATTTTCAACTAAAACATCCCATGTATCAATCGCCCCTTCAGGTAACGATTCTAACCAATCTTTGGCTTCTCCCTTTAAAGTCCAGGGAAATAACATGAGATATATCTGTTCATCCTCAACTTCTCTGATTTTGAATAGAGTACATATCCTATTAAAGGTTCGAAGATGTTCATTTGGATCTTCCTTCGGTGCACCACTAAATTGGCATTGATTAGTTACCATGTGTAGGATTTGTCCTTTTATTTCATAATCTGGCGCATTAATGTCTGGTTGAGTAATTGCGTGACCTTGGCCAGTGCGTTTAGCCCTCATTCGGTCTTCCATACTTAGAGGTTCCAGATTTTCCATGATTGAATTTGTTGAATCTGAATCACTAGAGGATTCTGATTTAAAGGTTTCTTCCTCGACAATCTCTGGATGAGTAATTTGTGGTTCAGGAGGAATGATTAGTGGTTCAGGATCTCTGAATTGTCCCTGAATATCCTCCGGATTCTCAATTGTGAGGTCGGGTTCAAAAAAGGGATTATCGGAAATTTGAATTGGAGTACTTGGTCGACTAGATGACGATTCTAAAGAAAAATCAACGGTGACAATATTGGCTAAATGTCTTGATCTGGTTACAGTTGGTAAACGTATGAGAGGTGCTGAACGTTTTGCTCAGTGCATTCACTGAATATCCTATTAGTTATAAAGATAAAAATTATATAAGTTATCAAATTAATAGACTTTTCTGATTTTGCCCACGTTTCGAATAGCCAATAGATGCAGCAGGTAGCCAGGACCCTTTAAATCAGAAGCCCACAACTCGCCACTAACAAATCCAACTATTACTACGAACCAGAAAATTTTGGATGTCTATCAATTTAACCGCTTAAAATAATTTTTCATCGAATTTTAAAGAAAATAAAGAAAATTCTATGTCCTAAAAACTAGAGTGTCGAGATATAAGAAAGAAAAAGAGCGCGTCGAAAAACGTCGAAAAATAAAAGGTCGAAAAATAATAAAATGCAGCGTCGAAACTTAAAAGTCTAAAAAGTAAATATTAAAACTTACATCTAAAGGTATTAAAGCTTAAAAGGAATTCTATATCCAAAACGGCAATAATTTAAAAAGTACTAAAATCTATTAAAACTAAAGCGATAAGCAATGTCGTAAAATTCTAAAGCATCTATGTTGACATCCTAAAATGAGCCAGATTATGTTTTCTAGCCATGTAATGTGGGTCTTATATATGTGGCTATATATAAGACCCCCAATGCTCCCTTTGTCAAGTGCTTGCCACATTTGAGCCCTTGGTATGTAATAAAGATGTTGACCATTTGACTTATTCTCTCAACATTCATACCATGTTCATCAATATTCATACACATTCATGTTTAGTGGACTAACAATTAGTATCAGAGCAGGAGTTTGATCTTATCAAACCTTGATCCTAGTCTAAAAACACATTTTGTATGAATGTTTATCCAAAATATCAGCCATATCACCTGGTCCTATCATGAACACCAACATAATCTTACCAAAAACAAAATCCCAATATACTTTCCGATTACATCTATCCAAATCCAAAAATGTAGCGACCCGACAAAATCTTCATTGACGGCGCCGTCTACTTAGGTCCCGTTACGTGGTCATAAGTCTTTAAAACAACGTTTGACCAAAAGATATGTCGCATTCATTTCAAATGTAAAGATTGTTCAAAGTTTACAAGAATAGTTCCACCACAAGTTACGTTACAAAGTTATAAGTACAAATGAAACTTATGCGACACAATTTAAAAGTAGCCAAAAGACGCTCCATGTATGCATATATACTCGACATCCAATGCAAGTATCAAAATAATGAGCGGAAGCATGTATCATGTATCGTTCAAGGACCTGAGAAAAACATAGAAATCTGTCAACGAAAACGTTGGTGAAATCATAGGTTTAAGTAAGTAAGTACAAATGAACCACAAGATTTATAACATTTCAATAATAGTTAACCAATCCAAAAATTTGTTATCACGAGCACCCAATTATCAATGCTTAACATTCCTTCCATAGAACCCCATCACCTTAGTGCTAGAACATACACTGTTTCTCGAAAATATATTTCATTCGTAAACGGTAGCGAACCGTTTGAATGAGGGTTTGTCAAACCCATATGGCCATATAACATAAGTTCTCGCTTACACCCGGCAAGTGTAACTAATGATAATCGAATTGAGGATTTTTGTTCTAAACTCGTATGTAGAATGTTTGTTTTCCTGTACTTGTGTTCACTTAGTTAAAAAGGAACGTTTATGTTTTCTCATCCCAAATGTAAGTTTCAAAAGAGTAAAAGTGGGACTATGATCTCACCTTGAGTGCACGAGTAGTAAAGTACTTCAACAAGTAAACGTGTGCAAAGAACAATGCTAGTCTTGACCTAAACAATAGGTTGTATCAATAACGGTAAACACGATAGGTCAAAGATGTTCAATTAGTCCTATGGCTCGTTACGACTCGAATACTACAACATGTGAGTCAAATTGTCATGTTTCATGCAAGATACGAGTATAAAAGCATGTTAGAACGATTTGCACAAACATTTGGTTAAGTTTGATTAAAAGTCAACTTGGTCGGGTCAAAGTCAACGAAAAAGTCAACACGTTCGGGTCGGGTCCCGAACTATTTCTATGAGGTTTTTAATCATATATGAGCACGTTAGAACAAGTTACATGTGAATCGGAGGTGCGTAGCATAGTAAACATTTTTCGAAAAATGGTAAAACGAAACAGAAACTTCAAGTGTAACTGGACGGCGTCCAGATTTTCTGGACGGCGTCCAGTATTAAAGGACTGGACGGCGTCCCAATATCTGGACGGCGTCCAGTATCGAAGAACTGGACGGCATCCTAATATCTGGACGGCGTCCAGATTAGTATTCAGGTTCTGTTTGCTGAAAGTCTCAAGTGCACGAACCAAAATCCAAACAAACACAATTTATGATCCGAAAACAATCAAGACAAGTATCTTAGACCGTTGGGAAGGTAATTTGATGAGGAAAACAACTAAACACATTTCATCAATCAATCTACCTATTACAACAACCAAAACTGCATCTAATGCTTAACATTAACCGCATACAAGTTCATAAATGCAATTCAATGATTCGGGCAACCAATTTACATGAATGATATGCCGTTTCGAAGGTAATCAAGCATACAATCCAACTAAACACTTAACAATAATAATCCATGGCATTCAATGCATCAAAAGTCCATTTCAAGTTCATCAAACCCTAACCCAAATTCACCAAAATCATAAATCAAGTTCATGAACTTTTCTAAAGCAACCTACACATCAAATTGAAGCTAGTGATACTAGGAACACAATTAGAACGTGAAATTTTAACATCTAACAACATATGATCATCCAAAACTCAAGAACAACACACCAAAATTCAAGTTCATGCTAGTTACTTCAAAACAACAAGATCGAGCATACAATTCATATATTCATGTTAGACTTGAGCCATAGACACTAATTAACACTTTAATAAGTTAAAAACATCAAGAACACAAAATCTAGTGATTTTAGAAAGTTACCCAAATGTAATGAAATCGGTATGGAATCGAAGAGGAAGATGCAAGGATCACGAATTTGTAATTTGTTTTGTTGCTAACTTCCTAATCCGAATTTAGATGATGAATTCTTGTTGGTGTTTTTGAGAGAAAAAGAAGAAGAAGAAAGATGGAGAAGATGAAATGAATGGATGAGAGGAGTTTGACTCCTTTGACCTAGTCACCATTTTGGAATTTTGGCAAGTTTAATCCCTCAAGTTTGAATCGGGTGCGTGAATTACCTAATCGAGATAATTTAAAACGCGTATTAACGAAAGATGTTATAAATATATAATGGACTTTAAAATAGTTAAACGGAAAGTAACAGGAAAAAGGCGGGATGTTACATTACCTACTCCTTAAAAGAAATTTCGTCCCGAAATTTAAGTAGGCGCAGTAGTTGTTGTTTCTTCCTCGAGATCTTGCGTTTCCGAATTCACGAATAGATGAGGATACTTCCTTTGCATTTGATCTTGTCTTTCTCAAGTAAACTCGGGTCCCCTTTTGGCATTCCAACGGACCTTGACAATTAGAATTCGGCTTTGTTTTAACGTTTTGACGGAGGTGTCCACAATTTCAACCGGTTCCTCCACAAAATGAAGTTTGTCATCGATAGTAAGCTCCTCGAGAGGGATGACGAGTTCGGGTTTGGCTAAACACTTTTTCAAGTTAGATACATGGAAAGTAGGATGAACGGAACTCAGTTGAGGCGGAAGATCTAAACGATAAGCAACGGTTCCAACACGCTCCAAGATTTCGAAAGGACCAATATACCGCGGCTTTAGCTTCCCGCGTTTCCCGAAACGAATTACACCTTTCCAAGGTGCAACTTTTAACATTACGCGATCACCGACTTGGAATTCGAGGTCGTTGCGTCTAGTGTCGATATAGCTCTTTTGATGACTACGGGCCGTCCTAAGCCTATCTCGGATTTGAACGATCTTCTCGGTTGTTTCATGAATAAGTTCGGGACCGGTGATTTATTTGTCGCCTACTTCGGCCCAACAAAGAGGAGAACGACATTTTCGGCCATATAATTCTTCGAATGGTGCGGCGTTAATACTCGCGTGATAACTATTGTTGTAGGAGAATTCGGCGAGAGGCAAGTGCTTATCCCAAGCTTTTCCAAAGTCGACAACGCAAGCTCGTAGCATGTCTTCCAAGGTTTGAATTGTGCGTTCGCTTTGTCCGTCGGTTTGTGGCCATCTCGGTCGGAGATAATCGATAAGGGTACACCGTGTCGAGCTACGATTTCTTTGATGTAGAGTTGTGCGAGTTTCTCCATGTTGTCAGTTTCCTTCATGGCTAGGAAGTGCGCGGATTTGGTGAGTCGGTCAACAATGACCCAAATAGTATCATAACCGCCAACCGTCTTTGGTAGTTTGGTGATAAAATCCATCGTTATCCTTTCCCATTTCCATTGCGGGATTTCGGGTTGTTGAAGTAGTCCGGACGGTCTTTGATGTTCGGCTTTGACTTTGGAGCAAGTTAGGCACTTTCCAACATAAGTAGCGACGTCCCTTTTAATGTTCGGCCACCAATATTGTTCTTTGAGGTCGTGGTACATCTTATTGGCACCGGGGTGAATCGAATATCTTGACTTATGGGCTTCGTCTAAAATAAGGCTTCGCAAGTCCCTATAACTAGGTACCCAAATTCTTCCGGCGAAATATCGGAGTCCGGTTTCTTTAACTTCGAATCGAGAGGTGAGGATGTTCAAGTGATCGAGAGAGATGTTTTCATCCTTGAGAGCTTCGTCTTGGGCTACACGAATTTGACTATTGAGGTTGGTGTGAATGGTGATGTTTAAAGCTCGGACACGAAGAGGCACCGCTCTTTCTTTTCGACTTAAGGCATCGGCTACTACGTTTGCCTTCCCGGGATGGTAACGAAGCTCGCAATCGTAATCGTTCAAAGTTTCAATCCACCGTCGTTGTCTCATGTTTAGTTGCTTTTGATTGAAGATGTGTTGAAGGCTTTTGTGATCGGTGAAGATATTACTCTTGGTTCCATAAAGATAGTGTCTCCACATTTTAAGTGCAAAGACAACGGCTCCGATTCGAGATCATGAGTCGTGTAATTCCGTTCATGAATTTTTAGTTGTCGAGAGGCATAAGCAATGACTTTCTTCCATTGCATCAATACACACCCAAAACCATGTTTCGAGGCATCGTAATAAACAACAAAATCATCATTGCCTTCGGGAAGTGACAAGATAGGAGCGGTGGTTAGCTTTGTCTTCAAGATTTGAAACGCGGATTCTTGCTCGGTCGCCCAAATGAATTTCTTTCCCTTGTGAGTTAATGCGGTTAGAGGACGTGCAACCAAAGAGAAGTTTTCGATGAATCTACGATAGTACCCGGCGAGACCCAAGAATTGACGAATGTGAGTAGGAGTAGTAGGAGTCTCCCATTTACTAATGGCTTCGATTTTCGTGGGATCGACTTTAATACCTTGATCACTTACAACATGACCAAGAAATTGAACTTCCTTCAACCAAAATTCACACTTGGAGAATTTGGCACAAAGTCGTTCTTGTCTCAAGAGTTCAAGCACAAGTCAGAGATGTTGTTCGTGCTCTTCTTCATTTTTAGAATAGATCAATATGTCATCGATGAACACAATAACGAATTTATCGAGATATGGTTTGCACACGCGGTTCATAAGATCCATGAACACCGCCGGTGCGTTAGTGAGACCAAATGGCATGACAAGGAATTCATAACTACCATAACGAGTCCGGAAAGCGGTTTTGGAGACATCTTCCCCCTTAACCCTTAATTGATGATAACCCGAGCGGAGATCGATTTTCGAATATACACAAGACCCTTGTAGTTGATCAAAGAGGTCATCGATGCGAGGAAGAGGATATCGGTTCTTAACCGTCAATTTATTTAGTTCACGATAATCAATGCACATTCGTAGGGATCCGTCTTTCTTTTTAACAAACAAAATCGGAGCGCCCCATGGTGAATGGCTAGGTTGGATAAAACCACGGTCAAGTAGTTCTTGGATTTGACTTTGCAATCCTTGCATTTCGGATGGAGCAAGTCTATACGGTGCACGTGCTACGGGTGCGGCTCCCAGAATAAGATCGATTTGGAATTCTACCGGTCGATGAGGCGGAAGACCCGGCAATTCGTCGGGAAATACATCGGAAAAGTCACTAACAATTGGCACATCATCGATATGCTTCTCATCAGACTCGACTTTCTTAACGTGGGCAAGGATCGCAAAACAACCCTTACGGAGTAGTTTTCTAACTTTAAGGCACGAAACGAGGTTGAGTCTGGTGCAACTCTTATCGCCATAAACAATCAAAGGTTCACCATTCTCGATAGGAATTCGGATTGCGTTAAGATCACAAAGGATGTGAGATTTTGTTTTGACTAACCAATTCATACCGATTATTACATCAAAGTTTCCTAGTTCCATGGGTATCAAGTCAATTTCAAATTCCTTACCCAAAATGTTTAACGTACACCCCCGGTAATATGTGTCGGCACTTAATAGTTTCCCGTTAGCCACTTCAATGGTATAAGTGGTATCTAATGGAAGAGGTGGAGTGCTAAAAGAATGAGTCAAAGTCTTGGATACAAAGCATTTATCGGTACCCGAATCGAATAAGCAAGAGACATAAGAATTGTTGAGAAGAAACGTACCCGTGACTAGTTCAGTGTCATCCCGGGCTTCCTCGGTGTTGATGTTGAAAGCTCGACCGCGCGTGTTGGGGTTATCTTTCTTCTTTGGTCATGCATTTCTATAATGACCCGTTTGGCCACATTCGTAACAAGTGCCCGTCTTTGGTGCATTGGGCCACTTTCGAGCGACGGGAGTGGCACTTTTAAAATCGTTGGCCTTATGACCAATTCCTTGGCACCGATGGCAAATTAGCTTACTACATTTGCCAAAGTGATGTTTGTTGCAAAGAGGTAGATTTCCGGCATAACCCTTCTTGCCGACGGAGGTGAAAGATTTCTTGGTAAAGTTGTTGTTGCTTGATTGGGGAGCTTCCCATTTTCTTTTGTTGTTACCCGACTTGTCCTCGGCTTTAGGTGCTGGTACTACGATTTCGTCCACCGTCTCTATCAATTTGCGGGCCATGTTCAAAGCTTCTTGATGATTAGGGGGTTTGGATGACATTACTCCGTGTTTGATGCTCTTTGGAAGACCATCCATGTAAAGTTCAACCCTTAAAGACTCGGGGTTCACAAGGTTTGGGCACATCAAGGCTAGTTCAGAAAATCGTTGATTATAGGCCTTGAGATCGTTTCCGACCGCTTTTAGAGTTCTTAGCTCTTGTTCGAGCTTTCGGGTTTCCTCGCGCGGAAAGTATTCGGTGATCATCTTTCCTTTCAAATCGGACCAAGAGATAGCGTGGGCTTCATCGGTACCCACCGATTGTACATAGGTGTTCCACCAAGTGAGAGTGACACCGGAGAAAGTGTGAGTGGAGTACTTGACCTTGTCTTGGTCCCGACAACCGCTTATGCTAAAAACGGCTTCCGTTTGCTTAAACCATCGAGTGAGAGCAACCGGTCCTCCGGTTCCATCGAAAGTATGAGGTTTGCACCCCATGAAAGCTTTATAGGAGCATCCCTCGTTTGAGTTACCGGCTCCATTGTTGTTGTTGTTGTTGTTGTTGTGGTTGTTATTATTATTGTTTTTGGATGAGTGACCGGCCATGGCCGCATCTACGGCGATGGCTATCATGCGTTGTAGAGCTTGTTCGGGAGTTTCACGGCGTGGCGCACGGCGAGGAGGCATTGTTCCTTCAAAACAAAAGAATACCGTTGGTTAGTATTCTAAATAATACTAACCGTGATATGGAATAAAGATAGAGAGAAAATTTTCCTTGACTCGCCTTAAATTCTTTATGCCACAATGTCGGAACGTTCATATGAGTCACCGTAATATAATCCCGGAAATTATATTACCCTGATTCATATGTGCATTCGACATCATTTCATATAGTCAAGGTGGCGTGTCAATCAAATTAAACAACGTGAGATTAAGATGAACTAAGAGTAGATATGAGTAGAAACGTTCGAGTATAAATGCACAAGTAGTCAAGTAATTCCTACTTCAAGTCTATATGCCGGTTGTAGTCTAGACTCACCAATGTACCCTATGACTCGAGGTTGACACCAATGAACTCTAAATCCCTACAACCAACGCTCTGATACCATCTGTAGCGACCCGACAAAATCGTCATTGACGGCGCCGTCTACTTAGGTCCCGTTACGTGATCATAAGTCTTTAAAACAACGTTTGACCAAAAGATATGTCGCATTCATTTCAAATGTAAAGATTGTTCAAAGTTTACAAGAATAGTTCCACCACAAGTTACGTTACAAAGTTATAAGTACAAATGAAACTTATGCGACACAATTTAAAAGTAGCCAAAAGACGCTCCATGTATGCATATATACTCGACATCCAATGCAAGTATCAAAATAATGAGCGGAAGCATGTATCATGTATCGTTCAAGGACCTGAGAAAAACATAGAAATCTGTCAACGAAAACGTTTGTGAAATCATAGGTTTAAGTAAGTAAGTACAAATGAACCACAAGATTTATAACATTTCAATAATAGTTAACCATTCCAAAAATTTGTTATCACGAGCACCCAATTATCAATGCTTAACATTCCTTCCATAGAACCCCATCACCTTAGTGCTAGAACATACACTGTTTCTCGAAAATATATTTCATTCGTAAACGGTAGCGAACCGTTTGAATGAGGGTTTGTCAAACCTATATGGCCATATAACATAAGTTCTCGCTTACACCCGGCAAGTGTAACTAATGATAATCGAATTGAGGATTTTTGTTCTAAACTCGTATGTAGAATGTTTGTTTTCCTGTACTTGTGTTCACTTAGTTAAAAAGGAACGTTTATGTTTTCTCATCCCAAATGTAAGTTTCAAAAGAGTAAAAGTGGGACTATGATCTCACCTTGAGTGCACGGGTAGTAAACTACTTCAACAAGTAAACGTGTGCAAAGAACAATGCTAGTCTTGACCTAAACAATAGGTTGTATCAATAACGGTAAACACGATAGGTCAAAGATGTTCAATTAGTCCTATGGCTCGTTACGACTCGAATACTACAACATGTGAGTCAAATTGTCATGTTTCATGCAAGATACGAGTATAAAAGCATGTTAGAACGATTTGCACAAACATTTGGTTAAGTTTGATTAAAAGTCAACTTGGTCGGGTCAAAGTCAACACGTTCGGGTCGGGTCCCGAACTATTTCTCTGAGGTTTTTAATCATATATGAGCACGTTAGAACAAGTTACATGTGAATCGAAGGTGCGTAGCATAGTAAACATTTTTCGAAAAATGGTAAAACGAAACAGAAACTTCAAGTGTAACTGGACGGCGTCCAGATTTTCTGGACGGCGTCCAGTATTAAAGGACTGGACGGCGTCCCAATATCTGGACGGCCTCCAGTATCGAAGAACTGGATGGCGTCCTAATATCTGGACAGCGTCCAGATTAGTATTCAGGTTCTGTTTGCTGAAAGTCTCAAGTGCACGAACCAAAATCCAAACAAACACAATTTATGATCCGCAAACAATCAAGACAAGTATCTTATACTGTTGGGAAGGTAATTTGACGAGGAAAACAACTAAACATATTTCATCAATCAATCTACCTATTACAACAACCAAAACCGCATCTAATGCTTAACATTAACCGCATACAAGTTCATAAATGCAATTCAATGATTCGGGCAACCAATTTACATGAATGATATGCCGTTTCGAAGGTAATCAAGCATACAATCCAACTAAACACTTACCAATAATAATCCATGGCATTCAATGCATCAAAAGTCCATTTCAAGTTCATCAAACCCTAACCCAAATTCACCAAAATCATAAATCAAGTTCATGAACTTTTCTAAAGCAACCTACACATCAAATTGAAGCTAGTGATACTAGGAACACAATTAGAACATGAACTTTTAATATCTAACAACATATGATCATCCAAAACTCAAGAACAACACACCAAAATTCAAGTTCATGCTAGTTACTTCAAAACAACAAGATCGAGCATACAATTCATATATTCATGTTAGACTTGAGCCATAGCCACTAATTAACACTTTTATAAGTTAAAAACATCAAGAACACAAAATCTAGTGATTTTAGAAAGTTACCCAAATGTAATGAAATCGGTATGGAATCGAAGAGGAAGATGCAAGGATCGCGAATTTGTAATTTGTTTTGTTGCTAACTTCCTAATCCGAATTTAGATGATGAATTCTTGTTGGTGTTTTTGAGAGAAAAAGAAGAAGAAGAAAGATGGAGAAGATGAAATGAATGGATGAGAGGAGTTTGACTCCTTTGACCTAGTCACCATTTTGGAATTTTGGCAAGTTTAATCCCTCAAGTTTGAATCGGGTGCGTGAATTACCTAATCGAGATAATTTAAAACGCGTATTAACGAAAGATGTTATAAATATATAACGGACTTTAAAATAGTTAAAAGGAAAGTAACCGGAAAAAGGGGGGATGTTACAAAAAACACATAGTAAAATCACAAATTATCACCGCTCATCAGATCCATTATCCTACTTCATTTATTTATTTTATCATCAGGTCATCATCGAACTCTTTCCACACTCACAAAACCCATCACATAATCATTTTCACTCTTTATCTCCAACCCGTAAGTTATTCAAAAATTTGGGGGTTTTGCTTTTAAAAGCTTAAACACCAAAATAATTACAGATCTTGGTTCCTTGAAGTTTGTTTGAGCTATTTGAACCTTCAATCGAATTTAAACTTGCAAAAAAAAAATTAAAAAAAAATATATTCCAGATCTGAGATTTTCTTGAAGTCAACAAAAGTCAAACCCAAACTCAGATATCGAATTGAAATCATGTAATCTGTTTTAGGCCTTGAATCTCTTCAACGAGCATTAGTAATGGTGTTTACAACATCTTTCATGAAGTAACAATTAATAGAAAATGTCAAGAGCTCAAAATCAAATTTTATGAAGTTTATGGTTTTCATTCACTATTCTTTATCTGAATCTGCTTTTTGTTCGAAATCTTGGTCTTGCTGCCCGAAAAACTCTTGTTTCTTGAAATACCATCTGTTCGAAATGTTAAGCTTAAAAACCTTCACGAAAACTTCTTGCTTGAAATCTTTGTTTTGCTGCTCAAAAAAAAATCTTCTGCTCGAAAAAAAAAACACTTGCTGCTCGACAACACTTGCTGCTCGACAACACTTGCTACTCGAAAATATCTACTGCTCGAAACGTTAGGAGCTTGAAAAGATGGGTGCTCTGCTCGAAAAAATGATGATGATAAAAGGGTCGGTTGTGGTGATGGTGAGAAATTTTGATTCTGGATCGTGTTTCAATAGGATGAGATGTTGTTTGCTGCTAGTTATCGAATGAGTTTGACTTCCAATCGAGTGAAGTGATATTTTTGTATGACTGAAATCTGGAATGATCGGTTGAAATTATTTGGGATCGGCTGAATATTTTTTTTAGGTTTATGGCAACTAAGATCTAATTGGGGAAGATGACACACTATAAGACAAATCCTGATGTATTGGGTTTCTATTCTTACCACGTTCATCGCAAGT
This sequence comes from Rutidosis leptorrhynchoides, assembly GCF_046630445.1. NCBI lineage: Eukaryota > Viridiplantae > Streptophyta > Magnoliopsida > Asterales > Asteraceae > Rutidosis > Rutidosis leptorrhynchoides. The sequence goes on along the minus strand of NC_092339.1, from coordinate 24,777,610 downwards.
TTCAATTTGAACCCCCATAAATTTGTTGAACCCCCTTTTATTTGTTTGAACTGGCTGATCCCTCACCCTATGAACCCCAACCAACCTTTGAACCTTAAACCCTTTCATGAACCGGACTGAACCTTTACCTTTTGAACCCCTTGTAACCACGAACCTGATCAACCTTTTGAACTCCATAAAACTTGAACCTAACCTGTAACCACTTGAACCATCCATAAACCCATGACCCGGTTATAACCAAAACCCGACCCTGTTTTTTATTTGAAAAAAAAAATTTGGATTTTATCGGAGACTAACGGATTCAATTACCGAATCCTCTCCAATTCAATTTATTTCATTACCGGAGACTAACGGATTTGGTGATATTGTTACCGAAAAATTCACTATGCCTAACGAACGGAGACTAACGGATTTGGTAATTCATTTACCGAATCCTCTCTGATTCAACGATATTATTACCGAATCATCTCCGATCAACATCAACCAATTAAAAATGATGCTTTTTTTGCAACAAATTCATCATTTTGGGGGGGGGAAAATGCAATTTGGTTGATGTTCAGATAATGACTTCTGTACAATTCAATACGGGACTCAGACTTCATATCATGACTCCAATACACTCAGTATTGGACTCGCACTTCATATAATGACTTCCATACACTCAGTATTGGACACGAACCTCAAAGAAAAAGTCAAAGCATTATGGAACCCTCTCATTATAACCATCAAAGAAAGCTCGTATGTCCAAAGAAGAAGATAGTTAGGCTCATTCGCAATCAACTTTGGAGGTCAAATACTTTCAAGATCGTCACAACGGCAACATGCTTAATCAACAACTAAGGGAGAGATTGTTAGTATAGCAATTTCAGTAGTTTAGATTTTGTTTCAAAGGGTTGTCTGTTTGGGGGGGAGCTAGCCAAAGTAATGCTTAGACAATTGATGACTCTTGTATATGTATGTTGCAAGACTCGAGTTTAAAGAAAGAATTGTTTGATTAGGAGGGAGCTAGAGACTCAAAGAAGATCCTACATCATATGGGGAGTTATTCGAATCATGTTATATAAACCAATAGCATTCAACAGATATCTAGGGAGGAGATTGTTGTCTAGCAATCGACAAATGTTGAAGTTGATAAAAGCTAATAGTAATTGATCGAGACTTTGAAAGAAAGATCCCATGTACTTTCAAGGGGAGCTTTTAGAGTTTAAACATTCCGTCTCAAATAGAGTAAATTCTACAAGCTATTCACAACGGATATCTAGGGAGGAGATTGTTGTCTAGCGATCGACAAAGGTAGACGCTGATGAAAGCTTCAAGACGCATCACAACTAAGTCAAGGGGGAGGTTACTTGATAGTGATCGACAGTGATGAAGTTGGTGATTTGATAACACATTTCGCTGTGCACCACTCTGCTAAGACCGTTGAAGAATCAAGATGAAGTTCAAATCTCAAACAAAGTCAAAGGAAGATTGTTAGCGTGACAATTCGAGGATCTAGGGGGAGGTTGAAGCGTAATGATTGACCGAGACAATGTTAGTAATGCAAATTGATTAAAGATTCAAGATTCGATGGCACATATTTAATTCGTAGAGGAGTTAGTAAGTTAGCTATAGTGATTCCTTTTATGTAATTTTGTATGTAATTTTGACGGGGAGCAATTTTTGAAACATAATCTATCTCATGGGGAGAGATTGTTGACATCCTAAAATGAGCCAGATTATGTTTCCTAGCCATGTAATGTGAGTCTTATATATGTGGCTATATAGATGACCCCCAATGCTCCCTTTGTCAAGTGCTTGCCACATTTGAGCCCTTGGTATGTAATAAAGATGTTGACCATTTGACTTATTCTCTCAACATTCATACCATGTTCATCAATATTCATACACATTCATGTTTATGGGACTAACAATCTAAATCTTAATCTAAAGAAAAAGCACTTAAGGGATTTTACGGCAAATCTTAGAAATCTAACAATAAAAATAAAATACGGCAAAAACTAACTTAAAACTAATTACGAACGATAAAAATACAAATTACAATTAAACGATTAAAAAGATACAAAATTTAAAAATAAAACTAATGTAAAAAATACAATTTTTATAAAAATATTATTTATATATTATTATTTTATAAAAGTATTAATTTATATAATTAATAATAATAAAAACACTTAATATTACAAATAAAATTAAAACTAAACTAAATATATTAATTACTAAAACCCTAATTAGGTTAAATATTAATAATAATAAAATTATTAACCCTAATCTGTAATTAATGCGTACTAGGTTTACTGCCAGAGCAGGCTCCGCGAGTGCGGATGTCTGATGCCCAATAACTCCGTGAGTGCGGAGGATGTAGATTCAAACGAGTAGCAGGCTTAAATTTGTGCAGTTTTAATGTTTAATATTTTTTTTTACTTTTTTACTTTTAATTTTTTTATGTTTTTAGTTTTTATAAAATATAACTTAAATAAAACTTTTATTTTAACAATTACTTATTAGATTTTTATAATTCTAAAAAAAAGAAAAAATAAACTTTTTAATTAAAACACCTAAATAGATATATATTTTTTTTATGTTTTTATATTTTTGTTTTTAATATTTAAAACTTATATTTTTACAAAAATAGATTAAAACTTAATAATAATCTTTTTTTATAGCGTTTCGCTTCGACGTTGAATTGTCCCCGGCAGCGGCGCCAAAAAAAATACTTGATGTGTGCAGCAGCGTATACGAAATAGTTATATTTTTATTGTGAAATACTATTAAATACGATACAATTTTACACAAGTTATTTATTTATTTATAGAGTGGATATACCTAAACCTTGCTACAACACTATAGGCAGTGTACCTAATCGTACAGTAGTGTAGTTTTTAGTAAGTCTGGTTCGTCCACATGGAACTAGCCAAGTTTAACGCTATATTTTAAAACTATATATATATATATATATATATATATATATATAAGTAATATTATTATTATTATAAAAAGGGGGTTTTACCGTTTAATGACCGGTTTGTCAATTTTAAAACTTTAGTCACAATTAAAACCTAATGTAAAATATTAAATATACAAATGACTTAATTTAAAGCGTAAAGTAAATAACGATAATAAAAGTGCGATAATTTAAAGTGCGATAAATAAAATGACGATAAATAAAAATGCGATAAGATATAAAATAAAGGAATTATGCTTATTTAAACTTCCGTAATCATGATGTTTGACGTGTTGATTTTAATTTATTACCATGGGTTAATTGTCCTTTGTCCTTAATTATTCAATATGTCCATTAGGTTTTTGTCCATAACAGTCCATCAGTCATAAATATAAAGTGCGAGAGTCCTCGTCAAATTATCCTTATACCCGAAGTCAAATATTCCAACTAATTGGGGACTCGAACTGTAACAAGGTTTTAATACTTTGTTTAATGAATACACCAGGTTATCGACTGCGTGTAATCCAAGGTTTCAATACTTTGTTAACAATTACACCAATTACCCTTGAATGTAATCTACCCCTGTTTCAACAAGTCCATTGACTATTAATCCATTCTCGTATCCGGTAAAATGAACAATTATTGGTATTTATAGATATCCCGCCCACCGTACCCGATTAAGCGTATGTGGTTATTTATAGATAAGTCGAATTGTAACCTTTAATATTAAATTAACGAGGTATCGTTTAGTTAATATAAAACCCATTAATAGCCCATAGTCTAATTTCCACAAGTGTCGTTCTTTTGTCCAAACCCCAATTATGGTACAAAGCTCAATTACCCAATCTTAATATTCAGCCCAACATCACGATTACTTCGGCTTAAATAAGCATAATAATAACTTAGCTACGAGACATTATTTTAAAAAGGTTGAACATAACTTACAATGAGTAATAATCGCGTAGTGTTACAAGGACAGAATTTCGACTTACAAACTTACAACATTAGCCACTATAACCTTATTATTATTAAAATTAAATTAAAATTAAAATTATAAATATATATATATATATATATATATATATATATATATATATATATATATATATATATATATATATATATTTACGTATATAGAAAAGAAAGAAAAGGGGTAATGAATCGATCAGAATGCGCGGCCTTTTATAGGCCCACGTTTCACTGTTGAGCTCCGCGAGTGCGGAGGTTTTCTTCATCACAGCTCCTCGAGTGCGGAGGTCTGGAATCCAGCTCATAGATTAAATCCAAAACGTGGGCTGCGTATAATTATAATATATAATAATATATATAATTAATTATATATTATATTATATTCTTGTGCATAGTTGACTTGTAATTTTTGGTCCATTGCGTCGCGCGCTGAAAGTTGGTTCATGTCTCGGTTCCGAATTTTCGAACGCCTTTTCGTACGATTTAATATCTTATACTTTATGTTTCACTGCTTGTACTCTTGTAATTTTTAGACGTTTCTCATCAATAATTTGAACCACTTGGATTGTACTTTGTACTTTTTAGCTTTTTGGTCATTTGCGTCTTCAATTCGTCGAATCTGTCTTTTGTCTTCACCCATTAATATTTAAACGAATATCACTTGTAAATAGAACAATTGCAACTAAAAGCTTGTCTTTCTTGAGGGATAATACAACAACAACAACAACAACAACAGTACCCAATACCACTTGAGTGGTGTATGGGGGAGGTGAGATGTAGACAATTCTTCCTTTATCCGAGAATAAAAATAAGTCATTTCTCCACCCAGAAAAGTAGAGAAAGTCATCCCTCTCTTTATTCGGCGGATAAAGAGATTGCTTCCGAGTGGACCTCCGGCCTTAAAAAAAAAAATTAGTAAAATAAAATAATAAATAAATACATAAAAATTGAGACGCCATGAAAATGGTAGAATCAAATTTTCATGGGTTTAAAAGCCTGCCTGAAAATCAATTTAGGCTCTAAGCGGCAGTCAAGACGCCACTTAATCGACGTTTGGTGTTGCCTCAATAAATAAAGCCAAGGGACCTTGTAAACAGAACACGAAAGGTTTGCCGGGTTGAAGTTGTTGCACAAGCAAAGAGCCAACCACCCGTAACAAACCAAAGCACCACTCATGCACCTTTACGGTAGACATCCCCGAAGCCACACAACTAAAAAAAAACCACTCAAGCTCATGAGCAAAGATGGTCGTCCTCAGCCATAATGACCCCAGGATGCACCGAACGATACGAGACACACACACGCACCCATCTATACACACCCCCATACACACACACACACCCCCAATAAAACATAAACCTATATACAAACCAGCATACAACCGTACATAAACATACCTACATACCTGCAAGAACACGTACCTACGTACATACAAACGCCAACAAAACAAGCAAAAAACATACATACAAACCTGCAACAACAAAAAAAAAAAACAGCCTAGCGAAAATACATAATCAAAACCTACAATTCTTCAAAAAAACAGAAAACCTACAAACATAGACATAAAAAACCTACACTACAAAACTTACATACATACCTCCCAAAAATAAACGTACAAACCATGCATACATATCAACAAACAAACGTGCATACAAACACCAAAAAACAAAAACCTACTCGTCTACTAGTACTAGTAGATGTAAATAATAAAAAAAGGTAATGATAATGATACTAGTAATAATAGTAATAATTATAATAATAATACAAGTACAAGTAGTAGTAAAATAATAGTTAATAGTAATAGTAATAAACATAATAATAATAGTAATAATTATAATAAAAATTAATAATACAAATAATAATAATAATACTAATAATAATAGTAATAATAATAATAATAATAATAATAGTTTTAGTAAAAGTACAGTAATAGTATTGCTAAGAGTATAGTAGTAGTACAAATGATAATAATACTAATAGTAAAAATAATAATAATAAACATAATAATAATAATAATAATACTAATAATAATAATAATAATAATAATAGTAATATTAGTAAAAGTATAGGAATAGTACAGAGTAGTAGTGATAATAATAATACAAATAATGATAGTAAAAATAATAATAATAATAATAATAGTAATAATAAAAATAATAATATTAATATTAATACTAATAATAATAATAATAATCCTAATAATAAAACTAGTAAAAATAATAATAATAATAATAATAATAATAAAAGAAAAGTAACCCTACTCGACTATTCTAATTCTAGCCCTCCACGCACCCCTATCAGAAGTCATGTCCTCGGTCAACGAAAGCTCCCTCATGTCGAGCCTTAGTCTATCCATCCACCTACGAGTAGGTCTACCCCTTCTCCTAACGCCAACGACCGTGAGTGCCTCGACTCTCCTAACCGGTGCAATACTTGGTCGCCTCATCACATGCCCAAACCATCGAAGTCGTTCTTCTCTTAGCTTGTCGATGATGCTACCGACCCCAAGGTCTTCCCTAAACACCCCATTTGGGATCATATCTAACATGGTTTTACTGCACGTCCACCTAAGCATCCTCATTTCTGCCACTTCCATCCTTCTCTCTTGGGCCTTCGTCATTGGCCAACATTCCGATCCGTACAACATGGCAGGTCTAATTGCCACCTTGAAGAATTTCCCTTTCAATTTGAACGGTATCTTCTTGTCGCACAAGACCCCTTTCGCTGCTCTCCACTTCATCCAAACTACCTTAATACGATGAGTCACGTCCTCTTCTATCCTCCCTGATTTGTGGAGGACCGAACCTAGATATCTAAACGACTCTTGTGGTTGCAAGATCTGGTCCCCAATGCTGATATTCCCTCCAACATTTAGTTCATCCTCAGTCCTACTGAATTCGCACCTTAGATATTCCGTCTTTTGTCTACTGATCCGTAGCCCATTTTGTTCTAAGACCTCCCTCCATCGTTCTAGTCTTCTATTAAGTTCATCCTTTTGTTCCGATACAAGCACGATATCATCGGCAAAAATCAGACACCAAGGGATGTTGATAATGCTAAAAACGAACATATATTTCATAGCATTATTCCTCAAAAAAGACAAGCTTTTAGTTGCAATTGTTCTATTTACAAGTGATATTCGTTTAAATAATAAAAGGTGAAGACAAAAGACAGATTCGACGAATTGAAGACGCAAACGACCAAAAAGCTCAAAAGTACAAAAGACAATCAAAAAGGTTCCAATTATTGATAAGAAACGTCTCGAAATTACAAGAGTACAAGATTCAAAATGCAAAGTACAAGATATTAAATTGTACGCAAGGACGTTCGAAAATCCGGAACCGGGACCAGAGTCAACTCTCAACGCTCGACGCAACGGACTAAAAATTACAAGTCAACTATGCACATAAATATAATATAATATTTAAATAATTCTTATAATTATTTATATATTATAATAAATAATAAAAACCGTCGGCAGAGAAAGACTCTAAAGTTGTGAGCTGTAATTTCATTCTCTGCGACTCGCGGAGTTTGAAGGCAAAAATGCCGCGAGTCGCGGAGCCCCAATTTCAGAAAATCCCTATAAAGCTCGCGCATTCTGATCGTAATCATCATCTTTTTTCTTCTTCTCCTCATACGTAAAATATATGTATATATATATATATATAATTTATATTTTAATTTTAATTATAATTCTAATAATAAGGGTATGTTAGCGAATATTGTAAGGGTGTAAGTCGAAATTCTGTCCGTGTAACGCTACGCTATTTTTAATCATTGTAAGTTATGTTCAACCTTTTTACATTAATGTCTCGTAGCTAAGTTATTATTATGCTTATTTAAAACGAAGTAATCATGATGTTGGGATAATTACTAAAATTGGGTAATTGGACTTTGTACCATAATTGGGGTTTGAACAAAAGAACGACACTTGTGGAAATTAGACTATGGGCTATTAATGGGCTTTATATTTGTTTAACTAAATGATAGTTTGTTAATGTTAATATAAAGATTTACAATTGGGCGTCCCTATAATTTACCATATACACTCAATCGGACACGATGGGCGGGGTATTTATATGTATGAATAATCGTTCGTTTAACCGGATACGGGAATGGATTAATAGCCACTAGAATAATTAAAACAGGGGTGAAATTATGTACAAAGGACACTTGGTATAATTGATAACAAAATATTAAAACCTTGGGTTACACTCAGTCGACATCCTGGTGTAATTATTAAACAAAGTATTAAAATCTTGTTACAGTTTAAATCCCCAATTAGTTGGAATATTTAACTTCGGGTATAAGGATAATTTGACGAGGACACTCGCACTTTATATTTATGACTGATGGACTGTTAAGGACAAAAACCAGACGGACATATTAAATAATCCAGGACAAAGGACAATTAACCCATGGGCATAAAACTAAAATCAACACGTCAAACATCATGATTACGGAAGTTTAAATAAGAATAATTCTTTTATTTCATATTTAATTTCTTTTATTTTATATTTAATTGCACTTCTAATTATCGCATTTTTATTGTTATTTTATTTAATTGCACTTTTAATTATCGTACTCTTTAATTATCGCAAGTTTATTTTATCGCACTTTTATTATTCGCAATTTCATTATCGATATTTACTTTACGCTTTAATTTAAGTCTTGTATTTATTTTTAATATTTTACATTTGGTTTTAACTGCGACTAAAGTTTTAAAATCGACAAACCGGTCATTAAACGGTAAAAACCCCCCTTTATAATAATAATATTACTTATATATATATATTTGTATTTTTATAAAAGTAAACTAATATAGCGTTAAGCTTTGTTTAAAGATTTCCCTGTGGAACGAACCGGACTTACTAAAAACTACACTATTGTACGATTAGGTACACTGCCTATAAGTGTTGTAGCAAGGTTTAAGTATATCCATTCTCTAAATAAATAAATATCTTGTGTAAAATTGTATCGTATTTAATAGTATTTTCTGCTAAAATTAATAACTATTTTATATATACACCCCGCTGCACATCAAGTATTTTTTTGGCGCCGCTGCCGGGGAATCTCTTAAACGCCGGAAGCGCAACGCTAATATAAAAAAAAAAGATTTTTAGTTTACTTTTATTAAAATTCATTTTTGTAAAAATACGTTTTAAATATTCGAAAATATAAAAAGAAAAACAAAAATATAAATATTTTTAGGAGTTTGATAAATATTTAAGTTTTATAAAGTTTCTTTATTTCCATTATTTTTTAGTTTGTAAAAATATAAGTTTTATTTAATTAATAAATATATTTTATATTTTACAGCAAAAACAGAAAAAAAAAAAAAAAAATTTAATCGGCCTGTACTGTAGCAGCCCAACTCTGGCCCGAAACCCTAGCCCATGCGATCACATGGCTGGGTAACTTAGAACTCATGCGATCGCATGAGCGTATCTGACAGGCCATCATCGTACAGCAATTAATGCGATTAGGGTTTTAATTAATTATTAATTTTATTATTAACCCTAATTAAGTTTTATTATTTAATTAGTTATTAGTTTAAGTTTAATTTGTATTTTTAGTTTAATTAGTTTATTTAAATTGTAAAATTAATAGTTTTATAAAATAAATAATATAAAAATAATATTTTTATAAAAATTGTACTTTTTACAACTTTTTATATATTTTTATTTTTTTTTCCTTTTTAATCGTTTTAGCGTAACTTTTGTATTTTTAGCTCATATTTAGTTTTAATTCATAGTTTTTGCCATAGTTATTTTTACTTCTAGATTTTTAGGTTTTGCCGTAGAATTTCTTAAGTGCTTTTTCTTTAGACTAAGATTTAGGTACTCTAGAATTTTGCGACGCCTTTTTAAGTTTTAGTTTCTTTTTAAGTTATTTCCATTTGGGATATAGTTTTTCCTGTAAGCTTTAATATTTTTAGACATCTTTTACTATGTACCAATTATCATTCCAATTAGTAATCTCAATTTGCGATTATAATTTTAAGTTAGTTGTAGTAATAAGGTTAGGTTAATCAAGTATTTTTAAGTCTTATAAGTTTCTTTTATTTTTCCGTCACCTTTTATTTTTCAACCATTTTTCTTTTTCGACCTTTTTCGAGGAACTCTTTTTCTTTCTTATTTCTCGCTATTCTAGTTTTAGGACATAGATTTTTATTCTACTTCTTATCTAAATTTCTTAAAATTACGAAAATTTATTTTGAGTGGTTAAATTGATAGACATCAAAATTTTCTGGTTCGTAGTAATAGTTGGATTTGTACGAGGACCCGGTTATTGGAGCCAAACAGTCCTCAATTATATTGAGACCAAACGAATCCTGCCCCTCTGCTGCATCTTTTGGCTATTCGAAACGTGGGCAAAATCAGAAAAGTCTATTAATTGGATAACTTATTATAATTTTTCTTTCCTTTTTAAAACTAATAGGATATTCAGTGAATGCACCGAGCAAGACGTTCATCACCTTTTGTACGTTCACCACCTATAACTAGATCAAGACATTTAGCAAATATAACCGCCGTTGATTTTTCTTTAGAATCGTCATCCAGTCGACCAAGTACTTCAGTTCAAATTTCCGATAATCCATTTTTTTGAACCCAACCTCACAATTGAGAATCCGGAGAATATTCAGGAACGGTTCATAGATCCTGAACCACTAAACTTTCCTCCGGAACCACCAATCATTCAAACAGAGATTATTGAGGAACGAACCATTAAATCAGAATTATCTAGTGATACCGATTCAACAAATTCAATTATGGAGAATCTGGAACCATTAAGTATGGAAGACCGAATGAGAGCTAAACGCACTGGCCAAGGTCACGCAATTACTCATCCAGACATTAATGCGCCAGATTATGAAATCAAAGGATAAATTCTACACATGGTGACTAATCAATGCCAATTTAGTGGTGCGCCGAAGGAAGATCCAAATGAACATCTACGTACCTTTAATAGGATCTGCACACTATTTAAAATCCGAGAAGTGGAGGATGAACAGATATATCTCATGTTATTTCCCTGGACTTTAAAGGGAGAAGCCAAGGATTGGTTGGAATCATTACCTGAAGGGGCGATTGATACATGGGATGTTTTAGTTGACAAATTTCTTAAACAATTCTTTCCTGCATCTAAAGCCGTAAGACTTCAAGCAGAAATTGTTACGTTTACACAGAAGCCAAATGAAACTCTATATGAGGCATGGACAAGATATGGAAAGTTGTTAAGAGGATGTCCGCAACATGGTTTAGACACCTGTCAAATAGTACAAATATTCTACCAAGGATGCGACATCACTACAAGGAAAGACATAGATATAGCAGCTGGTGGTTCTATTATGAAGAAAACCGAAACTGATGCTTACAAAATTATTGATAACACTGCTTCCCACTCACATGAGTGGCACCAAGAAAAAGATATCATTAGATCATCTAAAGCAGCTAGAGCCGATTCTAGCCATGACTTAGATTCCATTTCCGCAAAGATAGATGCTGTGGAGAGACGAATGGAAAAGATGACTAATGATATTCACTCAATACGAATTAGTTGTGAGCAGTGTGGAGGACCACATTTGACAAAAGATTGTCTCAGTATTGAATTAACAATGGAACAAAGAGAGAATATTTCATACATAAACCAAAGGCCTGGAAATAATTATCAGAATAATTATCAACCGCCAAGACCGATTTACAATCAAAACCAGAATTATAACCGAAATATTCCATACAACAACCAACAAGGTCCTACCAATCAACAAGTATCTAATAACAATTACAATCAGCAAAGACCTAATTTTCAAAACAAACCACCACAACAAACCGATGATAAAAAGCCGAATTTAGAAGATATGATGACGAAGCTAGTTGAAACTCAAACGCAGTTTTTCACATCTCAGAAACAAACTAATGAACAAAATGCTCAAGCATTTAGAAATCAACAAGCTTCTATTCAAAATCTGGAACAAGAAGTAAGTAACCTAGCAAGATTAATAGGTGAAAGAAAACCGGGAAGTTTACCTAGTGATACAAATGCTAACCCCCGGAATGAAACAGCTAAAGCCATTACCACAAGAAGTGGTACAACACTTAAACCACCTGAAATACCTGTAACTTCTGATAAAGCTATTCCTACTCCACAAGAACCACAACCTGATCAAGATAAGGAAAAAGAACCGGTAGTTGAAAAGGTTAATGAAGATAACATAGTTAAGGATAAACCTTATGTTAAACCATACCAACCACCACTTCCTTACCCGAGTAAAATGAAGAAAGAGAAACTTGAAGCCGAGCAATCCAAATTCTTGGATATGTTTAAACAGATAAATGTAAATCTTCCTTTCATTGATGTGATTTCAGGAATGCCTAGATATGCTAAATTCTTGAAAGATCTAATCTCAAATAGAAAGAAAATGGAAGAACTCTCGGCTGTTACCATGAATGCTAATTGTTCAGCAGTACTGTTGAATAAGATACCAGAAAAACTATCTGATCCAGGAAGCTTCACAATTCCATGTTTTCTGGGTAGTCTTAGTTCAATAGAAGCATTGGCAGACTTAGGTGCTAGTATAAATTTAATGCCGTATTCACTATACGCTAAACTAGACCTTGGAGAATTGAAACCAACCAGAATAAGCATACAACTAGCCGATAGATCAATAAAATATCCTAGAGGGATAATGGAGAACATGCTAGTTAAAGTTGGTACTTTAGTATTTCCAGTAGATTTTGTTGTTCTGGACATGGAAGAAGATTCTCAAGTTCCTCTCATATTAGGAAGACCATTCTTAAACACGGCTAAAGCAATGATAGACGTGTTCGGTAAGAAATTAACCCTAAGTATAGAAGATGAGAGTGTTACCTTTTCAGTTGATAGAGCAATGCAACAACCACAATCTGCAGATGATACATGTTATTATATTCAAACTATAGATGCACATGCAGAATTATTAGAAGAATTTCCAGAATTACAAGGAACAGGAGAATGTTCTTTAGGAGAAGGTAATGAACCAATTGATGAAGCTGAAATGTTAGCTACACTTATAGCTAATGGATATGAACCAACAACAGAAGAAATTCAAATGCTAAAAGAAGAAGACAGATATCGATACAAATCATCGATAGAAGAACCTCCGAAATTAGAGTTAAAGCCACTTCCAAACCATTTGGAATACGCTTATTTACATGGTGAATCTGAATTACCTGTAATAATATCGTCTTCTCTTACTGAAAATGAGAAATCACAACTCATTTCTGTGTTGAAAGCTCATAAACCAGCCATTGCATGGAAGATTCATGATATTAAAGGAATAAGTCCTTCGTATTGCACACATAAAATCCTTATGGAAGAAGGTCATAAAACGTATGTGCAATGCCAACGAAGACTAAATCCTAATATGCAAGATGTAGTTAAGAAAGAGATTATTAAACTGCTAGATGCAGGTCTAATTTATCCAATCTCTGATAGTCCATGGGTAAGCCCAGTTCAATGCGTGCCTAAGAAGGGTGGCATGACTGTCATTACAAATGAGAAAAATGAGCTTATTCCTACTAGAACTGTAACAGGATGGCGTGTGTGTATTGATTATAGAAAATTAAATGACGCCACCAGAAAAGATCACTTTCCCTTACCTTTCATAGATCAAATGTTGAAAAGATTAGCCGGAAATAGTTACTATTGTTTTCTAGATGGATTTTCCGGATATTTTCAAATTCCAATAGCACCCGAGGACCAAGAGAAAACCACATTCACGTGCCCTTATGGTACTTTTGCTTACAAACGCATGCCATTTGGACTTTGTAACGCCCCTGCAACCTTTCAAAGGTGTATGATGGCGATTTTTCATGACATGATAGAAGAATGCATGGAAGTTTTCATGGATGACTTTTCAGTCTTCGGTGATACATTTGAATCATGTCTAGTTAATCTGGAACGAATGCTTCTTAGATGCGAACAATCAAATCTAGTACTTAATTGGGAGAAATGCCATTTCATGGTTAAAGAAGGCATCGTTCTTGGACATAAAATTTCAAAAGAAGGAATTGAAGTGGATAGAGCTAAAGTAGATGTAATTGCTAAACTTCCACATCCCACCAATGTTAGAGGAGTTAGGAGTTTTCTAGGGCATGCCGGTTTTTACCGACGTTTCATAAAAGATTTTTCTAAAATTGCCACTCCTATGAATAAACTCCTAGAAAAGGATGCTCCATTCATCTTTTCAGATGAGTGTATCAAATCTTTTAATATTCTTAAAGAGAAACTCACTAATGCACCGATCATGATAACACCAAATTGGAATCTACCATTTGAACTAATGTGCGATGCAAGTGATTTTGCAATGGGAGCCGTTTTAGGACAAAGAATTGAAAAACGATTTCAACCTATATATTATGCTAGTAAGACGTTACAAGGAGCACAAACGAACTATACAACTACTGAAAAAGAACTCCTTGCTATTGTCTTTGCTTTTGAAAAATTTCGATCATATCTCGTTCTAGCAAAAACGGTGGTCTATACCGACCATTCTGCTCTTAGATACTTATTTTCAAAACAAGATGCTAAACCAAGATTAATTCGTTGGATCTTACTCTTACAAGAATTTGATATTGAAATCCGAGATAAAAGAGGAGCAGAAAATCTCGCCGCTGATCATCTTTCTCGTCTTGAAAATCCCGAATTAGAAGTTCTAAATGAATCAGCCATACAAGACAACTTTCTTGATGAATATCTATTGAAGATAGATTATAAAGAAATCCCATGGTTTGCAGACTATGCAAATTATTTAGTATGTGGATTCCTTGAAAAAGGATTGTCGTACCAAAGACGAAAGAAATTCTTCAGTGATATAAAACACTATTTCTGGGAAGATCCACATCTGTTTAAAAGTTGTCCCGATGGGATAATACGCCGATGTGTATTTGGAGATGAAGCTAGTAAAATATTAAACCATTGTCACACAGGACCAACAGGAGGGCATTATGGGCCTCAACTAACAGCAAGAAAAGTTTATGAAGCTGGATTCTATTGGCCTACAATTTACAAAGACGCATACCTTCTTTGCAAATCCTGTGATGCATGTCAAAGGGCCGGAAAAATAAGTCAACGTGATGAAATGCCACAAAATGTCATCCAAGTATGTGAAGTATTTGACATTTGGGGTATTGACTTTATGGGTCCATTTCCAAAATCTCATAATAATCTATATATACTCGTAGCCATTGATTATGTATCTAAATGGGCGGAAGCACAAGCTCTCCCAACTAACGATGCACGAGTTATAGTCAACTTTTTAAAACGTCTTTTTGCAAGGTTTGGAACACCGAAAGCTTTAATAAGTGATCGGGGTACTCATTTCTCTAATAATCAACTTGAGAAAGTTCTTAAAAGATATGGAGTAACTCATAAAATCTCCACCGCATATCATCCACAAACAAGTGGACAAGTTGAAAATACCAACCGAGCTTTAAAACGTATTTTAGAGAAAACCGTAGGATCAAATCCGAAGGAATGGTCCATTAAATTGGAGGATGCACTCTGGGCTTTTAGAACAGCCTACAAAGCTCCAATTGGAACCACACCTTTTAGACTTGTTTATGGAAAAGCATGTCATCTTCCAGTAGAAATTGAACACAAAGCATTTTGGGCTTTGAAGACATGTAATCTTGATTTACATGAAGCCGGACGTCTACGATTAAGTCAACTAAACGAATTAGATGAATTAAGACATGAAGCATACGATAATTCGTTAATCTATAAAGAAAGAACGAAGAAATGGCATGATAAAAGAATCAGAAGTTCAAAAGAATTTAAAGAAGGAGACAGAGTTCTTCTTTCCAATTCACGATTCAAGCTATTTCCTGGAAAATTGAAATCAAGATGGTCTGGACCATTCATAGTCAAAAGAGTTTTCCCATACGGAACGATAGAATTGATAAATTCAAATGGGATTGAATTTAAAGTTAATGGTCACAGAGTTAAACATTACATACATGGTCCGATGGAAGTCGACAACGAAGTTAATCACAATTTCGATACCACAGCCAACTAAGTGTGGGGAGAATCAAAGGGGTTTATGTATTTCTGTTAGAGTTAGATTGTCTGTTTTCGTGTAGTTCTCGAAAATGGAACCCGAATGGTCTTTCCCTAGCAGACCCTAAAGAACTAGTCTTCTCCCCCCATTCTGAATTTTTATTTTTTTTAGGTTTTTACGAAATGAAGACTGCATGTGAACTAAACCATGGTCTAATGCTACACGCTTTGATCACTAAACGTAATAATGACATACTCCCGAGTGAATTAGTATCAGTAATCAGAGAAAGAATGGACGGAGTTAGAAAAGAATCCAGATGCGAAAAAAATAAGTTACAATTTGGTAAAGGAAAATCAAAATCCGCAGCGAAAAGAAGAGCACGACACCTAGAAAGATGTCACAAATGCAGAAAATGGTCACATGGAGGTAAATGTTCAAATAATCAAACCTATTCAAATACCGAATTTGTTACTTTATGCAGAGACGGACCGTTCATATGTTTAGAAGAAAAGACACTGAATGCTCAAGGTTACGCCTATGTAGCCATGGAAAACCAATTAAACCGACTATCTTATGAATGGGATAGATCATATAACTAAGAAATCTATTTCACAGGTATGTTTGTACAGTTTTTATTTTATTTTTTTTTTATTTTTAACCTTTTGATAATAAACGCTAATTTGTTTGCTAAAAAGTATTAAATTGGTATTGAATAAAATTAGGTTTGGTGACCGAAATTATTGATATCATTCAAAAATTTATTACATCACTGCGAAATTTAACGTTTATTCTTAAGGTATAAAAATCTTTAAACAATCAACCCAAAATATTTCAAAAATTCGTCATGAGTTAAATTAGGTCTTGGAACCGAAATTACTTTACCGAAAAGAGGGGCGCATATTTTTGATAATATTTGATTGATTAAAGTGGGATAAAAAGACAAAAAGATTTTTAATTTTATTTTTACCATGTTTTTAAAATTAATATTTAAATCTTAAATTAATATTGTAAACTTTGTAAAAACAATATTTTTAAAATTGTAAATATTTGAAAAATTAATATAAGTTTGGTGTGAATTTATAATATGAATTTTTAAATTAAGTTTGGTGTGAATTTTTTAATTTTTAAAATATAAATTTTTAATTTTATGCATTTCAAATTTTAAGTTTGGTGTGAATTTTTAATATTAATTTTGAATTTTATATTTATGTTGTGTGAATTTAAAAACAAAAATTTACTTTATCTCATTAAGTTAAAAATATGATTTTTAAAATTCGTCGTAAGTTGAAGACTAGGTCTTTGAACCGAAATTGCTTTACCCGAGGGAGGGACGAGAACTTTTATTATCATTATTTTTAATCTTGTTGAATTAAAGTATGCCAAAAACATTAAAAAAAACCCAAAAATCTTTACTTTTAAAAACCGCGCTTTGATTTGACAAATTTTAAAATTTTGTCGAGAGACAGACTAGGACAACGATCCGAAATGCCCTCGATCCTAAAGGAAAACAAAATTTTTAAAATTTAATTAATTATAAGTTTTATAAAGCATAAGGTTAAAAAAAAAAACAAAACAAAAAAAAAAAAAAACCTGAAAACACTGTAGCCGGCACCCCATGCGATCGCATGGGGTTTGCACTTGGAACCCATGCGATCGCATGGGGACCAAATGCAGGTCAGAAACAAATAACAGCAGCGGGTCTGTTCTTCACCACAACACACACACATACACCCGAAACTCACCCAAAAATTCACCAATTTTCGCCATTTTTCCACCGTAATTCGTCATTTTTCTTGCTCTAATCATGCCTAGATTCTCATTCCTCAGCAAATTGGTAAAAATTACACCCCTAAACTCTATAAATTCCTAGTTTTTGTGATAATTACCAATTTTTTACCTAATGCAATTTTGTTAATTTCTAGTGTAATTAGTGTTAAATTGTTAGTATTTTATGCATGTATAACCTAGATTGATGCTATTTAACATGATTTGAAGCCAAAAACTTCAAAATTTTTAGAAATCTAGGGTTTGTGTTCTTGAGAAATTTGGGGCTTTTTGATATAAACAGGTTATGGCCGATTTTTGTCATGAATTATTGCTAAATTGAGTAGTGTAACATGTTTAGATAGTTAAATGATCCAAACAATGATCCTAAACATGATTTTTGGAGATTAAAGTGGACTTTTTAAGTCCAAAATTCATGAACTTGATTAATTTGATATATTTGCCATTTGAGACTTGTTTAATTATTAATAATGAATATTTTGACATGTTATTTGAGTTAAATGCTTATGAATTTTGTATACATTTTCATATGTGCTTATTTGAAAAGTGTAGAATTGTGAAAAATTGTGAAAATGTGTATAAGTTTAATTTTGATTTAACATGTTATAGTGATTGTTTTAAATTGTTATTTTGCTAACACTAATGCATATTTGGATGCACAATTTTTGTGTTTAATGTGTTTTACAGAGAGCCGATACTGGAGGTTCAGGAGCATCATCATCTAGACGACCAGCACCAGCACAAGAACCATAGCCAGAAATGCAACACGAACAAGAACCACAACAGGAACAACAACAGCCTGATCAGCACATACCTTATTATGATCCAGTACAGTTTGTTGATGAATTCATAGTATTCCCAATGAGGCCGCCAGTAGAATTCCCAACGATTCCTGAGCACACTCTACATCCTAATCTGAGATTTGATAGAAGATGGAGAGATTACGAGACATATCAAAGGAACAAATTCAAATTGGTAACAAAAAATGTAGAGGTGCCAAGGGTAATTGATTGGGCCCCTTTGGAAACGGTCCATCTAGCTGACCGTGTTAGACAGCTTTTAGTTCAAAGGTATGGCAGTTCTTCTTTTACAGATTGGGAACGTCTTTTCACCATTCGTAGACCTGTATATAAGGAATGGTGTGTTGAGTTGATGAGTACTGTATCACTTGATACAAATATAGTTAGGATAGATGATAGAAGATTTCTTAAGTTTATCCTTGGCGGTAGGATGTACAGAATGTCCATGCTGGACATGGCCAGGGCCTTACAGATATATACTCCTGGTGAGTTGCTATTACCCGATTGTACAAACTTGATTCATTATGGTGAACGGGTAGATAGTAACTTTGACGCTGACGCCATTTGGAGGCGTATGTCACATTTTGATGTTTTTACACGAGCAGGAGGACACTCCTATACACATATTGACAGAGCCGAGCTTCGTATTATTTATAGATTTTTGGCTAACTCGATTACACAAAGAGGTCATAATAAAGAAAAAATTACCTTATATGATTTATTCTACCTAAAGTGTATTCGGGATCCTAGAAGCTTTGTCAATATCCCTTACTGTGTTGCTTTTTATTTATCTAAAATGGTAGAGGGATTGCAGGACGGGAGTATAATAGGAGGAGGTATTTTTGTTACTCTCATTGGAGAGTATTTAGGTGTTGATAGGAACCAAGGGGGTCCATTACAGATTTGTAGAGAACAGGTTGAGCCCTTAGGATTGAAAGTTTATGTGGGTGCTAAGGTATTGAAAAGTAGACGTAACCAGGCAGTACCCTATGAGGGATCTCATCCTTAGGTAGAGAGAGGCTCAGACGAGGAAATGGAGGAGGCGGAAGACATTAGGGATGTCTTTCGAGATGCTATTCTTGACGTCCACGTTCGTATAGATGAGGAAGCAATGACGAACGCGGCAAGACATAGTATGTATGAGCAGTGGAACTCTGAGCGAGTATACGAGGATTATAGGCGACGCCAACACGATAGCTGGTTAGTTCATCAGCACCAAATCATGAGCCAGCTATCATATCAGGTACCAAATAACTATGTACCTACTCGACCTGCTCATTTTCCGCCACATAGCCCCGATATCCGACCACCCTTTAACTGGTATGACTATAACCAAGCCTATCAGAACACCTATAACCAACAATGGAACCCGCCCGATGAGATGAACTGGAACCCCTATCCAGACTGATTTAGTTCCATTTGGTTATTTTTATGATTATTATGTTTCTATCTTTTGACTTTTTCATGTTTAAACTTATGTTATTGGATAAATTTGTGTAATTTTTTATTATTTTATTATTATTGTGTACTAATATTTCATATTTAGAATTTGAAAGTGGGATATTAAGTCCCATTTCAAATTGCCATGCATGATTATACTTGTATGTATGTATATTGTCGATTGTTCAAAACAGGGTAAAACATCGCATTTTCAAAGACTGGCATTAAGTTCAGCAAAAGCTACTAATTTTGACGACAAGATGACAAATAAATGTGATGTAACAACAGACGAAATGAACAAATGCTATGCACCATTTATCATTCAGCAAACAAACGCCAATATATTTGGAAACTTTGGTAAAATTTAATCATTTCTACGCTAATCACCCTCAATAATTTAAATTGTACTGATTTCTTGCAAATGAGGGCATTGCAAGATCTTAAGTGTGGGAAGGGGTTAAATTCTTTCGGATTTTTAAAATTTTTATCTTTATACGCTTGGTTACCATTAAAAATACTAGTAACGTAGTAGTTGTATTAGAATCTAGTGCTCTCTGATAATAAAGAACAGCCCTAGTCTTATATACTGACTACCCAATTCTAGTAAAATTTTTCAAAATTTTCAATTAAATGAACTTAAAATCATGTTTATACATATTTATGAACGATAAAACTAGGTTTTAACACCGAAATTATTGTTACCTCGGAAAGGACATAAATTGAGAAACAAACCAAAATGTTGAAATTCATTTAAAATGGAATAGAGGACGATAAAGAGGAAAATAAAAGCCAAGTGTGGGAAAATTTACCAAGTTATCTTAAACATATGTCACATATATCTGTAACAAATAACTGAAAATACTTTTGCTTTGGACTAAACTAAACCATTTTACCCGATGAAAGAAAAGAAGAGATGGATCTACACGATGAATCAATTCCATCATTAAAAGGAAGTAAAGTCTTCCGAAAAAGACACGCGCTTCTTGATTTAGGTCATGAAGTTGTCGTCCAGACCAGCTGTAGGTTGACGAAAAATCTAGAAAAGTCATCACTAAAATCAGCAGGAAATCCACGGACCTCAGCATTAAACAGGGTCGCCAAGTGGTCAAATTTATCCTAACCATGAGAAGGATTTATCTTGTACAATGGGGGACACCATGCAAATTAGCTGGATAAGACTAATGAATCAGATCCCCAGAAAGGATAATCTCCTTAAAAATTAAAAATCAGCTTTTAAGACTGATATCACTCAATCCTTGAGATTGACCTTAAAGATTGAGAATTACAAACTCATGGAATTCAATGATATCTAAACTCGAGCTTGAACGAGAAAATATTTTGATCAAAATTACAAACCGATTTGTTTTCTGAAAACCCTATTTTCAATGCGTTCATTACCATTGAACGTAAAATCCTAGGAATTCACCTGGAATTCATTAGGTCACCTGAAACAAATCGGGTGTCAACCGTAAGAACGGTGGTTGCATAGTGGTCAAAGACAGGACCTTGTGCCATACCGAAAAATTATAAGGGTGAGCTTTACTATTGCTCCTACCAAGGATAGTAATTGCGTCCGACACGTTATAGACCATAATTAAAAGCATGTCAGGAGACATTGCCTTAACAGTTGCTTGTTCAACGCTTTCCTTTCAACCGGACGGTAGTTTACCGAAAGGTAATATACGGGACAAGTAAACTGGACGTGTTGCTTTCCAAATACAAGGTTAGCAAGTGGGTGACACAAAACCGTAAGTTTTGAGCTAAAATTTTCAAATCTGAAACCCACCAAACCCACAAAAATATTTTGCAAACACCGGTAAAGGGTTATTCCGGAAAACTTATCTAGGGTAAAAACTAGATTTAATTTTCAAAAGATCAAATGTTTTCATAAAGATCCAGTTTCCTTAATGGATCTAAATTTTTATAGTCATGTGGGACTGTAAACCATATCGTTACTACCATTGTTTATACCGCCGTAAAGAAATCACTGATGTACAAAGTGTGAAGAATAAAGAAGTGATTCTAGTATTTCAAGACGATATTGCTTGAGGACAAGCAACGCTCAAGTGTGGGAATATTTGATAATGCTAAAAACGAACATATATTTCATAGCATTATTCCTCAAAAAAGACAAGCTTTTAGTTGCAATTGTTCTATTTACAAGTGATATTCGTTTAAATAATAAATGGTGAAGACAAAAGACAGATTCGACGAATTGAAGACGCAAACGACCAAAAAGCTCAAAAGTACAAAAGACAATCAAAAAGGTTCCAATTATTGATAAGAAACGTCTCGAAATTACAAGAGTACAAGATTCAAAACGCAAAGTACAAGATATTAAATTGTACGCAAGGACGTTCGAAAATCCGGAACCGGGGCCAGAGTCAACTCTCAACGCTCGACGCAACGGACTAAAAATTACAAGTCAACTATGCACATAAATATAATATAATATTTAAATAATTCTTATAATTATTTATATATTATAATAAATAATAAAAACCGTCGGCAGAGAAAGACTCCAAAGTTGTGAGCTGTAATTTCATTCTCCGCGACTCGCGGAGTTTGAAGGCAAAAATGCCGCGAGTCGCGGAGCCCCAATTTCAGAAAATCCCTATAAAGCTCGCGCATTCTGATCGTAATCATCATCTTTTTTCTTCTTCTCCTCATACGTAAAATATATATATATATATATAATTTATATTTTAATTTTAATTATAATTCTAATAATAAGGGTATGTTAGCGAATATTGTAAGGGTGTAAGTCGAAATTCTGTCCGTGTAACGCTACGCTATTTTTAATCATTGTAAGTTATGTTCAACCTTTTTACATTAATGTCTCGTAGCTAAGTTATTATTATGCTTATTTAAAACGAAGTAATCATGATGTTGGGCTAATTACTAAAATTGGGTAATTGGACTTTGTACCATAATTGGGGTTTGGACAAAAGAACGACACTTGTGGAAATTAGACTATGGGCTATTAATGGGCTTTATATTTGTTTAACTAAATGATAGTTTGTTAATGTTAATATAAAGATTTACAATTGGGCGTCCCTATAATTTACCATATACACTCAATCGGACACGATGGGCGGGGTATTTATATGTACGAATAATCGTTCATTTAACCGGACACGGGAATGGATTAATAGCCACTAGAATAATTAAAACAGGGGTGAAATTATGTACAAAGGACACTTGGTATAATTGATAACAAAATATTAAAACCTTGGGTTACACTCAGTCGACATCCTGGTGTAATTATTAAACAAAGTATTAAAATCTTGTTACAGTTTAAATCCCCAATTAGTTGGAATATTTAACTTCGGGTATAAGGATAATTTGACGAGGACACTCGCACTTTATATTTATGACTGATGGACTGTTAAGGACAAAAACCAGACGGACATATTAAATAATCCAGGACAAAGGA
The DNA here is from genome assembly GCF_046630445.1 of Rutidosis leptorrhynchoides. Classification (NCBI taxonomy): domain Eukaryota; kingdom Viridiplantae; phylum Streptophyta; class Magnoliopsida; order Asterales; family Asteraceae; genus Rutidosis; species Rutidosis leptorrhynchoides. The sequence goes on along the minus strand of NC_092339.1, from coordinate 24,754,193 downwards.
CAATTAACCCATGGGCATAAAACTAAAATCAACACGTCAAACATCATGATTACGGAAGTTTAAATAAGCATAATTCTTTTATTTCATATTTAATTTCTTTTATTTTATATTTAATTGCACTTCTAATTATCACATTTTTATTGTTATTTTATTTAATTGCACTTTTAATTATCGTACTCTTTAATTATCGCAAGTTTATTTTATCGCACTTTTATTATTCGCAATTTCATTATCGATATTTACTTTACGCTTTAATTTAAGTCTTGTATTTATTTTTAATATTTTACATTTGGTTTTAACTGCGACTAAAGTTTTAAAATCGACAAACCGGTCATTAAACGGTAAAAACCCCCCTTTATAATAATAATATTACTTATATATATATATTAGTATTTTTATAAAAGTAAACTAATATAGCGTTAAGCTTTGTTTAAAGATTTCCCTGTGGAACGAACCGGACTTACTAAAAACTACACTACTGTACGATTAGGTACACTGCCTATAAGTGTTGTAGCAAGGTTTAAGTATATCCATTCTCTAAATAAATAAATATCTTGTGTAAAATTGTATCGTATTTAATAGTATTTTCTGCTAAAATTAATAACTATTTTATATACCACTCCGCTACCACATCAGATGTTCTCTTGTATTCCTTGAGACAGCTCGTCGAGGATCAAAGCGAAAAGGAAAGGACTAAGGGCTGATCCCTGATGCAAGCCTACTTCTATGAAATATATGTTCGTTTTTAGCATTATCACCACTTCAATGGTATAAGTGGTATCTAGTGGAATTGGTGGAGTGCTAAAGGAATGAGTCAAAGTCTTGGATACAAAACTCTTATCAGCACCCAAAATCGAATAAGCATGAGACATAAGAATTGTTGAGAAGAAACGTACCCGTGACTAGTTCATTGTCATCTCGGGCTTCCTCGGTGTTAATGTTGAAAGCTCGGTCACGCGTATTGGGGTTATCTTTCTTCTTTGGGCATGCATTTCTATAATGACCCGTTTGCCCACATTCGTAACAAATGACCGTCTTTGGTGCATTGGGCCCCTTTCGAGCGACGGGGGCAGCACTTTTACATTCGTTGGCCTTATGACCAACTCCTTGGCACCGATGGAAAATTAGCTTGCCACATTCACCAAAGTGATGCTTGTTGCATTTGTTGCAAAGAGGTAGGTTTTCGGCATAACCCTTCTTGCCGTCGGAGGTGAAAGGCTTCTTGGCAAAGTTGTTGTTGCTTGATTGGGGGGCTTCCCATTTTCTTTTGTTGTTACCCGACTTATCCTCGGCTTTAGGTGCCGGCACTACAATTTCGTCCACCGTTTCTATCAATTTACGGGCCATGTTCAAAGCTTCTTGATGATTAGTGGGTTTGGATGACATTACTCCGTGTTTGATGCTCTTTGGGAGACCATCCATGTAAAGTTCAACCCTTAAGGATTCGGGGTTCACGAGGTTTGGGCACATCAAGGTTAGTTCGAAAAATCGTTGATTATAGGCCTTGAGATCGTTTCCGACTGCTTTCAAAGTTCTTAGCTCTTGTTCAAGCCTTCGGGTTTCTTCACGAGGGAAATATTCGACGATCATCTTTTCCCTTAAGTCGGCCCAAGAGAGGGCGTGAGCTTCATCGGTACCCACCGATTGTACATAGGTATTCCACCATGTGAGGGCAACACCGGCAAAAGTGTGAGTGGAGTATTTAACCTTGTCTTGGTCCCGACAACCGCTTATGCTAAAGACGGCTTCCATTTGCTCAAACCATCAGGTGAGCACAACCGGTCCTCCGGTTCCATCGAAAGTGTGAGGTTTGCACCCCATGAAAGCTTTATAGGAGCATCCCTCGTTTGAATTACCGGCTCCATTGTTGTTGTTGTTGTGGTTGTTGTTATTGTTGTTGTTGTTGGATGAGTGACCGGCCATGGCCGCATCCACGGCGGTGGCTATCATTCGTTGTAGAGCTTGTTCGGGTATTTCGTGGCGTGGTACACGGCGAGGAGGCATTGTTCCTTCAAAACACAAGAATATCGTTGATTAGTATTCTTAATAATACTAACCGTGATATGGAATAAGGATAGAGAGAAAATTTTCCTTGACTCGCCTTAAATTCTTTATGTCATAATGTCGGAATGTTCATATGAGTCACCGTAATATAATCCCGGAAATTATATTACCCTGATTCATATGTGCATTCGACATTAATTCATATAGTCAAGGTGACGTGTCAATCAAATTAAACAACGTGAGATTAAGATGAAATAAGAGTAGATATGAGTAGAAACGTTCGAGTATAAATGCACAAGTAGTCAAGTAATTCCTACTTCAAGTCTATATGCCGGTTGTAGTCTAGACTCACTAATGTACCCTATGACTCGGGGTTGACACCAATGAACTCTAAATCCCTAAAACCAACACTCTGATACCATCTGTAGCGACCCGACAAAATCGTCATTGATGGCGCCGTCTACTTAGGTCCCGTCACGTGGTCATAAGTCTTTAAAACAACGTTTGACCGAAAATATGTCGCATTCATTTCAATTATAAAGATGTTTTAAGGTTTACAAAGTAGGTTCGACGACCAATCATGTTACAATGTTATAAGTGCAATTGAAACCTATGCGACACAAATTAAGTTGAGTCAAAAGACGCTCCACGTATGCATGTATACTCGACATCCAAGCAAGTATCAAAAGTAATGAGCGGAAGCATGTATCACAAAACGTTCAAGGACCTGAGAAAAACATAGAAATCTGTCAACGAAAACGTTGGTGAAATCATAGGTTTAAGTAAGTAAGTAAGTAAGTACAAATGAACCACAAGATTTGTATCATTGAATAATAGTTAACCATTCTAAAATTTGTTATCACGAGCACCCAATTATCAAGGCTTAACTTTCCATCCATAGAACCCCATCACAATAGTGTTAGAACATACACTGTTTCTTGAAAATATATTTCACCCGAATAACGGTAGCGAACCGTCCGAATGAGGGTTTGTCAAACCCATATGGCCATACAACATAAGTTCTCGCTTACACCCGGCAAGTGTAACTAATAATAATCGAATTGAGGATTTTTGTTCTAACTCGTATGTAGAATGTTTATTTTTGTACTTATGTTCACTTTGTAAAATAAAACGTTTATGTTTTCTTATCCCAAATGTAAGTTTAAAAGAGTAAAGGTGGGACTATGATCTCACCTTGAGTGCACGAGTAAAATAAGGTACTTCGTAAAGTAACGTGTGCAAGAACGAATGCTAGTCTTGACCTAAACAAATAGGTTGTATCAATAACGGTAAACACGGTTGGTCAAAGATGTTCAATTAGTCCTATGGATCGTTACGACTCGATTATATAGCATGTGAATCAAATTGTCATGTTTCATGCAAGGTACAAGTATAAAAGCACGTTAGAATGATTGCATAAGAATTGATTAAGTTTGGACAAAAGTCAACTTTGGTCAAGTCAAAGTCAACGAAAAAGTCAACACGTTCGGGTCGGGTCCCGAACTATTTTTCTGAGGTTTTTATTCATATATAAGCATGTTAGAAAAAGTTACATGTGAATCGGAGGTGCGTAGCATAGCAAACATTTTTTGAAAATTGACAATGTAGGTCAGAAGCCAAACACGGCAAATGCCGCGCCGCGACCAAGAAGGGCCACGCCGTGACACTTAATGTGGTCTGGTGCCTGGTCAGTTTCAATTATTCAAGTCTAAATCCAATCTTCAATTTAGCACAATTCACAAACCGTAAACACTTAGAACACGTATCTTATATCATTGGAAAGGTAATTTGAAGAGGAACACAACTAAACACATTTCATCAATCGAAAGCATCATTTGCAAAAATCGAATTTCCAAGTTGAAGGTTCATTAAATGTTCACCATAAATGCTTTCAAATTCATAATTGCACTTTGATGATTCGGAAAATAAATGCACACATATAATACGCCATTTTGTATGTAATCAAGCATACAATCTAACCAAATACTTACCAACAACAATTCATGGCATTCAATGCATCAAATGTTCACATTTAGTTCTATCAAACCCTAACCAACATCACCAAAATCAATAATCAAGTTTATGAAGTTTTCTAAAGCAACCTACACATCAAATTGAAGCTAGTGATACTAGTAGCACAATTAAAACATGCACTTATAACATTTAACAACATTCAAGCAACCAAATCACCAAATCAAACACATCAAAATTTAAGTTCATGCTAGTTGCTTAAAATTACGAGATCGAACATATAAATCACATATTCATGTTAGACTTGAGCCATAGACACTAATTAACACTTCTATAAGTTAAAAACATCAAGAACACAAAATCTAGTGTTTTTAGAAAGTTACCCAAATGCAATAAAGTTGGTATGGATTCGAAGAGGAAGATGCAAGGATTCCAAATACGTAATTTGTTTGGATTGATGCTTGCTCGATTTGAAATAGATGATGATTCTTTGTTTTGGGTTTTGAGAGAAAAATGTGAAAGTATTAAAGAAAATGGAAATGAAATGGATAATGAAAGGAGGTGGGTGTTGACTAGTCCATCTGGTCACATCTTTGATCAATTGGTGAAACTAGTCCCTCGAGTTCGGTTGCGGGTGCGTGAATTACCTAAACTAGATAATTTAGAAACGCGTATTAACGGAAGGTGTTATAATTATATAACGGACTTTAGAATAATTAAATGAAAAGTAAACGGAAAAAGGCGGGATGTTACAATTTTAACCTTTAAACAAAATGATTCTTAAATATATTTAGTTTTGGAAAACAAAATTATCATATTTATTTGATTTAGTTTCAAACGTACAAAAACGTTTTTAGTTTAAAAAGAACTTTATTATTAAAACGTATATAACTTTTATAAATATCTAGAACCACATTTGACAACTCATTACTTAACCAGTATGATAAAGATAACGATATTTATATTTTATTTTATTAAATATATATAACGATTTAGATTAATATTATATATATTTATACGCGTATTATACGTACATAGTTTTATACTTTTACTATATACTTAAACTTTACCTTTACTTTATTTTTACTTTACTTTAACTTTAATAATTCATACTTTAATAATTCACTTTAATAATTCATACTTTAATAATTTACTTTAATAATTCATACTTTAATAATTCACTTTAATAATTCATACTTTAATAATTCATTTTAATAATTCAAAAATCTATTATAAATAGAATTCAATAGGTTTCATTATTTCATAAAAACTTGAAAATATTTTTTCTCTAAACTCTCTCAATCGATTTACATATATATATTTACTCCGTATTATTTCAAGATATTATTAGTATACATAAAATATTACGACGGAGTGCTGTCCGAGTGATTTCGAAATTGTTTTTCGAGCGGGATAGAGCTAAGGAAATTATGGGTTATAGCTATGGAGGTTATGGGTATGGTTCAGGAGTATTGCTCGTGAGTCAAACTAGTGTTTATCATCTCCGTTGCGTCTACATACTTTTCCTGCAATATTGAATCTCAATATTGATACGTGAGCACTCATAACTTAACTTTTATATATTATTAGTGTATCCCTGACTAGTGCTCGAGTATATAGGATTATGCATGCTTATACATTCGTTATTGTCGTTAGATAGGTTATGTCGAATCTTGAATTAAATACATATGCTATTAAGATAAAGTATATGATATGCATGTCGTTGGAAAGCTAGCGAAAAAATGAGAACTTTTCATTTAGATATCGAATGGTTTCGATGAACGGTTTAGAAGTTATAGTCAATTGAATTTTTGTATTATTATTAAAAATGATTATTATTATCGTCGTTATGATCGTCGTTATAATCTAATTATTATTATTATTATTATTATTATTATTATTATTATTATTATTATTATTATTATTATTATTATTATTATTATTATTATTATCATCATCATTGTCGTTATTAATAAAAGATATTATTGTTATTTTTATTATTATTACTATCGTTATTATCGTTAAGGTTATAATTAGTATTATTATTATTATTATTATTATCATTCAAATAGTTATTAGTATTATCATTAATATTATTATTATTAGTATTATTATAATTAAAACTAATATTAGTAACATCTAATTATTATGATTACTTTTATTATTATTATTAATATGAACGCGATATAAAAGACGACTAAAAGCTATTAAACGAAGCGATTAGGAAATAATGAGTATGAGTATCATGATGAAATTAAGATATTGATTTAAAGGAAAAAATATCGTTTTCATTATTTTACTATTATTATTATTAAAAGTATTATTAATATTAAAACTATCATTTTTATTAAAATTATGATTTTTAATTAAAATATCATTGTTAATATGAAACATCATTATTATTATCATTTTAGTACTATTATTAATAAAAATTATCATTTTATCATTTTTAGAAAATATAATTATTGTTATTTTTATTAGTAGAATAATAATAATTATTATAAAATAATACAACTTTTACTTATTATTATTATTATCAATATTATTTTATCAAATAAATATGTGATACAAAGGTATTTTACTACGTATAATATAATTACATTAATAATACCTATCATATTATTTTTTTGATATTAAATGAACTTTATAAATTTTATTACTTAAGATATATAAAAGTATATTTTTATTATATAATTTTTAATATAAAATTTTATTTATTAATAAAAGAACTATATTATTTACTTTAATAAAATCTGTTAAAAATATTTAAATATATAAAACGACTATATTTAAACTATATAATAATCATGTATAAATTTTGGAAGACATTTTGGTTAATATGACTTTTGTTGACTTTTACATATTTAGTCTCGAGCATTAGGATTGTGATACACTACGACTTGACCTAAATTGTTAGACAGATATTGATCAAACATATAAATATATATAATTAATATAGGTTCGTGAATCCAAGGCCAACCTTGCACTTGTTTAATGACGTCATATGTATTTTTACTACAAAATACAGTATTGTGAGTTTCATTACTCCCTTTTTAAATGCTTTTGCAATAAATATTTTTGGGACTGAGAATACATGCGCTGCTTTTATAAATGTTTTACGAAATAGACACAAGTAATCGAAACTACATTCTATGGTTGGATTATCGAAATCGAATATGCCCCTTTTAGCTTGGTAGCCTAAGAATTAGGGAACTGGCCTCTAATTGACGCGAATCCTAAAGGTAGATCTACGGGTACTAACAACCCCCATTCTGGAATTTGGAATGCTTTAGTACTTCGAGTTTATCATGTCCGATGGGTGTCCCGGAATGATGGGGATATTCTATATGCATCTTGTTAATGTCGGTTACCAGGTTTTCACCATATGAATGATTTTTATCTCTATGCAGTTTGTGAAATGCCTGATATGAGATGGATGTTTATATAAATAAAATCTTGTGGTCTATTAAAATTATGGAATTGATGGATTATGATAAATTAATGAACTCACCAACCTTTTGGTTGACACTTTAAAGCATGTTTATTCTCAGGTATTAAAGAAATCTTCCCCTATGCATTAGCTCATTTTAAGGATATTACTTGGAGTCATTCATGGCATATTTCAAAAGACGTTGCATTCGAGTCATTGAGTTCATCAAGATTATTATTAAGTCAATTATAGTTGGATGTATTATGAAATGATATGCTTGCCGTCAACTTTAGATGTAAAGAAAGTTTGTCTTTTAAAAACGAATGCAATGTTTGTAAAATGTATCATATAGAGGTCAAATACCTCGCGATGTAATCAACTATTGTGAATCGTTTATAATGTATATGAACGGGTCCTTTCAGATTGTGTCATTGATTTAACTGGTAATAGAAAGGCTAGTGAACTGCATAAGAGTGTAATTATTACAAGTGATTGTTGTAATTAAGATTTTACGTGAGTTTAGTCCAAATCAAGTCTCATTGGTTTCTATCAAAATATAGTTTAATCTTTTGAAGCGAGTTTATGTGAGTTTACTAACTTTGATTGATTAGAACTTTGTGAGAAGTCATATAACTATATTAAAGACATAATAATCGGTAATAATTGCAAGAACAATCCATATCAATAGTGAATCATTCAAGTGAACACTGTTTTATCTTTATTGTTAATTCGTTCTATTTACTTCACGTTAATTGCGTGAATTACAATACAAACCAAACCTCTTCATTAAATCTCTAGGATAATTAATATTTTTAAGATCTCGATTAAACTGCTCTCTGTGAAACGAACTGGTCAAATTACTTATAGGTTACTGCATGATCGGGTTATAGTTGCCTGTAATTGTGTGATAATTGTTAAGTTTTTAGCTAGTTATTTTAAGGTACGATTTCATTCATTAGCTTCATTTGTAGCTTGATGATTTCCCTTAAACTCTACTCACCCCATTTGGTTTCCTAGTTGTTTTCCTCTCATCACAGCTATCATAAAACCCACCAAGTTGAATCAAGACTCCAGGGTATCGTTTTAATCTGATCCAAAACGATCTGGTTTGACTCATTCGATCCTCAACTTTAACGATTCATGAAAACCTTCGATCCCATGATCCAAACGGCTCAATGGTTTAGTCTCCATGAGTGATCCCTGTTAAAAAAAAAAAAAAAAAAAAAAAAAGATAGAAAAAAATATATACTTCGTACAACTTTAAAGGTAAACCGTATGTAACCATTTAATCATTATTCATTACGACGTAATAGTAATTTAAATCATAAATAGTTACTAACATTCTATATCGTAAGCATCCAATGTATATCAATTATGTAGAAAAGCAAAAAAGACACCAAAACGGCAATTAAGTTAAAAAAAAAAAGATATAAAGACAAAGTTAATAAATTTGCCTATTATTCTATTATTTAGGCTACGTCATAAACACCTAGGCGATACACATCATGATCCTTAAAACAAAGACATTTAAAACTACAATTAAAGTCAATATATTTAAAACTACAATTGTTAGCATGCTTTTTATGTGTTTTTGATGTTCTTTTGCCTTTATTGAGTGGATATGGGCTAAGGCAGTAAATCCATTTCAATTCTCCTATGTACCGTAAGGTAGTTCACTATTGTGTGAAATGCCTTTTCTAATTTAAATCAACAAGTATTCGGGTCGGCCCGCTTCGCTGGGCCCAAAATCGCTAGCCTGGAAGAAGGAAAAAAAAAATAATAAACCCC